>NC_135307.1:173695730-173997873 GCF_048772815.1 Callospermophilus lateralis | reverse complement strand
CCCACACGGCCCCCTGTAGCAGAGGAACAAGGAACCGCTGATAACTACGGTCCTTAAATCTGATGTTCAGAGAGGACAACCAGACACCGGCAGGAGAAACCCTTTGCTTTTTGCTGGTGACAACTCAGAGGGCCTCTGAGAACCTGGGAATTGGAAGCCGTCAGCCCAGAAATGGCCCAGGGCCTCACAGGTTAGAAGAGGAGCAGAGCCGGGGGTGCCTTCGGGTTTGTGATCTGCAGTCGGCTCAGGGCATCACTAGCATCAGAAGCTCACAGAATCTCAGGCTGTGTTGATAGAGGTCAAAGGTCAAAGAGAGGGGAGACGTCCATTAGTCTCCCTTTTCTAGAATTAGTCCTGTTGGGGGCATCTTGCTGAGGAAAGGCAGCAGGATGGGGAGAGGCCAGGAACTCGTGTCCTGAAGGGATTTGGAAGCAACGGCTGGTTGTTTTGGATCTCTGTGGGCTGTCCAGGGGCAAAGGCTAACAGGGAGGTTTGGGATCAAGAAGTAAGGGTTGGGCTGGGGCTGGGGCTCAGTGGTAGAGCCCTTGCCTCACATGCGTGAGGCCCTGGGTTCTATCCTCAGCACCACATAAAAATAAAGATATTGTGTCTGTCTACAACTAAAAAAATATGAAAATAAAAAAAAAAGAAGAAGTAAGGTTATGGGAGCTGGGTGTGGTGGTACACGCCTGTAATCCCAGCAGCTCAGGAGGCTGAGGCAGGAGGATCATGAGTTCACAGCCAGCCTCAGCAACTTAGCAAGGCGCTAAGCAACTCAGTGAGGCCCTGTCTCTAAATAAAATACACACTAAGGCTGGGGATATGGCTCAGTGGTCGAGTGACCTTGAGTTTAATCCCTGGTAACCCCCTCCCCAAAGAAGTAAGGGTCATGGGGTAACAGGCCTCCCTTCAGTGTGAGGAAGAACTCCCTGAGGGGCCACCCAGGAAGGCCCCCCCACCTAGCTGGGCTTCCAGCTGCTGCCGAGTCCCCAGCCAACCTCAGGTGAGGACAGATAGAGGGGCACTGAGCAGAGAGAACCCCAGGTCTGGGGTTGGAAAGACATGGCTGAACGTTTCCCTGCTGCTTGGCCCTCTGGAGCCATTTGACTTCTTTGAGCCTTGGTCACCCTGGCTGTGACGTGGCCTAACTGCTATCTCCTGGCTTTCAGTGAAGAATCATGACAGGAGGCCACTTACCTGGGCGCCCAGGCCCTGGCAGGTGCTCAACGAACAGGAACGATTCGATTATTACACCCATTACCTCTGCCTCCAGCCCAGCCACTGCCATCACAGCGTTAGTGTCTCACCACCGCTACGACTCTAATGACCCTTTACACCACCCTCACGGTCACCACGAGTATGTGCCACCGCTGTCTGTCAACCGCACTGTCACCACCACGGTGACCATCCCCTTCATTAGCATTGGCTTCACCTAGGAACCTACTCGCCCCACCCCTAGGGGAGGCCCTAGGCGAGCTGGCTGATCTCTGCGCCCAGCTGTAAACGGGCAGGTACAGATGGTCACCTACAGCAGGCCTGTTGCGACAACTCAGCGCGTTAATTCTATAAAGCGCACAGGACAGCCTGGTCCACTGGAGACTGGACAGCAGGGAGTGGGCACCCCCTGCTAGCTTGGCTGCGCCTCTTATTCACTGTCGTGCCTGCTGCTGCGGCTGCTGTCGCACGCCCACCAACAGGCGTACTACGACTGCTAGTGTATTCTTGCATGACACAGATGCTACGTGACTGCCGCCACCGCCGCTGCTCTTAGGACGGGTCTGGTGGGGGTCACTGCCTTGCAGCCTCCAGGCTGGTGCGCCTCGGCTGGTTGTTGGAGTCACGCTGGTGGGCAAGGTGCTCTGTAGGACAGGGAGGGACGTCCTTGCCTGGGAAGTATCCGGAGAAGTATTCTGGAGAGCATGGGCACCGCCGATGGTTAGGCAGTGCCACCTTGTCCCCACCACACCCTGCAAAGCCTGGGGAAGGAGATGCTGCCAGGGCCCGGCAAGCCCCGCCCCTACTCACCAACTTGATTGGGGTCGTGGGATCTGGCATGTACACAGGGCTGTGCAGGTTGGTGCTGGACTCAGACTTGGAGGCCTTGCCTCTATTCCGGAGGAACTTGGACTTCATGCACCCCATCCTGCAGGCAGAAGGGAGCCCGGGTTGTCCAGAGCCCAGCAGGGGAGTCTGCTGATGCTGCCTGACCTGGTCCAGGACCAGCGGGCTGTGGAGTTGACTCAGAGGATAAGTCAGGGGGACAATGGGAACACCACTGTGCCGGGCAGCGGGGCGGGCAGTGGGTGGCTGGCGCTGCGGCTCCTGATCAGAACGCCCAAGCTAACCCTCGGCATCTGGCTTCACCCACACCCACCTGTCACTCTCCTGTCACCCAAGCCAGTCTCAGCTCTTCGCCAGCAAAATGGGGATAACAATAAAACCTGCTGGCAGGGGGTGGGAAGGACACGAAGACACATGGACAGAGAAACAGCAGCCTTGGGCTGAGGGACTAGAGTCAAGTAAAACTGGACCATTATTGTGCAATAAGTCACAAAGGTGAGGTCTCATAACGTGGCTCCAATGATCCAGCTAAACAGTAACCCAAGGCATCATATCCCTGTGTCATTCTATATTTGGTTTAGGACCCTCCCTCCCGCCTTCTCCCTCCCTGGCTCCTCTCCTCTCTCTCTCTCTCTCTCTCTCTCTCTCTCTCTCTCTCTCTCTCTCTCTGACTTATTTGCTCATTCATTCATTTACTCAATAAACACTTACTGAGTACTTTTCTAAGCCCTAAACAAATCGGGCAAGTCCACGTTCTTATGGAGCTCAACTGAAGAACAGGAGACACAGTTAATAAACAAGTCAACAGTGAAAATAACACCATATTTAGTTACTGGAATGAAATGTAAAAAGAGAGCATGTCAGAGGGAACAACTGGGCAGGGTCCTGTAGACAGTGTGGTCAGGGAAGGCCCCTCTTAGGAGGTGATATTGGACCTGGGGTCTGAATGACACAGGAGCTAGTCATATGACACTCTTAGGGAATAGTGTTCCGGACAGAGAGAATAGCAAGCAAGTACAAAGGCCCTGGGGCTGGAATGTGTTTGGAAGAAGGTGGCTGTGAAAGCAGGTCAGTGCGGCTACAGCTCCAGGGCAGGGGAAAGGAAGCTCCGTGACAAGGCTGCCACATCTTCTGGTGGCCATGAGGAGTTTGGATTTTATTCAAAGGAAGGTCGGAAATGATGGCAGGTTTCTGGCAGGACAACCCTGGGGTTCCATTTTTGCTTCAAATCTTCCCACTGGTTGCTGGGTGAAGTATGGACTGGAGGGAGCCCCGTCAGAGACTGTGGTGGTCAACCAGCCCCAAGATGATGGCAGCATGGTGCAGGTGGTGGCTTTAAAAGGGGTAGGAAGTGGAAGGATTTAGGGAATGTCTTAGAAGTAGAGCTCACAGAAAATCTTTGCCACCCGCACCTCAGATACAGCATTAATCTCCAGGATATATAAAGAACTCAAAAAATTTAACCCCCACCAAAACAAATATCCCAATCAAAAAACAGGCAAAGGAACCAAACAGACACTTCACAAAAGAAGAAATATGATCAGTCAACAAATATATTTTAAAAATGTTCAACATCAATAGCAATTACAGAAATGCAAATTAAAACCACAAATTAAAACTACAGAGATTTCATCTCACTCCAGTTAGAATGGCAATTATCAAGAATACAAGCAAGAACAAATATTGGCGAGGATGTAGGGGAAAGGCTCACTCTCACACTGCTGGTGGGACTGCAAGTTGGCACAACTACTTTGGAAAGCAGTATGGAGATTCCTCAGGAAACTTGGAACGGAACCATCATTTGACTCAGTCTCCCCACTCCTCGATCTATACCCAAAGGACTTAAAAACAGCATACTACAGTGACATAGCCGCATCAGGTGTTTATAGCAGCTCAATTCAAAATAGCTAAGCTATGGAACTAACCTACATCCTCTTCAACAGATGAATGGATAAAGAAAATGTGGTACATGTACACAATGGAATATCACTCAGCCTTAAAGAAGAATGAAATTATGGCATTTGCTGGTAAATGGATGGAGCTGGAGACTATCATATTAAGTGAAATAATCTAATCCCCCAAAACCAAAGGTCGAATGTTCTCTGAGGTGCGAATGCTAACACACTGGCGGGGTGGGTAAGAAGTTCACAGGATTAGACAAAGGGGAGTGAAGGGAAGGGACGGGGGATGGCAGTAGGAAAGACAATGGAATGAACCAGACATAATGTTCCTATGGTCATATATGAATCCATGACCAGGGCAACTCCACAGCATGTACAACCACAAGAATGGGAAGTTACACTCCATGTGTGTATGCTATGTCAAAAGACATTTCACTGTCATGTATAACTAAAAAGAACAAATAAAAAATTTTAAAAAAGAAGTAGAGCTCACAGACCTTGCTGCTGTGTTAATTTAAAGATGCTTAAAGAAAACACATTTGCCTGACTGGATTCAAAACTTACTGTAACAGTGAAGAAGCATTTCATTATTTTTTTTTCTCAAAATGGGTGCACGTATCTGCTGAGAAGCCAGCCCAGGAGAACCACAAGAGGAAGCTCTGCTTTCCCCATCTCTGCAAAACTGCAATTTCTTCTAAAGCAGCTAGAACTCGGTTGTTTATAGCTTGTTAAAATAAACACATGTGCTGGGCGCGGTGGTGCAGGCCTGTAATCCCAGTGGCTCAGGAGGCTGAGGCAGGAGGATCGCAAGTTCAAAGCCAGCCTCAGCAACGTCGAGGCACCAATCAACTCAGTGAGACCCTGTCTCTAAATACAAAATAGGGCTGGGGATGGGGCTCAGTGATGGAGTCCCCCTGGGTTCAATCCCTGGTACCAGAAAAAATAAATAAATTTTTAAAAACACATGTTTTTAGCTTAAGAAAGAAAAATATCTGAATGTCCACACCTAGGAAAATCACTGTAAAAAGTAAATAAATAAAAAGGAAAGATCCCTCTTTATTTACCAGGATTTGTCTAGTGGGAAGTGGGAATGGTTTACCACTTAGAGACATGAGCTGTTTTGGCTTCGTTTGGTGAATCAAAAAGGAACACATTCTGATTCCCGGAACGCTGGATCACTTAATTGAAAAATTATCACAATTAATCACCATTTTATAAGGTACCTGAGTGCACTTAAAACTGAAACCAACCTCTCTGTTTGATTTGTGACAAATAGGTATTGCAGTCCTGGGAGATTAAATAGCATCCTTGTGTGGTTTATCACGGCATAAAATCATATCACATTTATTTCATCTATTTCACTCGACATAAGGGGATTCTGGGAAGAGCACTGCTGTGTGACGTGGGGCTGCTCGCCCCCCCTCTCTGAGCGCCCACTGATCTGCCTCTGTGACACCAAGAGTCCAACCCCACACATAACAAAAGCTTAACCAATGTCATTTTAGGGAACAGATTTACATAGTCATGATGGCCACAGGGTCCTGAGGGATGGGTCTCTCTGAAGGGCTTGTTTTCATTCACACCAAGGCCATCTCTGAGAAGGATGGTGGTTTCAGGGCTCAGGGGCTGGTGAGCACTGAATTGAGAAACCTTGGAAAGTCCCCACGCACAGTGGCACTAGAGACGCTTGCTCACCACGACCCCGTCTGCTGGCAGCCACCCACCGTGGCTTTGCGGGAGCACGAAGCACACACAGCTCTGGGCTCCTCTGGCCCAGAGACTCCGAGGAGCTGAGGCACATCGGGCTGATTTTTGTAAAAAAAGCGATATAATGCCAGGAGACAGATCTGTGTAAAATGTGACGGTCCCCCGAACCAGGAGAACCACGTCCACTGCCTGGTGTGCGGTGGGCATCAGAAACGTCCATTGCCACGTCCCCCAGAAAAAGTAGCGTGAGTCTCATTTATAATTCAGTGCTTTCCACAGCCGTTTCTTTATGTATGTATGTATGTATTTATTCATGTATTAATTTTTTGTGGCACTGGGGATTGAACCCTGGGGTGCTCTACCATGAGATACATCCCAGCCCTTTTTATTTTGAAACAGGGTCTCGCTAAGTGGCCCAGGCTGACCTTGAACTTGGGAACCTCCTGCCTCCATCTCCCAAGGTGGGATTACAGACGTGCACCGCTGTACCTGGCTTTTACATTTTTTATGAACCCAGGGCCTCACACATGCTAGGCCAGTGCTGTCCCGCTGAGCTACAGCTGTATTTTTAAAAGTAAAAAGAAACAAGTTAGTTCATCTAAAAATGTATTTATTTTACACAATGTCTAAAATTTATCAGCATGCAATAAATTTAAAAATTATCAATGAGATATTTTATGTTGCTGTGGGTCTCACTATGTTGTCCAGGCTGGCCTTGAACCACCAGGCTCAAGCAATCCTCCTGCTTCAGCCTCCTGAGTAGCTGCAATTACAGGCCTATCACACTGACCCACATTCTTCTTTTGCACAAAGTGTTTTTTTGGGGTGGGGGGTAAATAAGGATTGAACCCAGAGGCACTCTACCACAAAGCCAGCTCTTTTTATTCTTTGCTTTTGAGACAGGGTCTCACAAAGTTTCTGAGACTGGCCTCAAACTCACAATCCTCCTGCCTCAGCCTCCTGAGCCACAGGGATTACGGGCATGCACGACCAGGCCTAGTTTTGTACTGTCTTTAAATCCTGGTGCGAGCGTTACATTCGGTTATGCATCGCTACTTTTTAGGTGCTCTGTCACCATGGTCGGCTCAGGTCCGAGGCAGTGCGGGTACAGGCCATTCCCATCACTGCTGCACAGTCTGGACTGATCTCCCTCTCATCTGGGTCCCTGAGTGCTGAGCTCAGCTCCCGCCTGGCACTGGCACACAGGGAACCAATACACGCCCAGAGCACCGTGCCCTTTGCAATGGATAGTAAAAGTGTCAGGATGTGATTTCTTTCTTTCTTTTTGTAAATATAATATCTGCTCATTTAAAAAAATACTATGCAGTGCTGAGGATCAAACCCAGTGCCTCACATGTGCTAGGCGAGCGCTTCACCACTGAGCCACGACCCCAGTCCCCTGACAGGATGTGGTTTCTGTTGGGAAGAAAAGAGTGGATATACGGTGCTACACTCCAAAGCCACGTGTGAAGAAGCTGTTAGCAGAGACAGAAAGTAGAATGGTGGTCACCGGGAGCCAGGCCTGGGGCAGCGGGAGGGGGATGAGATGAGATGAAAACTTGCGGGGATGGATGATGGTGATGTTTGTACAACGTCCTGAATCCACTTAATGCCAAGGAAGGTACCTTTAAAATGGTTTAGATGATAAATTTTATATTGTATGTATTTCACCACAATAAAAAAGGGTGCGTACTGGAGGTGTAGCTCAGTGGTAGAGCACTTGCCCAGCATGCACAAGGCTCTGGGTTGAAGCCCCAGTACAGAAGGGGGGGGGGGGGCTATAACAAACACTATAATAGGGAGTGGCAAAGATATGCATGCTGTTAGTATACTCATGCACATGGCCAAAGTTGTTAATATACTTATTAGGTGATAAATGCAATCTGCAAAACGTATAATATCAAACTCTTCGATAACATGAATATATGTGTATATTAGCATGTTAATAGAAAAAACAATCTGGGTTTTGAAGAACAGGGAGGTTTGAATAGATAAAGATCTGGGAAAAGTCAAGAATGTGCAAAAAAAAAAAAAACTTCCAAAAGAGATTTGAAAAAGCTTAAAATATTAACCAATATACAGAGCAATTCAAGACTCAAAGGAAATCAACATGGTGGCTCACGCCTGTAATCCCAGCAGCTAGAGAGACTGAGACAGGAGGATCTCGAGTTCAAAACCAGCCTCTGCAAAATCGAGGTTCCAAGCAATTCAGTGAGACCCTGTCTCTACTGTCTCTAAATAAAATGCAAAGTAGGGCTGGGGATGTGATTCATTGGTTAAGTGCCCCTGGGTTCAATCACTGGTATTAAAGGAAAAAAAAAAAAAAAAAGATTCAAAGGAACAATCATTGAACCGGAATCCTACACTTATCTCAGAGTTCCTTAGTAGCCAAGAAAAAAAAAATGGAAATCTCTATATCATCACCTTAAGATCCTGGAAGCGCAGGAACTTAACAGAACAAATATCTTTTGAGCACTAAATTCAAAAGAACATTTATCATGTCACGCTCAAATAAAGGCCATTGAAGGGGAGACGGACACTCTCTCCCACTGTGATTTGGCAGCAGAGTCTAATACTTGCTGGCGAGGATTTCCTCAACATATGTCATTGATATTCAGGGGGGTCTGGGAACCATGGAATGGGCGGGGTGGGGAGAGGATGATGGAAGAGGTTCACGCAGCTCAGGACCTCTGGCAGGGTGCCCTGTGACAGAGGGGCTTCAATTGAGATTAGAAATGACATAGAGCCTGGCACCGGGGTGTGGCAATGTGAAACCAGCAGTGTCTATCTCCCGAGGGAGGTTAGAAATGCAGAGCTCAGACCCCACCTCCCAAACAGAGTGTGCCCCCTCAGTCCCCGGGTGACCTATGTGCACATTCTGGTTGGGAACGACAGCCTAGTGAGCATCTTTTGCTCTGCGTCCTCATCATTCGCACTGGGTGGGGATTGAACCCAGGGGCACTTAACCACAGAGCCATATCCCCAGCCCTTTTTATATTTTATTTAGAGACGACAGGGCCTCACTAAGTTGCTGAGGCTGGCTCCAAACCTGTGATCTTCCTGCCTCAGCCTCCTGAGCTGCTGGGATTAAAGGTGAATTTGGCATTCATCCCTCTCCTAATAGTGCCTGGATTTTTCTCTGGGAAAACAACCTTCTCCTTCTCAGGATAGGAGATGTGGCAGGACTAACCCCACTCTGGCCTTTGGGATCAGAGAACCCTGTATCCCCTGGCCTTAGCAATTGATCTAGTTACAAATCTGTGATCCTTACGGAGGCATTCAGAGTCTTCCCTGGGCATTTTGCTGGAAAAATTAGGAAAAAGGCAGTCTTTGTAAATCATGATGTAGGAACTTGGGGCTCTTGGGAATCATCTTGTTATCATGAAGCGAGAAGTTGCTTTAAAGTGAAACAACTACAGAGGACAATAGAACTGAGAGACAGAGACATTCCTGATGGTAAGTTTGAGCACCTGGATACAGCTATACCTGTAGATTATAAACCCCAGGATTTTTCTTCTTCATGAGCAAATTAAATTCTCATTTTTGCCTAAACCAATTTGATTCGGGTTTCTGCCACATGCACTCAAATAGTCTTCACTGATTCTTGCCTATTCCTGGGTTACATGCTAGATTAAACGAACCAGGAGTGAAGCCTAGAAGATGTATGGTGCTACAGCAAATTCTTTTTGCATGATAAAATTTGATACCCATCAAATTAGTGGAATGGAGGCTGAACCAGGTGTGGATTATGGTTCTGCCACCAACTGACTGAGAGACCTTGGTCCCATCACTTCTTCTCCTGAGCCTCATTGTTTAAAAGAAAGGAGGCATTTGTTCCTCAGGCTTGGCCTGAGGTTCTGTGCGACAAGGGTTGTGAGAAAGCCTTTAAAGCCTCCCCATGCACACGTGCCTTTCCCCGTGTGGTTCCTGACCAAGCTCTCAGAGCAGAAGTAGCTCCCTGGCCCCACACTAGCCCAGAACCATGGACGCCTGGCTCAGACACTTCCTCAGGCCACTGCCCACCCTGGAACCCGAAACCTGCTCCTGTCCCCTCAGTTTCTGCAGGCCCTGCGTGGAAGGGAAATGAGAAGAGTCAGGCCGCTTGCCCCGGCTGCTTCCCACGGTCACCACCCAGGGTGGGGAGGCCTCTCCCGCACTCAGAGCTGAGCCCAAGGAGGACAGGCCAGGGACTGCCCGGACACCCCCGGAGTGGACCAGAGATGGCTTTCTGGGAGTGTCTGTGCACAGCAGAGATCTGCAAAGGCTTCGGGTGTGAAGCCCCGGAGATGTCCCTTCTCTGTCAAAAGCTCACTGGGCGACCTTAGACAAGTCTCAATTTTTCTCTGGGCCTCAGTTTCTCCTAATGTGGCCCGAGAAGCTGGACAAGGAGTTCTCCTTTAGGGACGGCTGCAGTGTTTTCCTGCACGGTCTCTGCTCTCCCTTCCTTCCTCCCCGTCTCCCTCGACCCCTGCAGTAGTCTGCTAGAGGCCATGACTGCTCTGGCCAGTCAGAGTTGATGCAACAGAAGCAGAAATGGGCACATGACTGAATCCTGGTCAAGAAGAGTCAGCCTGTGGCTTTTGGCTACAAAACAGGCGTGTAGCAGCTAAATAGAGTCCAAAATAGATAAATCCAGATTCCCAAGCTTGGACCTAGCTCTGCTTGAAGCTGATACCTCATGGACTTTCTAATGACCTCCCTCTTCTGCTTGAGCCAGTTTGAGTTGGATTTTTTGTTTCCTTCAACACCAAAGAATACTGTCCAGGAAAGAGGACATTCTGACAAGGAATTGCAATTCATACTCAAGTGTAAATGACTGATGGAAAGACTTCTCTGATAGCAGATTGGATAGAAGAGAAACTAAGATGATACTAGACCCGTAGAGTGGGGGAGCATGGGTGGAATAGGGACCCCATGGAACGGACGGCACCGAAGTCAGGCCTACAAAGCACCTGGCCGATAATAGGCCCTCCATATTCCTTGGTGGAGTGAATGGATTGTGTTCTGCTCTCCACAGGCTTCACCGCATGTGACTGAATCAGAAGACCAGAACCATGAACCCAGGTCTCAGAGAGGAAAAGGTCTCCCTGCTGCTGAGCAAGAGGGTCTGCCTGCTGGTCGGTGACAGGTGGCACTGGTCCTCAGCTCTCCTGCCATTCCCCATTCACTGGGGTCAGCCCAGAGGCGGCAGGCCATGAGGGAAGAGGACAATGAGGAACCCAAACAGAAAGCTCAGGAAGGTGACAGATGGGGCCTGTGGCTCAAGGACATCAGTTAGAGGAACTTTCTTTTCTCGGAACAGTGCAGTCATGGGGGCAGGGAGGGACGTCTTCCCCAAACAGGGACCAATTCCTTGAGTTTCAAGGTGCAGGCCGCTGTGGCACCTATTTCTCAGATTCTCTGTCTTCCAAATGAGCCACCCTTGTCCCCAAGTGACTGTGTCCCTAATGGACACTCGGGGGCCACCCCGGCCTCTCATCTGTGCCCCTCTGTGAGAGAGCTCAAGAGCTTGATTTGCAGACAGGAAGGGACTTGGGAGGTCACTGTCTTCATCCCACGGGTGGAGAAGCCACCCTAGACAAGGGCTGGTGTTGGGCCCTGGGTCACACCAAGGCAAGGGACAGAACCACACACAGGATTCGCGGTTGTGGACATTCACTTGGTCAGGCCAGAGTGTTGGCTTCTGAGAGGCCCGTGTTCCACCCACCTGCTGGAACCAGATACTGAATTCCTAGCATGCTCGACGGTGCCCTTGGCCTTGGGCCGCTTGCTGAAGCCCAGAATCCCAGGGCCACCGTGGGCCTCCCTGGAACCATTTTATTTCTAAGGTAGGCAGGGGCGAGGCACTTTGGGAAACAGAGGATGAGATCTGAAGTCAGAGCCGGCTTTGGATTCTCATTCTGCCTCTTACAAAGAAGCCGGCCTCTCAAAACTTGAGTCGGGCCGCCTGCCTCTTCCGCTCCAGGCCTCCCAGGCTCCCTTCCCACTCCGTGAAAGCCCCGCCCAGGTGGGGAGACCCGGGGCCTGAGCGTCCCTCGCTGCCTCACAGACCCGCCTCCTGCTGGGCCTCTCCATCTCCCCTCGTCCACCCCACCCTGCTTGTTGTTCTTCAACTCACCAACCACGCTTCCCTCTCGGGGTCATGGCAACCTGCTGCTTTCTGGAAGGTTCTTCACCCAGAAAGCCTCCTGGACTTCATCCAGGTCTCTTCCAAGATCATAATCAAATATGGGTATATGGGTCTTAGTTTGCGTTATACTTCTCAGAGAGGCCCTCCCCCACTGCACTGGCTAAAGCACAAACCCTTGCCCCGACCCCATAGGTCCCACAGTCTTCAAGGCTGTGACCACCCCTTCCCAGGGTGACCCCAGGAGCAGAGGGCTCAGTGGGTCCGCAGCCCCAGCGCTGTGCTTTGAGGCTCTCGGGCCCCATGGGCTGCTCCCAGTCAGTGCCAGATGCGGCAGGGAGACAGGGGCCGGGAGACCTCCTTCCTTAGGACTGCACAGGGGACCAAGCCCTCTGCCCCCACCCCCCTCTCTCCTCCTTCGATAGAGGTCAGACCCGCCTGGCCATCCCAGGGATCCTCTGGTCCCTCCTGGTCTCTCCCCACAGGCGTCTCTGCTAACAAATTGCCTGCACATTTACTCCTGTGGAGGCTGCTTCGCCACAGACTTGAACAATGGCCCACCCGTGGACCTCATGACGCACGTCGCCCCCCAGAATGAAGGCACGGCGAGGACCCTGTTCTCTTTGGTGCTGCTCCCCCGCACGAAAAACTGGGACACAGTAGGTGCTCAGTGAAACTCCTGTTGAATAACTGAATGAAGTTGCTGTCAGCTTCCCAGATGCCCCAGATTTCCCATCTACCTGAGAATTATGAGTGTGGTTTAAAGCAGGAAGGGTGATCTGTGTTTGCTCATTCCTGCTTAGGGCCTGGAGGGGGGTGCCCCCGTCAGAGAGGACACAGTGGCCTGCTGGCCCCAGGGGCAACTTTTCACTCCTCCTGCCACGCTGCTCCAAGTTCAGCTGCCCCTCGCCCCCCAAACCCCACCAATGGGGTCCTCACAGCCACAGTAACAAGTTCTGTTGCTTTTTCATTTTTTGTTTGTTTGTTTGTTTATTTGTTTTAAGTTGAGAGTTCCAGGCCTCAGTTTCTTTTATACTTGGGAGTGTGTAATTTTTGATTCAAAAATGACCTTTCAAGCGTAGTGCAGTGGCCCACACCTCTAATCCCCATGGCTCAGGAAACTGAGGCAGGAGGATTGCAAGTTCAAAGCCAGCCTCAGCAACAGCAAGGCCCTAAGCAACTCAGTGAGAACCTGTCTCTAAATAAAATACAAAACAGGGCTGGGGATGTGGCTCAGTGATCGAGTGCCCTTGAGTTCAATCCCAGGTATCAAAAAAAAAAAAAGATTTTTCATCACCTGGTAAATCGTATGAATGCTCATTCTTTTGTTAAACTTTTAAACTTTACAGATACATCTAAGGTCCCCTTGGATCGCTGCTTCTATGCATCCTCCAAGACCACCTCTCCTCCCCTTCCCCTGTGGCTTCTGCCAACGTCTGGCCTCTGCATTTACATACATGTATACGGAAGCAGGTGCTGTTGGTGCCCTGTCCGTCAACCTGGCAACCACCGTGGAACATTCTGGCTGGCCTCCAATTGTCAGCACCTATGTGTCTCTGCCCGAGAGGTTTCTCTGCAGCTATGGGTACTTGCTCTGCCTCAAACTTGGCAAACCAGAGAAGTGCTAGAGAATCTTCATGCCCGGGAAGCAGCCTTTGGCCAACAGCTGACAAGGGCAGGGGCACAAATGTCCCATTTCCTTCACCTCGAGCGTGCTCTGCACTGGTTCCCAGTGCCCACAGTATGACCAGCCTGGTAACTCACCTTTCTTTCTACCTCCTCTTTCCCACTCTCCTGCCATGGTTTCTGGAATCGGTTCCCAGATAAACTATTCAAATTTGAAACCTTGTCTGGGGTCTGCTTCTGGGGAAACGGAAATTAAGACCCATTTACCCATATTTAATTATGAAGTGTCACTGTTGTTTCGTGGATGTGTTAGTATAATGGGAATCGTATTGAACAACTGTATGAAACAATCCATCTTATTCCCATGTTCCAGATGAGGAAACTGAGACTTAGAGAGTGAAGAAATCTGCACACCGCACCACAGCTTGTCTGAGACCGAGCAGGCACTCAAATTCAGGTCCGTTTGCTGTGCTCTGTCTGTTGTCCTTCGTTTCTCTGGTGGACAGGAGGGCGAGACTCTATGCTCTCGGTGGCATCTATATCTCCTGGGTCCAAGGGGGATGCTGGGAGTGCAGGCAGGTGACTTTAGGGGAGCACTAGGCATAAAAGTCCCAGGGCAGTGCCATCCAGAGGATGCAGTGCCAAGCAGGGGTGCAGCATATGTGGCCCCAGCCACTGGCCAAGGGCAAAGGCACATTTTGTCCTAGAGCGAGGGTTTCCTACATCATTACCAACTCTACTCCCGGCCTGGAGAAGTGGGTTGGGGACCAAAATGCTGTGGGCATTTGTTTAGAAAGATGGAGACCAAGAGAGATCGTACCACTAACTTGCTATTGGACTTTGGGAAAGCAACTTCCCCTCTCTGGGCTTCACATTCCTTTTCTATAAAAAGGGAAGCCTCACCTTATATTTGGAGAGCCAGGCTTGAAAACTCCAACGGCTAGGAGAGTTAGCAGCCGCGTCCTGGCCAGTCCCCCAGTGCCAACTCCCTTCTCCTCACCCTCTGGGGCAAGGACTCCCAGAATGCAGTCTGCTAGGGATAGAGTAAGACTCATGCTTTGGGGGCTGGGCCTGTCGCTCAGTTAGAGCATCTGCCCAACGTGCATGAGGCCATGGGTTCAATCCGCAGCGCAGGGGGAAAGCATTATGCATTCCACACCCACTAGGATGCAAGAAAAATCATAATAGTTATATTATAGTGAGAATATGGGGGAAACTGGAGCTCTTGTACATTGCTGGGCGGAATCTAAGGTGAGGGAAAACAGTTTGGCAATTCCTCAGAAAGTTAAAAAATAGAATGACTATATGACCTAGCAATTCCACCCAGGTATAAACCTAAGAAATTGAAAAGAGGCACTTAAGCCAATTCAGGACCACCACGGCACCTTAGCCCAAAGGTGGAAACAACTGAAACCTTGTGTGCAGACATCCGGAGAAACAGACTGCGGTCTATCCATACAATGAGTCACCCGTAAGTGGAAGGAAGTACCAACACTCATTAGCATGTAAATGAACCTCGAAAACATGACCCTAAATCAAAGAAGCCAGACATTGGTGCACACCTGTAATCCCAGTGATGCGAGAGGCTGAGGCAGGAGGATTGCAAGTTTGAGGCCAGTCTCAGCAATTTAGCAAGGCCCTCAGCAATTTAGTGAGACCCTGTCTCAAAATAAAAAATAAAAAGGGCTGGGGGATGTGGTTCCGTGGTTAAGTGCTCCTGGTTCAATCCCCAGTACCAAAAGGAAAAAAAAAAAAAACTCCAGATGCAAAAGGCCACATATTGTATGATTATATTTATATGAAATATTTAGAAGAATAATTTAAGGGCTGGGGATGTGGCTCAAGCAGTAGCGCTCTCGCCTGGCATGCGTGCGGCCCGGGTTCAACCCTGAGCACCACATACAAACAAAGATGTTGTGTCCGCCGAAAACTGAAAAATAAATATTGAAATTCTCTCTCTCTCTAAAAAAAAAAAAAAAATTTTTAATCCAGAGACAAAAAGCAGATTGGTGGTGGTGGTTGCCAGGGAATGGTGGGCCAGGGAATGGAATGGAATGGAACAGCAACTTAATGGGAGCAACCACCTTTGGAGTGTTGAAGATGTCTTGAAACTACCTGGAGATGGTGGATGCACAACAGTGTGAATGTCGTAGATGCCACTCAATTGTTTACTTCAAAATTTTGCCTGGTGCAGTGGTGCACTCCTGTAATCCCAGTGGCTCGAGAGACTGAGGCAGGAGGATTTTGAGTTCAAAGCCAGCCTCAGCAAAAGTGAGGTGCTAAGCAACTCAGTGTGCCCCTGTCTCTAAATAAAATACAAAATAGGGCTGGGGATGTGGCTCAGTAGTTGAGCGCCCCTGAGTTCAAACCCTGATACCCTCCCCAAAAGTTGATTTTATAAAGCTATGTGCACATCAGCTCAATTTAATTTTTTTTTAAATTGCAAACTCCATAAGAGCACTTGTCTAGAAACAAATTATGCTGCATCAAACAGAATGGTATGTGGCTGTTAAAAATTCAAGGACATTTTAATGATGTGGGGAAATATTTAAAATATAACACTATTTATAATAAAACACTAATGGAATGAAAATTGTATATGCAACACTATGCCAATTATGTTAAATAAAAGGTGCACAGAAGAATATATAAAAAATACTAAAATTCTTGTAATTAAAAGATTCTTACTTTCACTTTTCGAGTACCTGCTAAGCACTGTGCACAGGAAGCCAGGTGAATGGGACTCCTGGGGCAGAAGCCACGGGATCTGGGAGAATGGCCTTGGGTCTAGAGAGAGAGGCGAGGTCAGCACAACTGGGTTCTTCTCTCTTCTCTGCACCAGTCTCCCTGGGCGGCCCACCCAGGGCTAAGCACTCCTCTCACAAAGGGTGTGGTGACAGAGCCCCCTTCTGAGAGTCTTCCAGCTCTCAGTGTTTTCCTCAGGAGACACCTGCCCACGTGCCCAAGGCCATCCATCCCCAAAGATCCCAGCGATGTTGTTTCAGTGAGCACTGGGACCACCCCCTGTCCATCAACAGGGAAGGAGAAAAAATAGGAAGGTCCTCTGATGGCACCACGGCAGTTAGAAGAAATGAACTGGACCTCTGTCTCCCATCCTGGAGAGATCCTGACAATTTAATGACCAATAAAGGGGAAAGAAAAGGAAATTGCAGACTCTCACAGTTTATAGTACTTATGTTCAATAGTTCCCCCTTACCCACAATTTAGTTTTCTACAGTTTCAGTTACCTGCACCAACAGCAATCTGAAAATATTAAATGGAAAATTCTAGAAATAAACAATTCTTTTTTTGGTACCAAGAATTGAACCCAGGGGCACTCACCCACTGAGCCACACCCCCGCCCTATTTTGTATTTTATTTAGAGACAGGGTCTCACTGAGTTGCTAAGCACCTTGCCATTGCTGAGGCTGGGTTTGAACTCACGATCCTCCTATCTCAGTCTTCTGAGGCGCTGGGATTACAAGCGTGTGCTACCAGGCCTGTCGAGAAATAAACAATTCTTAACTTTCAAATGGTGTTCACTTTGGAATAGCATGATGAAATCTCCACTACCTCCCTGCATCCATGAGGGAAAGTGAATGATTCAATTCCCTTGTCCAGTATATTCCTGCTATATATACTACCCACCCATTGGTCATTTAATTTTTTTTTTTTTTTTTGTACCAGGGATTGAGCCCAAGGGTGCTTTACCACTGAGCCCCATCCCTAACACTTTTTATTTTTTATTTTGAGAAGGGGTCTCACTAGATTGCCTACAACTTTGCTAAATTGCTGAGGCTGAAACCAGCCTCTTGAGCCAATGGGATTATAGGTGTGCACTTTGAGCCTGGCTTCTTTAGTGGATTTTTTTTTTTTTTTTTTTTTTTTGCTGCTGGGGATTGAACCCAGGGCCTTGTGCATGTAAGGCAAGCGCTCTACCAACTGAGCTATATCCCCAGCCCACTTCTTTGGTTTTAATTATTGTCAGATCAACTGTGATGGTGCCACAGTACTTGTGTTGAAGTAACTTTTTTTTTTTGTACTGAAGAGTAAACCCAGGGACACTTTACCACTGAACTACATCTCCAGTCCCCTTTATAAAAATTTTTAAATTTTGAGTCAGGGTCTTGCTAAATTGCTGAGGATCTAAGTTGCTGAGACTGGCCTAGAGCTTGTGATCCTCCTGCCTCAGCCTCTCATGTCACTGAAATTACAATCATGCACTGAGATACCTGTCAAGTAACTCTTATTTTACTTAAATGGCCCCAAAGCAGCAGAATACAGATGCTGGCAATTCAGATATGCCCAAGAGAAGTCGTAAATTAATGAATCTGTAGGGTTCGGTATTATCCACCGTTCCAGGCATCTACTGAGGGTCTTGGAATGCATCCCTTGTGGATTAAGGAGCGCTGCTGTAGGTCTCCAAAACAGGAACAACTCTGTGCATTCTTCTGTGTTCCTACAGGTGCAATAAATCTTAAAGCGCAAACCAGAAGGACTGCAATCCACAGCACTGGTTGCCTCCGGGGATGGAAACAGGACTGAGGGACGCAGGGTGGGGGCTTAAATTGTATGTTTAGTGATTTTGTTTTTTAAAAAATACGAAGCATTCAGGACAAAATGCTGACATCTGTTAATTCTGGGTGATGGATTCCTGGGGTAGCTACTGTATCACCCCCCTTTGCTTTTCTGTGTTTTAACACCATGCAACCACACCCCTGCCCACACTCCCCCCAAAAAAGGAGAAGGAAGGAAAAAAAAAAACATGAAATAAGGTAACATCTCTACTGTGGTCCTCCTGTGCCAGCCAAGTGGTTCTGAAAGTGGGGTCCCTGGGCAGCATCAGCGTCCCCTGCACATGAAAAGTCTCCGTGTCTTGGACCAGGATCTCTGGTGTCAGGGCTGGCATTGAGGTGTTTTTTTTTTTTTAATATTTTTTTTAGTTGGGCATTTATTTATTTTTTTATTTATTTTTAAAGAGAGAGTAGAGAGGGGAAGGAGAGAGAGAGAGAGAGAGAATTTTTTTTTAATATTTATTTTTTAGTTATCGGCAGATACAACATCTTTGTTTGTATGTGGTGCTGAGGCTCGAACCCGGGCCGCACGCATGCCAGGCGAGCGCGCTACCGCTTGAGCCACATCCCCAGCCCGCATTTATTTTTTTTTATTCACTTATATGTGGTGCTGAAAATTGAACCCAGTGCCTCACCTGTGCTAGGCAAGCGCTCTACCACTGAGCCACAGCCCCAGCACTATGATGAATGAGGACCCAAGTTTGAGAACCATTGGGCCAGACCTATGAGCAGTCCATGTGACAACACCCCACATACACTGAACACGGTGCTCTGAGAGCTTTTCCTTAGTACTTAATTTAGTCTTCACAGTGACCTCAGGAAGGAGCATTCCCAATCCAAAATCTGAAACTTTTTGAACCTGACACCATAAGTGGAGAATTCCACAAATGGCCTCATGGGACCTGGTCACCCATCGAAACCGGGTGCACTAAAAATATTGTACCAATTGCCTTCAGGCTACGTGTTCATGAAACATACATGAATTCCGCTTGTAGACTTGGGCCTCCTCCCCCAGGGTATCTCATCCCTTATTTGCAAATAGTCAAAAATCTGGAAATATCTGAAATCCAAAACACTTCTGGATTTTCAGATAAAGGATACTCAGGCTAGTATTATTATTACCATCCCCACCAGATGGTTATGGAAACTGAGGCACAGAAAATGCAAATACCCTGCCCAGGGCCCAATAGACAGTTTGCTCCGGAGTCCCCTCCCCTGCCCACTACACTGTCTCCCATACATCATCTCGCAGATACTGGAGCTGCCTTGAAAGGAAGACAAAATAGCCCATTTTACAGGCGAGGAAATTGGAATTTAGAGAGGAGGAGAGCGACTTGCCCAAGGTCTCACAGAGTTGATCGAGGAGGCCGGTTGTGGGCCTTGACCTAGAGGCCTGCTGGGGGTCGGAGCCGGTGGCACCGGGTCCGGGTACCGGTGAGGAGGACTGAGCTTGGAGATCCAGCTGCAGCCCCGCCTGGGTGTGTCTCTCACGCCACGCCTGTGCCCAGCTGCCCCAGTCCCCACGCTGCCTGCCAACCCAGCGTAACCCACCCCCACTGGGAACCGTCGGGGCCTTCCCCTCGGGGCTTCTCTTTTTCTTTTTCTTTTGCAGAAGGGGAACCTGGACGGTCCAGAGAAATAGCAGCTCCAGCAAAAAGTCACTCCACAGTCCAAACTTCCCGTTTCTCTGACGCTCCCAGGTTCGCAGCTAGGCGGCGGCGTTCCACCCTCACCTGGTCACCCGACACCGGCCGGCGACCCCTCCTCCCCAGACCCCTCGGCCGCTCCCCTGACGTTCCCTTCTCCCTTCACTGCACCCAGCTGCACCCCTCGAGAGCTTAGCCCTCGGCCCCAGGTCCCCGCGCCCAGCCAAGACCCAGTGGAGCTGACGGTCCAAGTGGCCCCCAGCCCGGGTCGCAGCACTCACCTGGGCGCCCGCTCTTCTTCTCGCGGGCAGCCCGGATCCTCGCAGCTCGAGCGCCCCCCCAGCTCAGCAGCTCCCAGGGCCCGGGGCACCCGAGCCCAGAAGATGAGCTGACTGTGGAGATGGAGAGGCTGGGGCCACTCCGGGGGCGGCGGCTTCGGCCTCGCGGGTCCTCTTGGGCTCTCCCAGCGCTGGACTGTCCGGTCCCACTCGCCTCTAAACCTCCTCTGCGCCCCCGGGCTGGAACCAAGAACCCGGTGGCGCCCACAGGCCATCTGGAAGCTTAGCCGCGCCCTGAGCGATGCAAACCCCGCCCCGTCCTGCCACCACCCTCTAAGATTAACCCCAGCCCAGGGTCACAACCAGTTCCCCAAGGTTCCCAACCTGTCTCCTGCTCCAGGGTCCTTATCTCACCTCCATGATCTTTTAAAAAACCCCACCCATCGGAGACTTCTAACTGCCCCCGAGGACGTTCACCCGGCCCCTGGGGGACCGTAAGCGCCACAGACCCGAACCCTAGCTCCCACCCTCCTCTTTCCCAGTTTCCAGCGCTTCCCCTTTTATATATTCCCTTCCTCGGATTTTCCAAACCTGAGTCCAAAGAATTCTAACCCAGCCTCCAGTGTTTCTAACCCGCTGGTCCAAGAACCCCAGGACCCGGTCTCCTCCTCCCAAGATCCTAATCCTGCCCCCCCCAAAGGATTTTTTGCTTTCACATCTACATCTGAAGGATTTTTAACTGCCCCTTCCCCAAAGATTCTAATCCAGCCAACCAAGAATCCTAACCCCTGTCTTCAAAGGATTCTAACCAAGTCCAGTGCCCTGGAAAACACCCGTCCTGTAATCGCTACCACTGGAGAGGCTGAGGCAGGAGGATCTCAAATTTGAGGCCAGTCTGGGCAATTTAGTAAGGACTTGTCTAAAAAATAACAAACAAATAAAACAAAAGGACTGTGGGTGTAGGAGAGACTGTTTCAATCCCTAATCTGAAAACAACACAAAACACCAACCAAACAAACAAAAGCCCCCCAAACTAACCCTGTTCTCAAGATTTATAACCCTAACCTGGAGGACTTTTTGCTGGGTGAGGTGGGGGGCATGGGCATTGAACCCAGGGACGCTTAACAACTAAGCAACATCTCTAGCTTTTTTTTTTTTTTTTTTTTTTTTTTTTTTTTTTAGGGTCTCCATAGATTGCTCAGTGGTTGGCTAAATCGCTGAGGCTGGCTTTGAATTCACCATCCTTCTGCCGCAGCCCCCCACCCCCGCCCCCAGCTGCTGGGATTACAGGCCTTCCTCCCCAGCCCAGGTTACTGACCTGGGGATTCTAATTGCTGATTCTCCAATTCCTATTGCCCCAAGAGTTTTATTGAATCTCCAGGACTCTAATCCTCACCACCCCAAACTCTCAACCTGGCCTTTTAGGGATTCTGACCTCCCCTGTTAAAGGATCCCTAGCCTCTCTTACTCTACCGCCTCCTCACTGTTAGAGGAGTCTAACTGCCCCACTCCCAAATTTTCTGTTCTGTTTCTCGCATTCCAATCCCTCCCTTCTCACCTGGCCCCTCCCCCACTGTGTGGTTAGCAGCCCCCTCCCCCCTCCCAGCGCTATTCAAATGCCATGCAAAGTCCTGCCCACAGGAACCTCCTGGGGTCCTCCTAGCCAGGGTTCGGGACAACTCAAGGACTTCCCAAATTGGCAGGGGAGAGAGGGCTTGACTGCAGGTGATGGAATCCTCAAGTGGATTAGATGTGCCCAGCTCCCAGAAAAGATAAGGACTGTGTCACCTGTGGAACACACCTCCAAAACCTACAGGAGTCCTCCTGCGTCCGTCTCTGTGTTTCCACTGCTGTCCGCCCATGGTCTCTCCTTCGTGCGCTTAAGATGCATCCATTTGGTGCTGGGCTCTGCTCCAGAGGCTGGTCTGCAGGGCTTCTCAGACTCAGCTCCGTGGACATTTGGCTGCATAATTCATTATCGTGGACCGTCCTGGGCATAGTGGGATGTTTAGTAGCTCTCCTGGGCGTGCTCACCAGGAGCCAGTAGCACCCCTTTCCTCATTTGTGACAACCAAAGACGTATCCATACATGCCAAATGTCCCCTGAGTTGGCAGAACCATGAAAAAGAAAGACAAGACCTTTTAGTGTTCAGTAAATGAGCTTGACTATATATACAGATATATGTGTGTGTATGTATGCATATATGCCCTTTTAAAAATAGGCAATATTGTGAATGTGTGTTCAATTTACTTGAGTGGTACTTACTCAACTTGTTCTTCTCACTCATCACAGTTGCTGATATGTAGCCAGCTGTGGATGTGACAGTGCGGAGTCCTTGTTTACATCCTCCCCATTTTTTTCCTTCATTTTCTAGGTCACGGACACCCAGGCTGCACACCATATCTAACTACTGTAAACGATGCCACGGGGACATTCTCACACGCTTCCCCTGAGGGACTCAGGGGAGAATTTTGCAAAGACTTGTTTTGCCACGAGTGACAGGAACATGCAGGATGGCCACTGTCCTGCTCTCTCCCGCCATTTCCCCATACCTTTACCAACCCTTGGTGTCTGTCGTCCACTGGGCCTAATTTGTGTTCCTCAGACACAGACCCTGGACACGGATTGACAAGGCAGTAGTGGACAGTGGCTTAGGAGACAGAAAACGCTGGTCTGGAAGAGGGAGGACCAGGGAGAAGGGGAGGGAGGGAGCCTTACCCCCGCGGTTCCATTGGGGGCAACTGGATGAGCCTGGGGACGTCCTGGAGGCAGGGGGGGGGTATCCAGTGTAGGGTCCCACCCGGGAGGAGGGAGCTGAGCATGTACACACCGACTCCCTCCCGTGAGGCACTGGAGAGGGCTGCGTGGAGGGCATCGGTCCTGTGGCATTGCCAGCCTGCTGCCTGCTCTCCCAGTCACCAGAGGCTCCAGGGGAGAAAGGCAGGTCCTGGGACGGGGCATCTGCATCAGCCACCTGCAAAGGGCCACAGAGAGCTGAGACGTCCTCCTCTTCAAGGACAATTGACCCATATTCTTTACTATTAAAGTAATGCTGCAATCAGATCCTTGTACGTGTTCCCAAAGCTCCTATCAACTTTATTGTAGCAGAATTCTTTTCCTGTTTTTTTTTTTTCCTTTTGTACCAAGGATTGAACCCAGAGGCACTCTACCACGGAGCCCCTCCCCAGCCCTTTTTATTTTTTATTTGAGACAGAGTCTCGGTGAGTTGCTTAGGGCCTGGCTAAGTTGCTGAGCTGGTTTTCTGGTCTTCCTGCCTCAGCTTCCTGAGTCGCTAGGGTTACAGGCGTGTGCTACTGTGCCTGACCAGCATAATTAAAAAAAAAAAAAAAAAAATTTGTAGTTGTATATGAACAGAATGCCGTTATTTTATTTGTTTCACTTTTTAATGTGGTGCTAAGGATCAAACCCAGTGCCTCACATAGGTGAGGCAGGCGCTCTGCCACAGAGCTATAGCCCCAGCCCTAGCATAATTTTTATAAATAAAAAGTACCATAATAAATATTCAGCTTGATGAGTTTTGACAAATATACACCTCTGTAACTAATCACCACTCCAGTCAAGATACAGAACATTTCCATTATCCAGAAACAGTCCCTTACAGGCCTTTACAGTCAACTTGTCCCACCCTTAGGTGGCCTGAGGTAACAGTGCATTGATTGGCCTTTATGTCATTATAGATTAACCTTGTCTTGTCTAGAATTTTACATAAAAGCATTCCTATGTATTTATTTAATATTTATCTTCTTTCACTTGCTTTTGAGGTTTTCTAAATTGTTTCACTTTCCACTGGTTTGTTCCTTTTCAGGGCTGAGTAGTATTCCATTGTATAGATGTGCCACTGTTAGTTTATAATTTACTTGTTGATGAGCCTTTGGGTTGTCTTTGGTTTTTGTTGTGTAAATAAAGCTGCTATGTATAAGTCTTTGTATGGACATATTTTTATTTATATTTTGTAAATACTTAGGATCAGAATTGTTGGATCATAGAGTAAGTGTATGTTAATAAAATTCATAATAAAATCCGCAACTAATGTGCAAGTTTATAATAAGCTGTGCATGTTTGACTTCATAATAGACTGTTTTCAGAGAGGTTATACCACTCTGTGTTTCCATTAGCAATGTGTGATTTCCAGTTGTTCCACATCCTTGCCAACATTTGATATTGTCATTCTTTTCTAAAAATTTTTTTGTTCTAATTGTAGATGGACACAAAACCTTTATTTCATTTGTCTATGTGGTGCTGAGGATGGAACCCAGTGCCTCACATGTACCAGGTGAGTGCTCTACCACTGAACCACAACCCCAGCCCCTGTTATTCTTTTTAATGAAAACAAATTTCTCCTCTAAGTTTGATATTTGCTTCAAAGAACATTTGTATAATTATGAATTTTATTCTAAAACACTGGTCTTTGGAGTGACAAACATTTTTTCTATTCATTCAATCATTTCGTGTCCTAGGAAATATAGCTGGTCACAGAGTGGAGCTCAGCACTTCATCTCGAGTCAGACTGGAGTTCACACCTTGGCTTGCCATCTGCCAACTGGGTGGTAGTGTGCAACCCAGGTCACCTCTCCCAGCTTGTTGCTTCATCTGTCAAGAGGGAATAAAAATAATGCTTACCTTAGAAGGTCATTGCAAAAAACAAATGTAAGTAAAAAGTGCTTAAGCACAGTCTGTGCACTAGTCAGTCTCCTTTTGTTGTTGTTGCTGTTTGTTTTGTTGGCATTGAACTCAGGAGCACTTAACCACTGAGCCACATCCCCAGCCCTTTATTTTATTTATTTATTTGGTATTTTTATTTAGGGGCAGGGTCTCATGAAGTTGCTTATGACCTCACTAAGTACCTGAGGCTGGCTTTGAGCTGTCCTGCCTCAGCCTCAGGAGCCGCTGGGATGACAGGGATGTGCCACGTGCCTGGCTGGATCCGCAGTGTCTTCAGTGGAACCTCTGTCTGGGTCATTAAGTTTTGTACTGCTGCTTGGACACCGATTCCAGCACACTTTGGAAGTCACCTCTGGTGCAACCTGCCTTGTTCCAAAGAAGAAATAGGTTTTTTTTTTTAAGTGTTTTCCTTGAGATAATGGATCCTTTTGACCATGGATACAAAGAACCCTGGAATGACTTTTGCAGGGCCTGAAGTCGGGTGATGTCAGTGGGTCCCAGGGCAGGACACTCGTCCCCCTTCCCCGCATTTGCAGCCTGAGCATGGCATTTGGTGACTCTGATTCTCTCAGTCAACAAACATTTATCGAGCACCTTCTGAGTCTGGGTGTCTGAATGGTGTCGGGGAAACAGAGGATGAGGCAGCCGCCACCCCTGGCCTCGGGGTTTCACCTTCACGCTGGGCATTAAACCAGTGCTTCCAAGAATAAGGGCAGGTTAGAACTGTGACTAGTGCCATCGAGGGGTGGGGATCCATACAGGAGCTTTGAGGGGTCGACAGGGGAAGGTAGGGAGGGCTTCCCGGAGGAGGCAGCATTTGCGCAGATACCAGAGGAGGAACAGGAGCCGGCGAGGCAGAGAACCAAGGCAAAGGAGCAGCTGGCGGTTGGTGTCCATCTCCAGGTGGCGTCTCAGTGTTCACACGGCTGGACACTCAGCCCCTCCTACTCTGAGTCCAGTGGGTCGGGGCCACCTGCCTGATTTCTGCAGATAGGTATGGTGGACAACAGAGAGCGTGACTGCTGAGGCTGGTTCCTAAGAGACACTGTGGCTCTCTCCCTGGTCACTCCCTCTGGAGGAAGCCAGCTGTCCTGCTGTGAGGACACTCAGCAGTTTGAGGAGGATGTGACAGGAGGTGAGGCCTCCTTCCAAGGACCAGCACTAACCCTCCAACCCTCAGCCACGTGTGTGGCCACCTGGAAATGGATGCTCCAGTCAAGCTTTGAAAGGACCAAAGCCTAGGCTGACGTCCTGACTGGGCCCCATGGAAGACCCGAGCCAGATGCCCAGTTACCAGCTGCACCCAGGTCCCTGGAGCACAGAGCGGGGGAGTACTACATTCTTATTGGTTTAAGCTGTTACATTTTGGTGTGACTTTGTGCCACGTGGACAACTAATTCAAGACGCAAAGGCCTCAAGGCCTTGTATGTCTCAAGAACCCCCAGAGACCTGTGGCGAGGTCCACAAGGCTGGCCAGGTCACTCGGGCCCTTGTCGTCCTCTGTAAGGAGTGTGGATTTGATTCTAAGATTCATGGGAAGCCACTGGATGGCGATGGACGGGAAGTTGGCATGGCCAGCCTTATATTCAATTTTTCTTTCTTTCTTTCTTTATTTTTTAAATATTTTTTTTGAGAGAGAGAGAGAGAGAGTTTTAATATTTATTTTTTAGTTTTCTGCGGACACAACATCTTTGTTTGTATGTGGTGCTGAGGATCCAACCCGGGCCGCACACATGCCAGGCGAGCGCGCTACCGCTTGAGCCACATCCCCAGCCCTTCAATTTTTCTTTTTCCTTTCTTTCTTTTTTTAAATTTTTTTTTATTTTTGGTGCTGGGGATTGAACTCAGGGTCGTTTGACCACTGAGCCACATCCCCAGCCCTATTTTGTATTTTATTGAGAGACAGGGTCTCACTGAGTTGCTCAGGGCCTTGCTAAGTTGCTGAGGCTGGCTTTGAACTCAGGATCCTCTTGCCTCAGCCTCCCAAGCCGCTAAGATTATAGGCGTGGGCCACTGTGCCTGGCTTACAGTCAAATGCTGGTGGAGTCCCTGCTGTGGGCCACCCTCTATTCCTAATGCTAAGGAAATAATAAAGAATTAGAAGTTGCTTTTGCTAAAAGCACTGACTCTTCCTTTGGGCCTGTGTATGCCCGATGGGGAACTAAAAGCAGGATAAAGCTGTTTTCATTTTGAATCTGTCTTCAGATTCCTGCTCAGCTCTGTGTGCAGGCAGGTTAGTCATTTGAGGACCGTTCATTTAAAAACGGGTAACAGAAGGTTTATTAGGCTTATATTTACCTAATCTACCTCATCCTCCTTCAAGACTGGTGACACCAAGGGGCATTTGACACCAGCTTCTAGTGTCCTGTTCCAGACCCCAGGGTGGTGTTTACGAGTCTGTAGTCACTGCCCGACGGCTTCCAGAAACAGCCTTCCAGGACCGCCGCCCACCACTGCCCTCCTCGGCAGGAGCCGTCATTTCCTGGGAACCGATGGCCCTTCCAGGATCACAGGTCTAACGCACAAACATCCCGAGCAGCAAATAGAGGTTGTCCCCTCGAGTGGCGAGACCGCACTGGAACCAGCACTGAGATGGTGACCGACCAGACCTCAGTTTGACCAAGACTGTTGAATCCCGTACACCCCCCTGCCACCCCCCCAGTTTTCCTCTGTTCAAACCCAAAGCTCGGGTCAGGACCTGCGGCCTGGGCTGAGACATCTCCCGGTGCCTCCCCACAAGGCCACGCGGGTTCAAGTTCCTCTCCAGTTTTCACGGTTACTTTTTCCATTTGGATTTTGGAGTGAGCGGCGACATCTGATGTGTTAGGACCCCTGGAGTCAGACTCCGGCTGAGGACTTTCATAACAAAGACAAACTGATTTAAAAAATCAATTTTTTGTGCTCTTAGAATTTATACTCTGTAAAGGAAGATGGATGATAAACAGATACTGAGAATACATCTTTTTTTTTTTTTGGTACTAGAGACTGAACCCAGGGGTGTTTAACCTCTGAGCCATATCCACAGCACCTCTTTTTATTTATTTATTTATTTTTAAAATTTAGAGACAGAGTCACTCTGAGTTGCTCAGGCCCTGGCTAAGTTGCTGAGGCTGGCTTTGAACCTGCGATCCTCCTGCCTCAGACTCCTGAGCTGCGGGGATGACAGGCATGTGCCACTGTGCCCAGCTCTGAGAGCACATCTTATACAAGGGATGACATGGGTTACAGCAGGACAAAGGAAGGCAAAGGGCAGAGACAGCATGTTGGGAGAGGAGGGTGCTGTGACCTGAGGCAGGGTGGTCAGGAGCCTCTCTGAGGAGGCGCCATGAGAGGCAGACCTGCTGACTCTGTGATAATCTGGGGGGGCGGGGTGATAGCAGAGGTCCTGGGAGGCAATGGCAGTGCTGTTACAGTTTGCGAGGGACCAGGATGGCTGGAATGCAGGGTGATGGAGACAGCGCGGTAGAGGTAGTGGCCTGGATGGTGAGGCACAAACGTCTTAGTATCCGTGTTAAACTTTAATTGACACCAGAGGGAGTTTGGGAGGATTTTGAGCAGAGCAGTGAGCCAAATGGGCTGAAATTACGTTTTCATAACTTGAAATGAAGCACAGAGGTAATTGTATGAGCTTAAAAGACAGAAAAAAATCACAGTAGTGAATCTTTGTGGCTCGAGGTTAGGCAAAGGCTTCTTAGATATGACACAAGTAACAAAAGGGACATTAGAACAGAATCTGCTGGGCTGCGGGGTGGAGAATGGACTGGAGGGCAGGAGGGCAACAGGGAGTCCGGAGAGGAGGCCAAGGCAGTCACCAAGGGCAGGATGATGGGGCAAGAATAGTGGCTACTGGTAATAGAAAGAGCTCAGAAAGGGCTGGGGACATAGGTCGATTGGTAGAGCACTTGCCTGCATGCCCAAGCCCTGGGTTCAACCCCCAGCACCACATACACACACACACAAAAAAAAAAAAAAAAAAAAAAAAAAGAAAAAGAAAAGAAAAGAAAAGAAAAAAAAAGAAAAGAAAAAGAAAAAGAAAAAAAAGCTTAGAAAAAGAAGAGATCATTGTAGCACTGCTTTTACTAGATTGGACAAAGTGGTGCAGTGGCACATGCCTGTCAACCCAGCAACTCAGGAGGCTGAGGTAAGAGGATTGCAAGCCTGAGGCCAGCCTCAGCAACTCAGTGAGACCCTGTCTCAAAACAAAAAGTAAAAAAAAAAAAAACGGGAGATGTAGCTTTAGTGGTAGAGCAGCCCTGGGTTCAATCCCTAGTCGCAGGGTGAAAAAAAAAAATGGTTGGACAACCAAAATGTCCATTATTTAGAGATGGGGAAAATAAATGTTAATACAAAGTGGAATACTAAGCAGTTGTCTAAATGCAAAAGCCAATTATATTTCCTTTTCTTTTTTCTTTTGGTGCTGGGGATTGAACTCAGGGCCTTGTGCATGCAAGGCGAGCGCTCTACCAACTGAGCTATATCCTCACTCCAAAACCGATTGTATTTCTAGATACTAATAATAAACAATCTGAAACAGAAATTAGGAAAATTCCATTTCTGATATTAAATTACTGTAAACAATAAAATACTCAGATCTAGGGATATAGCTCAGTAGCTCAGTGGTAGAGAACTTGCCTAGCATGTGTGAGGCCTGGGTTTGATCCCCAGTACCGAAAAAACAAAACAAAACAGAATAAGATCAGAATAAATTCACAAAAGAAGTAACTCTGGAAAGTTATAAAACATTCTTGATGGTTTAGCCAGGTGTGGTGGCACATGCCTGAAATCCTAGTGGCTTGGAAGGTGAGGCAGGAGGATCACGAGTTCAAAGCCAGCCTCAGCAAAAGTGAGGCACTAAGCAACTCAGTGAGACCCTGTCTCTCAATAAAATTCAAAATAGGGCTGGGGATGTATCTCAGTGGCCAAGTGCCCCAAAATTCAATTCCCATTTTCAAAAAAAAAAAAAAAAAGAAAGAAAGAAAGAAAGAAAGAAAAGAAATTTATGGTTTAAGTAACATCATCCCATGAGATTGGAAAGATGTCCAATGTTCATGGATTGGAAAATTTAAGATTGTTAAAATGACAATACTCTCCAGATTTTTTTTTAGTTGTGTGTGGTATGGACCTACACTCTCACACATGCTAGGCAAGTGCTCTACCACTGAATTACTACTGAGCTACATTCCAGTACTCCCCCTCCCCCTTTTTTTCAGACAGAGTCTCACAATTTGCTGAGAATTTTGAACTTGGATTTTTCCACCTTAGCCTCTTAGCCTCTGACTCACTGGGATTACAGGTGTGTGCCACCACACTGAGCTGACTCCCTAAATTGATGAACACTATTCCTAACAAAATCCCAGTTGTAACTGGACATGGTGGTGCATGCCTCTCTTCCCATTGACTTGAGAGCCTGAGGTAGGTGGATCACCAGTTCTAGACCAGCCTCAGCAATTTATCAAGGTCCTAAGCAACTTCTGAGACCCTGTCTCAAAATAAAATATAAAAATGGCTGGGGATGTAGCTCAGTGGTAAATCACATTGATCCTAAAATTTATATGGAAATGAAGGAATTCAGAACAGCTTACAGTTTTGAAAAAACAGGGTTGGAGGACTCTCTCATACTTTCCAGTTTCAAAACTTACTACAAACTACTGTAATCCAAACATTGTGGCATTAACATAAGGATAGCCACGTTTGTCCGATGGAAGAGAATTGAGAGTTGACAAGTCAACCATTACATTTACATCCAGTTGAGACAATTCGATGAGGGAAAGAATAGTCTCTTCCACAGTTGTGCTAGAACAGCTGGATATCCACATGCAAAGGAATGGAGTTGGACCCCTACCTCACACCACACACTAAACATAACTTGAAATGGATCATAAAGGTAAATATGTGAACTAAAACTCTGAGGAAAAAAACAGCAGTGAATCTTTATGATCTTGGGTTAGTCAAAGACTTCTTGGTTGTGATACAAGCAACAAATGGACAAGTAAATAAATTAGACTTCATCAAAATTAAAAACTTTTGTTCAGCACATGATACTATAAGGAAAATGAAATGACTACTCACACAATGGGAGAAAGTATTTGCAAATCATAGTTCTGATATGGGATTTGGATCCTGAATATATAAATAATATGTACAACTCAATAACAATAAGACATCATATTTGAAAATGGGCAAGAGATCTGAAATACCTACTATCACAAGTCCTGAGACAATGCCAATTAAAATCACAATAAAATGCCACTTCACATCTGTTAGAATGGCTATAATAAAAAAAGACAAGTAATAACAAGTGTTGTGAAACCATGGAAAGATTAGAACTCTCATACACTGCTGGTGGTAATGTAAAAGGTGAAACAGCTTTGAAAAGCAGTCTGGCAGTTCTTCAAAAGCTTACTGGGCACCGTAGTGCCTGCCTGTAATCCCAGTGGCTCAGGAGTCTGAGGCAGGCAGATTGCAAGTTCAAGGCCAGCCTCAGCAAATTAGAGAGAGCCCTAAGCAACTTATTGATGCCCTGTCTCAAAATAAAAAAATAAACAATAGGGCTGGGGTTGGGGCTCAGTGGTAAAGCACCTCTGAGCTCAATCCCCAGTACCAAAAAAAAAGGTAAGAAGCACAGGTGCATGCTCCAATATGGATAAACTGTGAAAACATGTATATAAAATATCCAGAATAGACAAATCCACAGAAACAGAAAGCAGATCTGGAGCCCCGCTCAGTGACCCACACCTTTAACAGGGCTGGGGATGCGGCTCAGTGGTTAAGTACCCCTGAGGTCAATCCCTGGTGGAAAGAGAATCAGATTCAGGGTTGCATTGAACTGGTAACTGCTAAGGTACACAGTGGGCTTTCCGGGGCTGTGTGAAAATATAATAAAATATCTCATGGTGACCGTTGCATATCTCTGTGAATGTACCCAAAGCCATTGCTTTGTAAAACAAGCATATTGTATGGTATGTAAATTATAATTCAATAAAAGCATTTTTTAAAAAAATGAGGAAGTTCCTTGTGTACTAACCAGGAACAAGGGCCAAGATAAACGGGTAAAGGGGGAGAAACAAGGTGCACAATGGTTTCTATTGTGTCTTCTGCTTGTGCAGAACAAGAGAACAGACACAGGGGATTTTTTTAGCAAATGCCTGGGCTGAGTCAGGAGGGACACACGCATAGAATGGTCCCAAGGGTACGGCAGAGAGGAGACTGCCTGGTATATTCTTCCTACTCTTGAATTGTGAACCACTTCTACATGTTAGTTATTCAAGTAAAATAAAGAGCTTTTAAAGAAAGAAAAGCAGAATCAGATTTCATGAACAAGGTAGAACTGAAGCCTGGCAGAAGATGAACAGTTCAGGAAGGTGTTCCAAGCATGAACTTGACGGTGGGGCAGGGTGGTGCAGCCGTACAGCCAGAGGGGTAGAGGCTGGACTCCCTGCCTCTCATCAGCAGGGACTTTGGGGGAGTCCTCTCTGCCTGTTTCCTCACCTGTTAAGCAGAGTAGCAGTACCTGCCTCACCAGGTCACCTTGGCTTACGTTGTCTCATTTATCTGTTATAAATGGGGATGACCTAAGGTCACACTGCTAGGAGAGGGCTGGGATTCAAAACCATGGGGCCTGTGCTTCTGGTGTGCCTCCAACAGCTGCTGGTAACACTACACAAAATGCAGTGTGTGCATGTGTGTGTGTGTATACGTGCATGCGTGTGAGTGTGTGCACGGGAGGGACTCTGACTGGGGACTGGAGGCAGGCTGAGGGAAGGCGGGAGCCAGGGGACAATGCAGCCTTCATTCTGCAGTGGGTCAGAGGCTGGCTCTTTCCAAAATAGATTTTCCTAGCATTTACATTCCACATTTTAAACTTCTTGAGACCACTGTTGATTATCCTATATTCAAAACCAGCTGGGGAGTGGGGGAGAGCGCAGTAATCATGACTTCCCATCACAAGCATTTCCCTTTTTATTTGCAAAGCAGCTGGGTGTTCATTTCACAGTTATAGTCGCCCAGGCAGGAGGTCACTGCGGCCCTCCTTTTTCCAAGAAGGACAAATTAAATCCCCACATCCAAAAAGGTTAGCTTTGAGAAACCTATCATGGCTCCCAGCAAGTTCCTGATCCCCCTTTCTAGAAAGTTCCTGCATCCTCTAGTTTTCTCTGGCCCCCACTCTGCCTTATGGTTCTCCAGAGAACTTGTCATCAGCAGGTGGGTGATACACACGCACATGTTTCACCTGTTGTCTGTCTGACCCCTCTGTGTGTCTGCAAGTTCCATGGAGGTAGAGTCGCACGCCCATTGGGCAGGTAGAGAAGCTGAGGCTCAAGGTTTATGAATGGAGAGTGAACACTGGTGCTGGCACCCAAACTTTCCATTCATACTGCTATTTATTAAGAGCCTCCTGTGTACATTTCTGCCATAGCCTGGGGGTACAGACATGGAGAAGATGGTCTTGGCCCTCAAGCAACTTTCAACCCAATCCTGAAGCAGACACAGTGGAAAATGCTGGGGGTGGGGAGACCCATGGGGTTGTAGGAGCAAGGAGCAGGACGCTGAGCCCAGCCCGGGATGCATCCAGGAAGACTCCCGAGGAGGGTTAATGTATATGGGTTGAGTCTTAAAGGATCCCAGCGGACCATGAGGGTAAAGGGGACTGCAGACAGAGGGACAGCCTGAGAGGCTGCAGGAGGAAGGGCTAGGCCTGTTAGAGGAACCACCAACACTCCCGTGCCCCAGGCCAGACTCACTCAGGAGGGCGAGGTGAGAAGGGACAGTCACAGAAGAGGAGCTGGGGCATCTCACATGGGTGACTGGCCTGGGGTGTCTCTAAAGCTCACCACGCCCAGTCGCCATCCTAGGGGCAGCCATGCCCTGCTCAGGAGTAGGGCACACTAGGAACAGATGGGGTCTGTGGGGCAGCCTGTGAAATTGTTTTTCTGCCCCCAGCTGTGTGGCCACCTCCAGCTGACAGGTCCACCCCAGGGGGTTGGGGGATGGTCCAGTTTCACAACAGCCCCTCCCCTTCCCCAGTGTCCCCAGAGGCCAAGAAAAGAGGAAGCACTTTGCGGACTTCCTCCTGGGTCATTGCACCCGGGCCAGGCTGGTCCTTTCAGGAGGGGCAAAGCCAGACCTACCCACAGCATTCCACCAAAAATGGGGCCTAGGCACAGCCACTCCTCCCACTCAGTGGTGGACACATTCAGACGGGGTGCTCAGGCCTGGGAGCTGGAGAGTGAGTTCAAGTAGCCACCCCTAACTTGCTGCATGTTCCTGAACAAGGCCCTCTCTTCTCTGAGACACACACCTGGGAGAAGAGCACACAGTATATTCCTTTAAAATGATGGTTTCGTGTTTACCTACATATGTATGAAAATGCATAGAGAAAGGTCTGGAAGCTCCCAACCCTCCAGAAACAGAGGTGATCCCTGAAGAGGAAAGGGACTTTGGAATCAGGGAGGGAGTTGACTTTATATATATATATATTTTCCTCCATAACCTACAAGGCTTTTGCTTTTTTGTGTGTGCAATTAAAATAATAAATGAGGGAAATGATCTATGTGGTTATGGAGAGTTTTTTTTTCTCCAAAAATTTTATTATGAAAAATTTCTAAACATACAGGAAAATTGAAAGAGTTTGGCAACAAAACTCACCACCTACATTCTACCATTAGCATTTCACTTGCTTTATCCCATGTCTGTCCATCAATTCATTTTCTGTCTTTTTTTTTTTTTTTTTTTTAATGCTGGGAATGGAATCTGGAGCCTTATGCATGCTCTGCAAGTGCTGTATTACTGGGCTACCCAAATCAGTTCATCTTTTTTTTTTTTTTTTAATGCATTTCCAAGCAAATTATTTCAACACATATTACTTGCAACAAAGTGCACAAGATTAAGTGCTCATTTGCTGAGTTGTTACAAATGCATATGCATCTGTATAATTTAAATCCCATTAGGATATGCATTTCCATCATTCCAGAAAGTTCTCTCTTGTCCTACAGTGTATTTAAACTGCCAGCATCCTATGAGTCAGCACACAGCACCGGGCCAGGTATATAGTAACTGCTCAGCAAATGTTGAAGGAAAAGTGGATCTAGGAATGAACCAGCATGTGGCTTGCTCTCCTGAAGACAGGATCATATCCTTTTCTCTGGCATTCACACAGAATTGGTACACAGTCAGTGCATAATAAAGACTTGTTTGGTGTATTAGTCATGTTGTTGTGTAACAAATTGCCCCAAATCTAGCACTGAAAACAATACACATGTTTATTTTCACCCAGTTTCTGTGGGCTAGAAATCTGGAAGCAGCCCAGCTCAGTGGTTCTAGCTCAGGGTCTCTTGAGAGGCTTCATTCAACATGTCAGCCTGGTGTGCTGTCACCTGAAGGCTCCACTGGGCCCAGACGACCTGCTCCAAGTTGACTCTGTCACAAGGCTGATGGCAGGAGGCCCCAGTCCCTCCCCATCTGAAGCTCTCCATAGGGCTGTTCATACATGGCACTGGCTGTCCCCAGAGTGAGCAATCCAGGAGATACGGGGAAACATCACAATGGTTACAGGTCAACCTCTTCCATGTGGGAAGGGGCTACGTGAGAGCTGAACACCAGGGGCTGAGACTCATTGGGGGCCATCCTGGAGGAGATGCTCACTGTGAACACCCATTCAAATCCCCCCATGCCAGGTGCAGGGCTGAGCTCCAGGGAGGGCGGGAATGGGTCAGATTTGCATGGGCTGGGTGGGGAGGTCAGATATGGAAGCCGATGGTACCTGCAGAGCTCAATAAATACCCACACTGGTGATTCTTAAAATCTGCTTTGCTGTCATGCATATTCATGGCATAATGTTTAAGACGCATCATGAAAAGAAAGTCTCTTTCCCTCTACACTTCTCAGCTCAGAGGCAACAACCGCAGCACGCTTTGTGTATCCTTCCAGATCTAGTTCTCGTCAGACAAAGGCATTTGTTGTCTATTTAAGCAAGACACACTATCCGAATGAATGTATTGTTCTATACCTTGCCTTCTTCTGTCTTGGAAATAATTCCATATCAGTATAGAGAGAGCTGCCTCATTCTTATGACTGCCTGGTATTCTACTGTCTGCAGAAGCCCTGATTTATCTAACAAGTCCCCTAACAGTGAGCATTTGCTTTATTTGTAATCTCTTTGTTATTAGAGACGGAGCTGCTGGTTTGTGTATCCTTTTCCAAGCACGAGGGTATAAATGTAGGAGAAATTCCTGGCAGTGGAGTTGTAGCAAAGGGCTCATGCATTTAAAGTACCAGTAGACAGTAACTCAGGAGGCTGAGGCAGGAGGATCTTGAGTTCAAGTCCTGCCTGGGAAACTTTGAAAGACCCTGTCTCAATATAAAAACAAAAAAGGGTTAGGGATCTAGTTCAGTGACAAAGCACTCCTAACTTCAATTCTCAGTATCAAAAATAAAATAAAATAAAATAATAAAATGAAATACTGGTAGATATTGCTTAATGGGGTTTATACCAACTTATCCTCTCACTTAAAATGTGAATGGGGGTGGGGCACAGTGATGCACACCTGTAATTCCAGCCTCTGGGGAGGCTGAGGCAGGAGGATCACCAGTTCAAAACCAGCCTCAGCAACCTCAAGGTGCTAACAACTCAGTGAGACCCTGTCTCTAAATAAAATACAAAATAGGGCTGGGGATGTGGCTCAATGGTTGAGTGTCCCTGAGCTCAATCCTGGTATACTCCCTCCCCCAAAAGAACAACAACAACAAAAAGAAAAACTGTGAGTGGATGCCTATGTCCTCACACCAGTTTTATGGGTATAAAACAAGTCATCAAACTTTCTGAACTTTTGCTAGATTGAAAGATGAATAGTGGTTTCCTGGTGTAGTGTTGATTTGTACTTTTTTTTTTTTTTTTTCCAAGTGAGGTTGACTACCTTGTCATGTTTTAGAGTCACTTATATTTTCTTTTCTGCAAACTGTACAAATAATCTATCTAGTTCTCTACTGGGTTGTGGGTATTTATTATTTACTTGTAGGTCCTCTTCATAATCCAAGGCACTGTCATTTTGTTTGCACAATGAACTTCAGAAACTATTTGACTTATTTATGTACATTTTTGGAACCAGGGATTGAACCCAGGGTTGCTTAACCATGGAGCCACATCCCCAACCCTTTTTTAGATTTTATTTAGAGACAGGATCTTGCTAAGTTGCTTAGGTCCTTGCAAAACTGCTGAGGCTGGCCTTGAACTTGTGATCCTCCTGCTTCAGCCTCCTGAGCCACTGGATTACTGGGATTCCCGACACACTGAGGAATGTGTCATCCTGCTCCTGACTATTTTATTTATTTGTTTTTGGAACAGGTGGCTTTTAGACACAAATGAGAAGGTCCTGCAGGTCATATAAGTGCCTGCATACCACTGCAGGGCTGTCCAAGGGCTGAGGGAGCCCAGGGGGCCATGCAGAGCCCTAGAAGATGGTGCTAGAACCTGGGGGAAAGAGGGCAGGGGATGCGAGAGGTGAGGGGGAAGGGCGAGGACACAGAGGCAGTTACTGGGTTCTGAATCAGATGCCCCAGAAGACTACAGACTCCCCACTGCAGGGAGCAGGCCAGAGAGGCTGGCCTGGCTTTAAGATCCCTTCGCCCTTCATCTGACAGAGCTGAGGATAGAAGAGTCTGAAGTGAGAGAACCCACCCCAAGGCTGTCAATCTCTGATGGTTTAAGCCTGACCTGATGGTTGTTGCATCTGGATGCTCTGAGTAACATCATTCACTCTGAGAGGTACATCCCAAGAGGCCAGAGTGGAAGTGCTCAGTAAACGTCTCCTTCCCGTCTCCCTCCTTAAGCCCTGCCCACTCACCTTGTCCCTCACTTCTCATATCCCATGCTGCTCCAGCAATAAAAATGGCTACATTTATTGAGCACTAAGTGTACTTTCACATGGATTATCTTCTTCAAGCCCCACAACATTCTGTGAGATCTAAGAGGATGATGTCATGGTCATCCCTATTTAGAAACCCAAACCCAGAGACAGGGGCTTACTCAAGGTCAGTACCTAGCAGATGATGGATGACATTGGGATTCAAAACCTTTCAGTCTAGCTGGGTAGGGTGACCCATGCCTGTAATCCCTAGGGTCTATGGAGGCTGAAGCAGGAGGGTCCAGCGAAAAGTCTGAGGCCAGTCTCAGCAACTTAGTGAGACCTTATCTCAAATTAAAAAAAAAAGGACTGGGGTTATAGCTCAGTGATAGAGTAAAGTTCCCCTGGGTTCCAGTCCCAGTACCCAAACCATTCAGTCTGACCCTCACTGTACTATTCCCAGCTGGTTACCAGTCTTGGACCATGCCACCACGTCCCTTCATGTTCCCCTACCTCTGCCCATGCTGGGTGCCCCCCTGGAGGGCTCTCCTTTCCATGATCCACCCAGAACCTTATTTGCTCTTCAAGGTCTTGTTCGTATTACTCCCTCTTCAAAACCTTTTCCAGAGTCCCCAGAGAGAGCTGGTTGCTTCCGCTCTGACTTTCCAGTTGAGAACTCTGTGCCGTGGTTACCTGGGGACCTGTCTTCCCCAGCCGACGGTGAGGAATTGTGCTGTATCCCCATCTAGTGTCTAGCACCAAGCCTGGCCTAGCACGAGTGCTCTCTAGATGTCGGGTGACTGAACGGCAGGGTCCCAGCTGGGGAGGACCGTTAGGAGTCTCTAGTGAGAAGCTGGAGAGAGCAGGAAATTGCAGAGCTGTCCATTGGGAGAGCCTCCATAAGGGGCAGCTGGGGACCGTTTCACCCACCTCACCACTTGCCCTTGGTCAGAACTGTCCCCAGGGAACCAGCTGAGGGGAAGTTCCAAACTTGCACTACCCCCTAGAGGTCCCTGGGAACCCATGGTGCTACCTCTAAGGGGTTTTCCCCCTCTTGCAATGTCAGGGACTGAACCAAGAGAGGAAGTGACCCTGGCAGGGTATCTGGATGAACAGGAGGAAGTGTGGTCAGAGTTGCTATGCCCAGGGCCTGGGCCACCCTAGCTGGTGCTTTTGGACCTCTGAAACCCAGGAGTTACATGGTTTTAGTAAGACAAGAGTTCCGGGGTGGATGGGGACTTTCTTGGGGTGTGAGGGAAATTGCCTCATCCCCAGAGCTGTGGTGTAAGACAGTCCCAGGGCTCTTAGCAGCTGTCACTGGCCTCCACCAGGAATAGGAGATTTCTGAGTTGGATTATCTTGCAAAGCCCCCAAGAGAGATGCCTATCTCTGGTCCCTGCCCCTACCCAATCAACTTCTCCCTTTAAGGATGCCTCACTCAACACCTTACTAAGGCTCCTGGAACTTTGGGTCCCCAGGCCTCAGCCTATGGCCACCATATCCCACAGACTGGGAGATGGGTAGGAGAGAAGCTCGGAGCATGTGCTCTGGGGCTAGCCTCTGGGAGTCCAAACTTGGCTCACTCACTTCACCTCTTGGAGCTCCAGTTCCCTCATCCATAAGATGAGGATAAAGACATTTGACATCAAATTAAATTCTTAAACTTGTCAAATGAGAGAAACTTGATGTCTATTGAACAAATTCATTCCATAGAAGCCACCACAGACCAGTTGTTCTCACAGTGTGGTCCCTGGACCATCATCATCACCTGGGTACTTGTTAGAAGTGCAAATGAATGGACCCCCCCCTCCTCTATTGACTCTGGGGGCGGGGCTCAGCACTCTGCTTTAGCAAGCCCTCCAGGAAACTCTGATGAGTGCTAAAGTTTGAGAACCAATACCCCAGAAAAACCCAACAGATGGGCAACACATAGGGAGAAGATATGTGGAACATCAACATCCAACAAGGGACAGATACCTAAAATTTGTAAGCTACTCTTGCTTACAGGAAAAACACAGGAAATGAGAAAATGAGCAAAAGATATGAACCAGCAATTCATGGAAGGGGAAGCACCAATGCCCAACAAGTATAGGAGGAGAGTCTAAATCTCAGGATTAACAGAGAAATGCGAGTTAAAACAAGGAGGAACAGCTGGAGAAATAACTCAGTGGAGAGTGCTTGCCTGGCATGTATGAGACCCTGGGTTCAATCCCCAGCACTACAAAACAAAACAAACCACCAAAACAACAACAACAAAATAACTAATGAAGAAATGCCACTTTTTCTTTCTTTTTTTTTTTTTGGTCAAATGAAAGAAACTTGATGAAACTTTTTTTGTCAAATGAAAGAAACCACTGAGCCACATCCCCAGCCCTTTTTTGTGTTTTATTTAGAGACAGGGTCTCACTGAGTTGCTTAGGGCCTCACTAAGTTGCTGAGGCTTGCTTTGAACTAGTGATCCTCCTGCCTCAGCCTCCTGAGCCCCTGGGATTAGTGGCATGCACCACTGCACCCAGCAGGAAAGCCATCTTAGACTGGTAGGCAACAATTATAAAGTCAGTGTAAATCTGATGGCTGCCTGGGGTAACAGCATCATCCACATGCTGCTGGTGGGGCCATTCTGGAAGAATTTAGTGAAATTTAAAATGTATACACTTTTTGATCTAGTAATTCCACTCTTGGGGATGGAACACAAAGACATTTTCACATAGGCCCATAATGAGGTCAAGTACAAAGCTGTTCATCACAGCATTATTGGAAGCAAGCTGGGTATCCCTCACTGGGGAAACAGATAAATAAAAGAGTGGATGCTCAGCTCAGAACATTTTGCAGCAGTTGGATGCAATAAGCTAGATTTTCCTACAGCAACGTGGGTAGAGCTTAACAACATTATGGAATCAAAAAAGAAAGCAACAGAATGAGGCCTTATGCAATACCACTTAGGTCTAGAAACACACACACGTTGTGTATTCTATGAACAGAGACATTTTAGCATGTAGGGGCGGGTGCTCATGGGGAGAAGTGGGTGGAAGGGGAATAAAACAAAATAAGACATTAGGAAGTTTCTCCAATGGACCAGTGATGATGGGATGATCATTTCCCACAAGCTGAGTATGAATCATGGAACCTTCTGGATCCGAAGATCTAACAATAATATTACTTAAAAATCGATAATAGTATGTACCTCAGTAAGTATCACATGTCCAGCCACTAAAGGCTTTGTAAAGTTTGACAAATATATTTGCGCTTCTCTAGGGGAGTCTCTGGCCTCCTCTCAAGCCTCCCAGCCTTTACTGAGGCTGTGCAGAGCGTTACCCTTATCTTGACTTCTCTAGGTCTCTACCCCTGCTTCCAGATTTCTTTGACTTTCCCAGACCCCAGGATGTTGTTCACAGAGTTTTGGCTGTTCCCTGGTCTGGGGTTTAGGCACAGAGCCAGTGTGTAAGAGCGTTGTTAAAGGAGACTCCTCCCCCACCAAACTGAGCCCCCTGACAGTCTTCTTAACATCTCACCCGCCTTGGTTCCCGCCCTATTGCTCCAAGGCCAGACGCGTAAACTGACACAAAAAGTGTTCCATGTGGAAGGGAACAGCCTTTACTGTAAAGTGCCTACCATGTGCTAGGCCCAGCACTAGGGTCTTGACCTTCACCATCTTCTTGAAAATTGTTAGGGCTGAAATGATTCCAGAGATGAGAAATGGGAGGTCATAGCTGAAGAGGATCAGGAGAATCCCTCGCTTTTTTTGACTCTTTTTCCCATTCAGTAAAATTGGGCAAACAGAGGTCTCTGAGTTCTGGATTTCTTTTTCTTTTCTTTCTTTCTTTTTTTGGGGGGCGGGTGTTGCCGGGTAGTGAACGGGATAGTCTTTTCTCAGTCGGCCAGCAGATGGAGCTACTCTTCATCCCTCAGCCTCCAGAAAGCTGAGGGGATTCGAAGTCCCCAGAAAGGAAGGGTGTCCTGGAGCCGCGCTCCCAGGGGACAGTGGGACAAAGCAGGGCCGCTGCCCATCCTCTGGGTCTGGCAGCAGACGCGCCTGCCGAACCCTGGGAGACCTTCTGGTGCTTTAGGGCCCCGCTTCGCACGCCCCCTGCAGGAAGCTATCGGTACTGCAGGATGCTGAGCCCCGAGGGCACGGATGGAAACCTGTGACCAGGGTGTGACTAGGGGTCCCCGGGATGGGGTTTCACATGAAAAAGTGAGGGAGATTCAGGGGCTGGCTGTGGGGTCACCCCTTGCACAACCTCTTCATGGGCGGAAGTTACAGGTAGTTGTCTTCAGCTGCATCGCCTCCATCCCTGGACTCATCTTCCTCATCATCGTCATCGTCGTCGTCTGGGGCCAGAGCCTCGATGTCGTGCGTGATGTCCGTCAGCAGCCGGTGGAAGGCCTGCGCCTCGGGCCGCTGGGCTGCACCATCGTAGCTGCGCACAGCGGAAGCTGACGTGGAGCTCATACTGCGCTTGATGCGGCCGAAGCTGTCGGTGAGGATGCCGCCCTCACGGATGCCCACACCCTCCAGGAAGCCCTCAAAGTAACCGATGTCCTGGTCCGGGATGAAGGGCCGCATCCCTGCAGGCCGCGGGGTACAGTGATTCCCGGGGTTCAGCTGCTTCCCCTCCCACAGAGGCCACTCCCTCCCTGGAAATCTAAGTTGAAATCCCTGAGCTGCCAATCACTGTGTGGCTTTGCCCGCGGTCCTTAACTCTGGGCAGATAATGATGAGAAGCTCAGCACACAGTTAATGCTCACTACGTGTTAACTTGCTTAATATATTGTTCTTATGACTGCTATATTCCACATATTAGCTACATGACTTTAATTAAATAATTACTCTGAACCTCACTTTCTGCACCTGTAAAATGGGGACAAATAGTGTCTACTTCCCAGAACTGGGGGCTTTCAACCAGATATTTGGCACATGGTAACCTGTTAGCTTTTCAGTATTAGTATTCCTATTGTTCTAGTCATCCTTACTAGCTGTATGACCTTGGACAAGTTTCGTAGTCTCCCTCTCCCATGTCACTCTAAGATAAAATGGCTGTACCAGGGTCCTGTTTTTCTTATAAGCCATTTCCTAGCTCTGTTTCAAGGCCCTTCCCTTCTCTGCACCTCAGTCTCCTTGTCTACCCTATAGTCTCAAGATCTTGGCCTGAAGGATAAGGAGGAAATACTCCAAGGCGGTTTTGGATTGCTGACATCAAGGGCCAAATAGGAGCCTTAGCCAAAGCCTGAGAGGGTCAGGGGCTCACCTAGGAGGAGAAACTTGCGACGGTCTCCGTAGAGCTTCAGCAGGCCGGCGCAGTAGTCCTGGATGGGCAGGCCCAGGCGGTACTCCCGCAGCAGTAGTGCAAACTGCTGGATCTCGGGGGGCCCCAGCTTACTCCGCAACTGTGGACGACACCCCTGGAGATCAGTCCCAGAGAGCAACCCCACCCAACCCCTGCCTGACAGAACCAGAGCCCTCTCTATGAGCCCTCCTCCAAAAATTCTTTCATGACCTTCTCAGGGGACACCAGCCCTGTTGGGCTACATCCAAGAATGGGATTTCCATTCAAGCTGCCTGAGTCCAAATCCTAGCTCCCTGGGTGACCTCTATGACCTCAGGGAGGTCCCAACCTCCAACTCTTGCCTTCCCCCTCTGCAACTGAGGATGACGGTGGCCCCCCTCTTGGTGCTGGAGTAGTGTCTGGCAAACAGCCAGTGAATGCTGGCGGCCTGACATGCGCCAAGGCCTTTCACAAACTGCCCTCAGTTTACTCTTCATCTCCTTCCCTGACCTCCAAGGTCCCCTGCTTTGCCATGTCCAGCAGGGCGGCTGTGCACGATCCCGGAAATGCACCTATGTGTATCTACTTCCCTCTCCCATGTCACTCTAAGATAAAATGGCCCGGGCCCGTGCTGTCCCCAGCTGCCCCAGCTCACCGTGATCATGTAATCTTGCAACTGCTCCAGGCTCAGGCCACTGTGGTCACTGCCACTGCAGTGGGAACCGTGGAAAGAAGGAGTGGACGTGCCACTGTAACACGCTTCAAATGTGTCCTGGGAGCCATTGCTGTAGGGACAGGAGGAAAGGGGCCTTCACTTGCCACTCACTGGCTCTTCTCCCTGGGGTGCACTTCAGGTGCGTAGGGTCAGCCATCACTGCTGTGGGGTCTAGGATGAGGCCTCAGGCCCATCAAGGCGGTTTTGGCTTCCAAGGCACTGCATGATCTGACTCTGGGACCTCTCCAGCCTTGTCCCTCATTTGTTCCCTCTTGCTCTTTTTGTTCTGGCCACCCAGCCTTCTCCTTTTACTCTTTCTTTCTTTTTTTCTTTCTTTCTTTCTTTCTTTCTTTCTTTCTTTCTTTCTTTCTTTCTTTCTTTCTTTCTTTCTTTCTTTCTTTCTCAAGGGATTGAACTCAGGGACACTTGGCCACTGAGCCACATCCCCAGTCCTTCTTTGTATTTTATTTAGAGACAGGGTCTCACGAAGTTGCTCAGGGTCTCACCATTCCTGAGGCTGGCTTTGAACTTTTGATCCTCCTGCCTCAGCCTCCTGAGCCACTGGGATTACAGGTGAGCGCCACTACGTCCGGCTTCCTTTTACTTCTAATACTCCCAGAGGTCCTTGCGCAAGCTCTTCCCTTTGCCTGAATACCTCTCTTCCATTTCCTTTTGCTCAAGCTCTTTTTTTTGAGGGGGGGGGGATACTGGGGATTGAACCAGGGGTGCTCTGCCACTGAGTTATATCCCCCAGCCCTTTTTAAAATTTTTATTCTGAGACAGAGTTGTGCTAAATTGTTAAGTCTGGCCTCAAATTTTGTGATCCTCCTGACTCAGCCTCCCGAGCTGCTGGGATTACAGGCATGGACCACAGAGCCTGGCTCAAGCTAACTTTTATTCATCCTTTGATTCCAAATATTGTCTCCTCAGGGAGGCTTCCATGATCCCCTTCAAAACCAGGTTAGACCTTATCCAGATGCAGCCCTTTCCAGATCCTCCACCCAACATTCCCACTGACCACCGCCTCCCCCACACCCTCTGCCGGGGTCCACATGGCCTTTCGCCTGCTCATCAACACACAAAGCTCCACTCTGTTCAGAAGGTTTGCGCTTGCTCTCCCTCTGCATGGAGTAGCCTGTCCTCACCCTCCGGGTCTTGGTTCTGGTGTCGTCAGCTCCATGAGGCCTTCCTGCCTCCCCGGATGAATGTGGTCCTCTCAGTCCCTCCTGCCTGGCTTCTCTTCAGGGCTTAGTACCATTAATGCTCATTAATGCTACGTTGAGAACTTGGCAGGAGCAGGGGCTTTGATTTTCTTCTTTTTGAGTATCTACTGTGTGCTAGGCATGACTCTTGCCCTCTGTCTCTTCCTGCTGTATCTCCAGGATAGTGCTTGGCATGTAGAAAGTGCTAACTAGGGTTTAATAAAATATCAACCCTAGTCTCTAAATTGTTCTAGAACCACCTTGCATTATTATCTCCAGAGAAGCAGGACAGCTTCCTGGGTGAGGGTGTGGACTCCTGGTTCATTTCCCAGGCTACCACTTACTAGGTGTTTCACCCTTGGAAAGCTGAACTTTCCCTTTTCCTCAGTTTTCTCCATCTGTAAAGTGGGAGGATGGAAATCGGTGTCCTTGAGGAATGAGAGCAATTCTTATTTGTAAGGTATTTAGAATCATGGACTCTATGGAATAAGTAAATAGTAGCAGCTATAATGTTGCTATGTAGCCACTAAAAAAATAATGAAGTGCACTATAGAGAGCATTTGGCACATAGTAAGCTCAAAAAATGTTAGGCATTACCATGATTTTTGTCTCTGTAGCAGAATCAGGTTGTTGATGGACTAGCCTAAGGATACAGAATCTTAAGAAGGCAAATCTATTGCCACTAAAAAGGAAGAACAATAAAAGAGAAAAAAGGAGGGCTCATATTACCGACAAGCACTGCTACTCACCAACCCAAAGCTCTCAGTAACATGGCCAGACATGGATTTGCCCAGGACGTTCTTTTACCACGGAAAATCCCATATCCTGGGAGACCTCTCATTCTCGAGCAAACTGGGACTGGTTGGTCACCCAAAACAGACCCCTGGGCAGTTTTCCCAACTGAAATTTCTTTAAATCCTCCATGTTCCAGTCTTGCTTGCAGATAATGTAATGACCATGTGACCAATCAGATGACCAATAAGATGGAAGCAGAAGTTGCTGAGTGGGAATCCAGCAGAACTTTTTATGGAGGCCTCTAGCATGCTACTGTGATGGCTGGAGCTCCAACCACTATCCTGATCCATGAGGTGACCCCGAGGATGGAAGCAAGCACTAAGGAGGGTGTGGCAGGAAAAGAGAAGCCTGGGTCCCGGAAAGACGCTGAGGCCCTGAACTCCTGCTCTCTTTTATGTAAAACACAAGAAAAAAAAAGTTCTATCTTCTTTCAGCTACTCTTCTTTTAAGGGTTTTAAATTATACAGACCCCAAACTAAAGTAAAGTAAAATTATTTTTGGCTTTAGCTGTGATTTTTGACCCTGCAGGCCACCATGTCTGGATAGCTGGGAGAGAACGGCAGACCTACGTGGACCCGGTCTGGGCTCTGTGTCCCCTGGATGCTATAAACTCATCAAAGCCCAGGGCTCATACCACCTCCCCTCTCGGTGCCTTGCATCTCCACCCAAATTAAGGCTGGGTCATATTCTCCTACCCTCTCATGAAGAGAGACCTCATTTGTGCAGGGGTGGGGAGGCAAGAGTGAAGTCCCCAACAAGGAGGGGTACCTACAAGGAGCTGCAGCAGCTGAAGTCCGCGTCGTAGGCGTAAGTCCCATCTGTCCGGCAGCTGTCACCTGGACCGACACAGAGGGACTGTCAGAGTGGCAAAGTGGCACCAGGATCCCTGGCTCCCCTGGGCAACTCTCCTCCTCAATCATGGTCAACAGCACCTTCCTGCCTGCCCCCCAGGGGCCTTGGGAATAGCAGGGGAAGGGACAGTGTGGGCTGTGGTTGTAAATTGTGTGTTTGAGGCAAGACAAGAAGAATCTTATGAGGGGAAAAGAAGTCAACACCGTCAGAGGAAAAGAGCACTATTTACAGAGACCGTGCCTCTTCCCAGCGTGCTGTCCCATCCTCCAGGAATTGTCCCTAGCCTCTGGGCTGAGCTCACTCAGGGTCACTCCTCAGGTGAGGCTGGCTCCTCATTAACGCTCTCACAGTACTGTCTGGCTACATATTTATTTGTGCAGTTATTTGATTACTGTCAAGCTGCCTCAGCCACAAAGCTTCGAGAAGATGAGGCCACCTCTGGTTTTGCCCATCAGTGTATCCACGTCACTGGATCTGACGTGGTAGGCACTCAGGAATATTTGTTGAATCTGTTGAACGACCTCATTCACTTGACTTTCATCTCCCATGGGTGGGAGGGCCTTCTAAAGAAAAGAACAGGCGCTCTGTTGCAGGAGCTACACAAACAGGTACTACACTGCTGGGGGCTGTGGTTGGGGTTCACTTAGAGGCCCTGGGAAGTGAGGTTGTTGCAAATAGAAGCTTTTGAATCCAACAGATCTGGGTTTGAATCCTGACACTGACACCAGCTTCGTAACCTACCATAGGAAATAGTCACTATTACTATTGACTCTTCTGGGCCTCAGTGTCCTCATCTGTAAAACTGCAATCATAAGGCCCCAAGGGTTCTTACATCCCTTCAAAGAGTCCCTCTTGGCCATCTGTGATGGACCTGTCCTGTGCGAGGCCAAGAGGGCAGATAAGTTGCTATGGGGATTGAATAAGATTTGACACCTGAATATCAACTTGATAGTCGGTGATCAATAAATGCCTCTGTTAATCTCATTCTCATTCCAGCCCTCGACTGTATCCAAGGTCCCATCTGCAAATATTGGTTTTGATCTAGGAGTCAAGTGAGACTAGAAGGTTCAGAAAGGCAGTTCATATGCTTTAGATTTTGGTAAAGTATCCAAAACAAAAAGAGAAAAGTTCAAGTGTGAGGAGCTCAATCTGAATTGGGCATCCTGAACATCTTTGATGGAACCAGGTTTGAGGTCATCATGAAGATCAACATTTTATTTTACCTACATATTAAGGGGACACTGTAATTTTAGCAGAGATTAGGATCCCTAAAGGCCTGCACTAGCCTTGAGTCCTGGGCCATCCTTCCTCCCCTACCTCTGAGGATGCTGCACAGAAGGGGAGGCCAGGGACCCCGGTACTCACTGCGGCTGCAGAGCCATGGCCGGTCAGGTGTGGACGTGTAGTGGTAACCAGCCCGATCCACACACTCGATGCTCTGGTCTCCATAGATGATCTGGAAGACCTGACAGATGAGTGCACAGGACTCCTCGGCGGCATCCTGGTCCAGGGAGGAAGAGCAGAGCTCAGGCCCTCCCCACCACCAGGAAGCCTGCCGCCTCCTCAAACGCCATGGGCAGGCTCCGAGGCACACGCCCGTGGGCCCCTTTAAATCAATATCAGAGATGTTTCCCATCAAAATTATATGGCCACTCTCTGGGTTTCATGACTTCTTTATAGAATCCAGAGAACTCTGTCTTCTCTGCCATGAAAAATGTACTCCAATTTATGGGAGTCCCGAAACTTATCAAAAAGAACTGTAATCTGCCAGGCAGAGTGGAACATGCTGGTTATCCCAGCAAATCAGGAGGATTGCAGGTTCAAGGTCAGCCTGGGCAACTTAGTGAGACCCTCAGCAACTTAGTGAGACTCTATCTCAAATAATAATAATAATAATAATAGACCATGCTTGTAGCTCTGTGATAAACTTCCCTCGGACTCAGTACTCAGTACTGAAATAATAATAGTAATAATAATAGATTAAGCTCCAATTTAACTTAATACAGGTACAAAAGTTGAGATCCAGAGAGAAGGAGGCGCTATTAGAAGTATGAAAATGCCGGGCGCAGTGGCACACGCCTGTAATCCCAGGGACTCGGGAGGCTGAGATAGGAGGATCACGAGTTCAAAGCCAGCCTCAGCAACAAGTGAAACACTAAGCAACTCAGTGAGACCCTGTCTCTGCAAAATAGGGCTGGGGATGTGGTTCAGATTGAACCAGGGTTCAATCCCTGGTATCAAAAAAAAAAAAAAGTATGAAGATTTTAACCTCAACATAGTTACTACTACTGGATGCCATATTTAGATATGAGCTTCCCAATATTCAGTGTGAAAATCAAAGTAGAATGAATACATAAACTTCATTCTCTGGTTGAAGGAAGGAGTTCAAATTCTTGGGTAAAACTTTTTTGAGACTGCACATTCTTTGAAGAATTCATATCTTTATGTGTTTAAGCAGAGACACAAAAGAAAGCATTAATTAATGAAAACAGAATAATTTTCTTGCAGCTATTAGCTATTTTTGTGTCTCTAAAAAGTCCAAGGTATAAATTCAAATGTAACTCAGGATAGGCAATCGGGGGTTATGAGGAATTACTAATCGTTAAGCCAGGACTGATCCTTACAATGACCCTACAGAGTGGACAGAGCAGAGAGGATCCTTATTTTATAGTTAAGATGCTAAGACTTAGAGGGGTTCAGTGATTTGCCTGGGCTCAGAGAGCAGGTCTGTGGCATTAGATAAAACTGGCAGCACGTGTGGTTTTTGACTCTAACTTCTTTACCCTCCTGGGCACTCCGGTGCCTCAGATAGGAGCCCAGAGGCTCAGACACCCTGGAGAGCAACTCTTATTTATTTACTCATTCCACAAGTCCTCATTTCATCTTATTATGTGGCAAGCTCTAGGCCAGGCCCTCTACCCTAAAATCCCCACAGGCTGGTGGGGTAGACAGTGAACACTGTCACCTCTGTGTGGAATCTGATTTCCAGGCCCATCCCTCTGCCAACTCCTTCCTCTTCCTTGCCCTTCAGTTTGAAAAGCACAAACTCACTTTCCCCTCTCCCAGTCTCTATGAATGCAATCTGCTTATTTCCTTCCTAGTCCCCACGAAAGGCATAATGTAAGATGCATTAATTTATTCATTCAGCCAATTGGTATTTAATGTGCACTTATTATGTGCCAGGCATGGTTCTAGGTGCCAGGGATACCACAGAGAGCCACCCAGAACACACAGGTCTCTTGCACTCTACAAGGAGGTCAGTCTGGCTAGAGTGGAATAAAGTGTGGAGGTGGTGGGAGTAGAAAGAGCTGAGGCCAGAGAGGGGCTGGGGGTCATGGCTGGAGCTTGGATGCCCTTATAAGCAATTGTAAGGATGTTGGCTTTTACTCCAAGTGAAAGAAGGAGCCACTGGAAGATTTGGAGCAGTGATATGATGTGACTTCTGTGTTAACAGAACCAGTCTGATTCTGTAGGGGAACAGACTATAAGAAAGGGCTGAGCCAGCGAAGAGATGACATCATGATTCCAGTGACAGAAGATGGCATGTGGGTCCGGGTGGGGACAATGGAAGATGCAGAAGTGGGTTTTGATCATATTTGAAAAACAGGGTCAATAGGATTTATTGACAGGTGTGGGTGTATGCGAAAGGGAGCAGAGGAAGGGAGAGAAGGAGAAGCCAAGGACCACTGCAAGGTTTCCGCCTGAGCAACAGAAGGATGAAGCTGCCAGTCACCAAACAGGGAGGTCAGGGTCCTCAGGTTTGGGGGAGGAGATCCAAAGCTCAGGTTTGGATGCATTAGGCTTGAGATGGTCATTAGACCTTGGAATGGAGAGACTGAATAGAGATTTGGTGACAGATGAAATTATGGAGGTTCCAGTGTTTTAAAAGTCACAAGACTAGGTGGGTGTAGTGGTGCATGCCTACAATCCCAGCTACTTGGGAGACGGAGGCAGAGGATGGCAAGTTCAAGGCCAACTTTGGCAACTTAGCAGGAACCTGTTTTAAAATAAAAGTTAAAAGGGCTGGGGTTGTGACTCAGGGGTAGAGTGCTTGCCTAGCATGTGTGAGGCATTGGGTTTGATCCTTAACACCACATAAAGTAAAGTAAAAATAAAGACATTGTGTCCACCTTAAAAAAAAAAGAAAACTGGAGAGGCAGTCTGTGGTAGAGCTCTTGAATACCATGTGTGAGGCCCTGGGTTTAACTCCCAGTACTGCCAACACTGGGACATACACACATGCTGTGGGACTACAGATCACCTAGAAATGAGTGTGGCCAAGGGATGAAGATCCAGGATAATGCTTGAGGCATTCCAACTTTCAGAGGTTGCAGAGAAGAGGAACCAGCTCTGGAGAAGGAGCCAGGGAGGCAGGAGGAAAACCAGAATGTGTAGAGCTAGACCCAGATGAACGAGTGTCTCAAGGGGAGAGAATCTGTTGTGTGTAGATTCCTGGTGACTGTTCACCTCTCCCTCCAGGCACCACCTCTGTTTTGTTCACCCCTGCTTATACAGAGCAAGAAGAGAGCTGGAGGCCCTAAGGCAGAGGAAAGCTTAGAAGCCTCAGGGATTGAAAGTGCCAGCTAGCCTGTGTGCTGGCAAGGGAGGACACCAAATGTCTTGCTCACCTCTGCATCCATAGCACCTAGCCCAATGTCTAGCACATGCCGGGCACTCAATACACACAATCAAATGAATAAGAGCAAAGGTGAATGTGGAGAATGAAGGAGATTGGTGGGAAGGCAAGAATGGCAGTTACGTCTTCTGCTTCCCGTGCAACCTCTCATTGGTTACCTTATCTCTGGATCTGTTTTCATCCCTACAGATTGGAAATCGCTATATTATTTGCCACTAAATATTGCCATGAAATTTAAATGCTAAAGCCATCTCCCATCTGCCGTGGTTTGGCACTCCACTTGTGCTAGTCTTAGTGTCCTCGTGATTGTTACTGTGGCGGTGCTGAAATTGACCAGCAGAAGCTGGGCTTGAGGAGGGGGTTACTCTTAAGTGTATTGGCCATTTTGTTTTCGTCCCATTGTGGGACCCAGGGAGATGTGTCCCAGAGGGTATAGGGTGGGAGTCATGGGCACACCTAAGTCTTGGGTGGGGCTGAAGGAAGGAAAAGGCAGACCCCAGGATCTGGTGAAAGGGGCAGGGTGGGCGGGTACAGTGTTCCCCAGGAATGGTACTAGGTGTCCTCGGGCTCACCCTGTTAGCCACAGCCAGGATGACAAGGTTACAGTAGGCGTCGGGGCTGGGGTCCTGAGGGTCCAGCGGGTTGGGGCCTGGGTGGCGCCGCTCCCAGCTGCCCCCGCCGCTGCCCGCCTGCCTCCGCTCCCAGCTGCCGCCGGGCTTGCCCGCGCCGCCGCCGCCGCCCGTGTGTCGCCGCTCCCAGCTGCCGCTGAACGTCTGCCGCCGCTCCCAGCTGCCCGACGCCCGCGGCCCTGCTCGCTGGCGCTCCAGGCTGCCTCCGCCGCCGCCCCCCGCCCGAGCCTCGGCGCTCGCGCCCCCGCCCCACGCCATCCGCCAGTCCAGGCTGCAGATGGTGTGGCGCCGCTCCGCGGTGCCCACCCGCCGCTTCTCGGGCGCTGCGCCCGGCGGGCCCGGGTCACGCCCCGCACCACCGGGGCTAGCGTCCACGCCGGCAGGCACCGGGTCCACGCCCAGACCTAGGAGAAGCCGGGGACGGTCAGCTGCAGGAGATCGCCGCCAAGGGGCCCCTCCCGAGGCCACCTGGAGGACCTCTCCAGCCGCTCTGGAGTCGGGTGCCCCTGGCCCAAGGCCCGCCCCGACCACCCGGCTGTGAAGCTCTTCTGCATCTCACTCTGCGCTTACTTTCGCGCCAGGCGCGCGGCCTGACTCCTCCCTGGTTTTGACTCCACCCCCGGCCTTGGGGTGGCGGCCAAGCCGCTCCTACCCTCCTCACCTCACCCCAACGCCCTGGCCTCTGATCTGCCCTCTGACTTGAGGGTGGTGGTCAAGTTTACCCTGCCTCTATGCTATGTCCTTAATTCTGACCACGTCCCAGTTTTAACGCCGCCTCCGCCCCCTGCGACCCGTTCTCGGGTCTCCTCAACCCCGCCCCTGGCTCCGCCCTAGTGGTCGGTCACTAGCCTTGCACCCCGCGCGTGGCCCCGCCTTCAAGCCTGGAGGCTCCCCTAACCCGTGGGTCAGATCTTGCGGTCACCCTGCCCTCCTTCGCTTTAACTTAGGGCCCTTCCCTGGTCTCAGGTTTCCGACTTCTCCATCCTTCCACTGCTCCACCCCTTGCCATCAGGAAAGCGGTCAGGCCCACTGTCACTCAACCTCGGGCTCAGTCTACTTGAACAGGGTCTCTTCCGCCTGCCGCTAGTCTCAGGGTATTGTGACCAGGCCTTTTCCATAACCGCTCTCCCGGCCTCAAGCCCCAGCCCTGCCGCAGGTCACGCCCATTCCCAAGACTAGAGGTTAGGCCCTTTCTCTCTCTGCTCTCCTCTCGGTCCTCCCGCGGCAGGGTCCTGCATGCTGTACCGGTCTTAAGCACTAGCAGGTGCAGCGCGTCGTCCTGTAGGTAGGAAGCGGCGGCTATCTCGTGCGTCGGAATGCGCAGAATGAGCTCCTCATTGTCGCGCCAGGTGAGCAGCAGGCAGCGGGCAGACAGGCTCAAGATGCTGTCCTGCTCCGCTGTTGTCTTCAGCGGCAGCTCCTTCAGCTGCTGCAGGGATGGTCGGATCGCCTAAGTCCCCGGAGCGGGGAGGGTGGAGAGGGAGAAGGGGACCTGAGGGAGACCCTGCCCTCCTTCTTCCCCAGAGCCTCACCCTGGCGGTGTCCAGCAGCTGCAGGAGTTCATCCCTGCTGGAGGGGTTCAGTGAGGAAGTCACCCAGGTGAGGTGGCCCAGGAACTGGATGGGGAATGGAGGAGGAGAGGGCACAGAGAGGTCACTCTGACACCTTGGTGGACCCTGGCTTCCTTACTGACACAGTGAAGATAGGCTGAGATAAAAATACCTAAATTAATAATAATCCAATAATAAATGTCACTGAACCCATAATAAAAGCCAGGCACAGTTCTGAGTGCTTTATGGTTCATTCATTCATCCTCACTAAGGATGAAACTGCACAGCAAGGCTAAAAATCCTGCCCAGAAGACACTTATCTAGCATGTGTGAGGCCCTGGGTTCAAGTCCCAGCACCATGAAAAGGCCGCGGGGGGTGGGGGCACAGAAATAAAGAAAAACCTACTCAGGTTTATACAAGGGACAAGACTGGACTCCACGTGCTAGAACCCACACTCTCAAATGCTAGTTGATACTGCCTTAACACAGGTCATTTAGCTATAAGGTTCCGTAAAGAAGCAAAAGTCATTACTATAGCTTTGTTTATTTGGCAGGGGAACCCAGGGGCTCTCCTATGAAACACTCTACCCCTGAGCTACATCCTTGGCCTCCACTGTTATAGCTTGAAAGAACTGACCCCTGTGAATTTCCTTGTAGCCTGAGTGGCTGCCTCCACCTCCAGCATCATTCCAAATGGACCACAAACTAATTGTCCTTTTAGGATTCCTTTACAGAAGTCAAATGAAAAGGAAAGAAGGTGTCAAATTAGTATATCATTTTGTCTGAAAAATGATGTGCTACCTTGGCGTAGCGGTGCATGCCTGCAATCCTAACTACTTAGCAGGCTGAGGCAGAAGAATCATAAATTTGAGGACAGCCTGAACAATTTAATGAATTTTAAAATAATAAATTTAAAAAAAATTTAAATAATGAATTTTAAAATAAGAATTTTAAAAAGGTCTGGGATGTAGCTCAATGTTAGAACACTCCAAGATTCAATCTCTGGCACCACATAAACACAACAAAGAAACAAAAAACATCAAAATAAAAAATAAAAGGGCTGGGCTCTAGCTTAGTGGTAGAATGCCTCTGGGGTCAATATCCAGTACCCTGTCCCTCAAAAAAGAAAGAAAAATGATGCTTCAAATCAGCATAATAATTTTCATTCTGTTTTTGTTACTGGGGATTGAACCCAGGGGTGCTTAACCATTGAGCCACATCCCAGTCCTTTTTTTTATATATATTTTATTAGAGATAGGGTTTCACTGAGTTGCTAAGTGCCTTGCTAAGTTGCTGGGGCTGGCTTTGAACTCACAATCCTCCTGTCTCGGCCTCCCAAACTGCTGGGATTACAGGCAAGCACCACTGGTTGGGCCAGGCTTCTCCATTCATCCTTTTTTTTTTTTTGCGGGCAGGTGAGTACCATGAATTGAACTCAAGGGCACTCGACCACTGAGCCACATCCCCAGCCCTATTTTATATTTTATTTTTAGAGACAGGGTCTCACTGAGTTGCTTAGAACGTTGCTTTTGCTAAGCCTGGCTTTGAACCTTTGAATCCTCCTGCTTCAGCCTCCTGAACTGCTGGGATTACTGTGTGCCCCACCATGCCCACCCTCCCTCTTCTTTTTATTCTCTATGAAATTTCAGTCTCCAGTTTTTAAGTAGATTTATTGGTTAGCTTTTCCCTCTGTATAGGGTTTCCAGATAAAATACAAGGATGCTCCCATGGCACAATTGGTTAGTGTGCAGTATTTATAAACCATATAAAGTACAAGATGCCAGTTAAATTTGAATTTCATATCAACAGGAATTTTGTTTTTAGGTTTTTGGTATGGTTAGTATGTACAATATTTGGGACATGTTTATGCTAAAAAAGTATTCATTGCTTATCTGAAATTCAAATTTAACTAGGTGGCCTGTTTGCTAAATCTGCAACTCTATCCCTTTGCAGTCTTCCCCTAGCTAAATTAGGATCCCTTACTGCTCCTTCATGGTATCCTGGAAATAAAAATAAAGCTTCTAGGTAGTCAAGAGTCCTTTGTGGCTTGCTCTTAACCTGGACACTATCAGAGCAACCACAAAGTCATCATAGTAAAAGCTTATGGGAGAACAGAATTTTCAGAGCAGGGAACCCTCTCCTAGCCACTCTCCCCTGGGAATAGGTTAGGAGCCCATGTTGAGATGGGAACACGGCTGCTCAGTGAAAGGAGGTCTCTTGCTGAGGGTGCACAGCATAACAGAGGGGTGTGGCTAACTTGGACCCAGGCCTCCTGTTTCCCATGAGCCACAGCCTCCCCTGTGTTGAGGTAGGCCTGGTCAGGAGCTGGTGTGGGGGACAGAAAAGGTCTCTTCTGACCCCAAAGCTGTTCCCACCCCTTCTCATCCCACACTCACCTTGACCTCTTTTTCCAGGTAGTCACACAGAAGGATCTGGGGGTCAATGAGGTAGTCGGGAGGATAAAGGGGCATTGAGTGCAGGGGCCGGCGGCTCACACTGGTCCGAAAGGCTGCACGGCGTGCAGCCTTGGGGAACACCAGTCTTCGAATAGGGGATACAAAGCCCTGGGGGAGACAGAGGGAATAACAGTAATAATAGTGATAATGGCTTTGACAATCGCTTTCCTTGTTGGCTGTTTTTACTTACATGACCAAATTTAATTCTCATAAAATCTCTGTACAAAGGGTACCCATTTTATAGATGGAGAAACGAAGCCCAGGCAGGGTGTTAACTGGTAAAGTCACCAGTTAGTAGTGGTGGAATCAATATTTCACTCCAGGCAGTCCAACTCCAAAACCTCCATTCTGATCACCCAGGAAGGTATAGTCCCTTCCAGCTAGGTGTAAGAAATGGATCCAGATGGGAGCAAATACAGAAAAATAGTCGGTGTGGCCCAGTGTTAGGTGCATAGGTATTTGTTAGGCTATCCTCTGTGTTTCCTTAAAATTTAGAAATAAGTAAATTTAAGTCTAATTCAGAGGCACCTGTACAAAAAATGACCTAGATCAAGGTTAAAGATGTGCATTCCAGGGCCCAGCACAGACTAACAAGCAAGGCACTAAGCAACTCAGTGAGACCCTGTCTCTAAATAAAATACAAAATAAGGCTGAGGATGTGGCTCAGTGGCCAAGTCCCCCTGAATTTAATCCCCTGTAGCCCCCCTACCCCCCAGAAGAAAATCTGAGCACTTCTCTCAAGCAGCAGTTGTCATGTGTGGTTCCCGGACCAGTGGTGGCACCTGGGCACTTGAGAGAAATGCAGGTCCCCTGTCCCCACCCCACACTGGAGGCCCAGCAATTGAAGTTTAGCACGCCCTCCAGGTGATTCTGATGCATGACCCAGTGTGACATCCACACCTCAGAGCAGCCATCCCTACCCTGGCTGCAATCTGTGACCACCTGAGCAGCTTCTAAAACTTCAAGTGTCCAAGCTACACCCCAAATCATGAGAATCAGAAATTCTGGAACTGGAATCCAGACATCAGGATTTGTAAATCATCCCTGGGTGATTTCAGTAGTGGCCCAGCTGAAGCCCAGCGAGCGTGCAGAACGTGTAGTGTGGTTACTTAGATTCCACAACAAGGGTGAACAAGGACAAACAAATGATGCGCAATTCAGGTGCATGTGTTCATCCACGGATTTGCTCAGTAAGCATTCATTCATGCCAGTGTGGCTGGACCTGCACTGGTGTTTCCCCAGCCCTGCCTCCAGGGCTTGTGATAAATGACCTAAACTCCTGAGTCTCAGACTATACTGTGCTCACGAGTTCTGATTCAGTAGATCTGGGGTGGGGCTGAGGCTGCATTTCTAACAAGGTGCCAGTGGATGTGGGTGCTAGGGTCTGCACCCCATAGCTCCAGTAGCCAGGATCTAAGCCAGTGGTCAGAGCATGGCCCCGCAGCCAATATCACCTGGGTGGGGGATAAGGGGGTGGAGAGGGCGGTTAGAAATGCAGATTCCCAGATCTCATGCCAGCCCTGTTGGATCAAAGGGTGGGGGTGAGACCCAAGGATCTGCATTTTGTCAGGCTCTCCAGGTGATTCTAACCCATGCCCACTCAGGTTCTAGAACCTGTGTCATGGAGCCTGCATGGGGTATGTGGAAGCGCTGAGAATGAGAGCAAAATATCAGGGAGAAGGCATTCCAAGCAGAGGGCGCAGCAGGGGCGAACCCCAGGAAGCTCTGACGGCTGGGTAGGCATGATCCTGGAGGACTGTGAGCGGTCATTATGTGGGTCAGGGGCCTTGAGTGCCCCCTGGAGCTGTGACTTCATCCCTTGTAGGTGAGTGGGGTGGGGTGGGGTGATCCCGAATGGTCCAGCCTCATCTTACACACTCCTCCTGGCTCCCCACTCCCAGCTACCTGGCCACGTCTCAGTTCTCCCTACCCTAGGTTCATTCCTGCCGTGCTGTTTGCATGTGCTGTTCCTCTGCTCAAAACACTCTTCCCCACTCCCTTTCTTTCTACCCATCATCTCTCAGCTCAAACTGACCAGTCAATGGCCAGGACCTTGATAGTCTGCCTCCTAGAACTGCGCATGGAGTATTTTATGTTAATCCATTGCCTTTTTTTTTTTTTTTTTTAGTTAATAGTTGTTTCCCCACTGAGATTGTGAGTTCCAGGGAGGGAGCAAGGCCTTATTTGACTTTGCTCACCTCTGCGTCCTCACCAGCCTCAGACACAATTCATGGCACATAACAGTAAATATCTATTAAAAGAATGAACAGCTGGGCGCAGGCGCAGGCCAGTGATCCCAGTGGCTTGGGAGGCTGAGGCAGGAGGATTGCAACTTAGCAAGGCCCTAAGCACCTTAGCAAGACCCTGTCTCTAAATAAAATATAAAAAGGGTTGGGGATGTGTCTCAGTGGTTAAGCACCCCTGGGTTCCATCCCTGGAACCAAAACGACAACAACAACAGAACAAACAACAACAAAACGAACCAAGACAGGACACACACGTTTGGATGCCCAGAGATTACATGGGTGTCCTTTAGAATGCCCCTGACCCAGGCTTCTTGGGGAAAGAGGGCTCTGTGCGGATGGGGGTGGGATGGGAGTTGGAATCTGAGGAGCTCCCTGAACCCCAAGAAGGTGAGACACCCAGAGAAGTAGACTAGAGAAGTTCTCAGAGTCAGGAAGGGGTGAAGATGGGGTGACCCCAGGGCTGAGACCTCGGAGTTGGCCCTGGTACAAAGATAAGGAGTGGCAGGTGTGGGTGGAACACTGCGGGGGAGCAGGTGGAGACTCCCTGAGGGCAGCTGCTAGCTCAGGACTGCCACCGCTGGGCCCTTCTGTCCAGGTTGGTCCGGGAGCAGGGGAATGGGTCTGCCCTGCGTCCCTCCCTCTGAAGTTGCAGGAGGGAGCCACCAGGAACACCAGGGAAGCACGTGCCTGGGGAGACCTTGGAACACCAGGGAAGCACGTGCCTGGGGAGACCTTGTCCTGTGCAGGGGCGGCAGAGGCCACCACAAGGGGACAAACAGGCCAGGGAGTTGAGAGCCCAGACGTCTGGCTGCCATAGGTAGAAAGGGAGGTCCCGACAAATAGGAAGGAAGACTGCACTCAGGCCACTTGCCACCCCCACCCTTGGGCTCCTCCATCCCCGGCTTCAGGGACATTCCTTTACCCTGTGTCCCTCTCAAACTCCCACGTACCTTCTTCCCTTTCTTGACTTCATATTCCATGGTGAAGGTCCCCTCTCCTCCTGCCACCCTCCCGGCCACCCCCCTCTGCTGCCTGCTGCTTTTGTTCTTTTTCCTGCCTGGTCGGAAACTCCACCAGTGCTGCAGCTTTCCTGTCCCTCCCCTCTGCTGGGGCGGGTGCTGGAGGACACAGCCCTGGACTCTACCCTGAGGGGTGAAGCCCAGGCAGAAGGCCCCAGGTCTCCAGCCAGAAGGCACGCTGTTGAGGGGCTCAGCAGTTGGGTGAGCCTGGAGGAGAGTCCCCCAGATTTGAAGTCCGAGTCTGGAAAATTCTAGGTTCCAGTCCTGCTTCTGCACCTGTGTGTGACCTTCTCAAGCCAAGACAGTTCCCCTTCACAGCCTGTTGCCTTCTCCCTTCAGAAATTGGGGGTAAGCCTCGCCCCTTCCCTGGGTGGAAAAAGAGTGAGAGTGCGGTGTCCTAGCAGGTTAAGGTATAAAATCAATTGGTTGGGGATGTGCCTCCGTGGTAAGGCACTTGCCAAGAATGCATGGGTTCAGTCCCCAGTACTGGGGAAAAAAGAAGAAGAAGAAGAAGAAGAAGAAGAAGAAGATTATAAAAAAAATAATCTTTGGAGACTGGCTGAGTTTGAACCCTGGCTTTGCCACTAGGGTTATGGCCTTGGGCAATTTCCACTTCTGCCTTGCTGTTCTCATCTATACAATGGATATAATACTAGTTTGATCTCATAGTGACCTTGTAAGGATTAAATGCACTTAGAAGATAATAACACATGTTAAGTGTTCAATAAATATTGGGGCTGGGGTTGTGGCTCAGTGGTGGAGCATTTGCCTCACATGTGTGGGGCACTGGATTTGATCCTTAGCACCACATAAAAACAAACAAATAAAATAAAGGTATTGTGTCCAACCACAACTAACAAAATATTTAAAAAATAAATAAATAAATAAATATTGACCATTGGTGCTGTGAGGGTGTAACTCAGTGACAGAGCACTTGCCTAGCATGCATGAGACCCTGGGTTCAGTTCCCAGCACTGCTGAAATAATTAACCATTTGCTTACCTATGGCTGGTGGACTGTTTGATTGTCTCTTAGGAGAACCTTAGGGAAGCAAACTCCCCATGCTGAGCAGTTTCTGTATTTCACCTCACGGGTTCCTTAGCATGTTGGGTTACCATCATTCAGATTACACCAAGTTTAAAAACTGACGCTCAAATGCAGAGCCTGGCTCAAGAAGGCCACCTAGAGAATAAGAGGACCTGGGTCTGCTGTCTGGTTTGGACTTAAAGTTTAGCATCTCTTGCCTGTAGAACTTATGCCCTCTTCATGCCACCCCCCAGGACACTTGGAAAGGTTCTGAGTGGCCCGTCCTCATCTGGTCATGACACTAAGGTTCTTGAGGCCCAAGATCTGGAACTGCTTTGCTGCATTTCCCCGGACAGTTTGCTCCTCAGCTTCCTTTTCTCTCTGGTGGAACCATAACCCCGAGCCCTGTCCTGCTTAGTCACAGGTGTGGCAAGGAAGACACAAGGCCCGGATGAGAAAGTGATTGGAAATTGTAAGATGCAGGTGTCACTGCATGGGACTATTTTGGAAGGGTTTTTTGTTCGATCGATCGTTTGTTCAGCGTTGGAGTGGAACCCAGGGTCTCTCACATGCTGGGCAAGCACAGTACCACTGAGCCACACCCCCAGCCCCGGAAGGCTTTTGGGAAGCATGGGTGCCGCCATGTCAGTGTTGGTTGGAGGGAGGATCAGGGCTCTCCTTCTATTGGAAAAGAAGTGGCCCAGGCTGCTTAGTGCCAGCCCTCATGGCTCTCCCTCCGGCTCCCCTACATCCTGCCAGTCACCTCCCAGCAACAGGAAATGAGATCTCCACTCCGCCTGTTAGACCAACAGGAAGAGGCCAGGATGTGCTAGCCAATCCCTGATCCTGCTCTGGACATCAAAATTGTTGCTTAACCCCTTGAACCAGTCCAGAATTACCACCTTCAGAGTGGCAGCCGGCATGAAAGTTGATCTCTTGTCTTGGTACTTCCAAGACTGGCTTTTATTTTCTTTGTTTATTTCTATGTGGTGCTGAGGATTGAACCCAGTGCCTCACACATGCTAGGTAAGCACTCTGCCACTGAGCCCCAGCCCTCTGTGACTGGCTTCTGTAAGCCCTTTGCTCTCTGGGCCTCAGTTTCCCTGTCTATAAAATGGAACCTTATACTATTCCTGGACTAACTCCAAACATCCCTGAACTGTTGGGAATCTCAACTAGGATAAAAAGTGTTTGGCACAGTGACACAGGCCTGTCATCCTAGTGACATGGGAGACTGAGACAGGAGGATGGTAGTTCAAGGCCAGCCTAAGCAACTTAGCAACACCTTGTCTCAAAGTAACAAATACAAAGGATTGGGGATGTAGTTCAGTGGTAGAGCACCCCTTTGTTTAATCCCAGTGCCACATAAAGTAGACAAAATTTTTAAAAACCAGTGTTTTCAATTACCTCTAGAAATAGAAAATTATCTCTGTATTCCCTGTAGTACCAAGCCTGGTGCTACAAACAGATGAAGTGCTTAGTAAATGTCAGTGGAAGTGGTTGGAGACAGGTGGACCTGGGTTTGAATGTAAATGACCTTGAACAAGTGACTTCATCTCTCAGAGCCTCCGAATCCTCCTATGTCAAAAACAGGGTAATGATGCCTGCCTCTGAAGACGGCTACAGGAATAAAATGGGAACAGAGGCCCACAATGAAAACATATATTATTAAAATTAGCTTGTGAATAAAAAACGAGATGAGCCAAACAAAGTCCCGCTTTCAAAGACTTAACGGTGGCAGATAGGATTCCTCTCCAGATGATTGGCAGAGGCTGCCTGGAGAGCCTGTGCAGAGGATTATAAAAACCAGATCTGCTCCCAGCAGGAAAAAGGGATTGATTATCAATGCCTGCCATGGGCAGGAGGGGGACGTGGCAGCAGGTGTATGGTGCCTATGCCAACCCTGACCTGGTTAGAGAGAGAGGCACCTAAGCACAGGACTCTCATCTAAGGCCAGCGACCTGTTCAGGGAAGGCAGAATCAGGAGCCATTCTCCAAGATCCTGGCATCCCAGCCAAGCTCTGAAGGGTGAATGGCAGGAAGGTTACACTCCAGGCAGAGGGAACAGCTTGAGCACGCACATGGTGCCTGAGTTGTGATGATTCTGGCTTCAAGGAACAGACAATCCAACCAAAGGTGGCTCAGGCAAGAAGACAAATTTATTCTCTCTCAAGGCAAGGCGTCGGATAATGAATGCTTTCGGGGCTTTTTAATTCAGCTGCTCAATAATGGCATCAAAGTTCCTTATAGGTTCTACTTTGCCGGGGTTATGATAATTCGTGCGTGGCCTACACGACCTGCATGTCGAAGCACTAACCCCCGGTACCTGAGGATGGACCAGTACTTGGAGATAGGCCTTCAAAGAGATAACTGAGTCAAAATGAAGCTGTTAGGGTAGGTCTGAATGCCACCCTTTTAGGAGTGTCCTCATCAAAGGAAATTTGGATGTACAAAGAGATGCCAGGGGCACTTGTGAACAGGGGAAAGACCGTGGGAGGACACAGGGAGAAGAGGAGGCGGTTGGCTCTAAGCCAAGGAGAGAGGCTTAGACTTCTAACTCCAAGAACTGCAAGAAAATAGGTTTCTTGTTTGAGTCCTCTTGTCTGAGAATTCTGTCATGGCAGACCTAGCCAACGAGGACAGCTGGCAAGATGGCGGCGGCCTCCTTGGGAGTAACACAGAGTGCAGCCACTGGGGCAAGACAGAGGGTTTCACAGAGTCTCTTCTTGTGCGTCTTTTTATCATGGAAGAAAACCTTTCCCAGAGACTCTTTGAAAGAGTTCTCTTAGAAACCAACAGTCCAGAGGCATTAGCCAGGATATATTTTGACTGTAACAAAGACCCAAATAACAATGGCCTAAACATGATAGAAGTTTTTCTGTCTCCAAGGCACCTGTAGGTCAGCACAGGCATGGCAACTCCATGTGTCTGGCCCCAGTGCTTCCTTCAGGGTGGCTTTACCATTCTGTGGGGTGTTTTATTTTTGTTTGTTTTTTAATACTGGGGATTGAACTCAGGGGCACCTAACCATGTCCCCGGCCCTTTTTGAAATTTTATTGAGAGACAGGGTCTTGCTGAGTTGCTTAGGGCCTCACTAAGTTGCTGAGGCTGGTTTATGAACTAGTGATCCTCCTGCCTCAGCCTCCAGAGCCACTGGAATTACAGGCGTGCACCACTACACCGGGCACCCATCCTGTGTTTTTATGCCACCTGCAAGAGGGCTCTCCACAAAGCTGTACTCAGCCAGTAGAGTAACCGGACAGTAGCACGAAATTTTACTGCTTCCATCTCATTAGCCAGAACTCAGTTCCAGGGGTATCCTTGCTGCAAAGAACATTGGGAAATGTAGTCTTTTCTTCTAGGTGGCCATGTGCCTAGCAACTTTTAGTTCCTTTATAGAAAAAGGGAAATATGGCTACAGGAGACCCTGGGCAGTCTCTGCTTCACCAGCATCAGGTCACAGGTCCCTGTCTCCGCCAATCCCTACTTAAATCGATGATTCACACACTTGGATATGCATCAAAATTATCTAAGGTTTATCAATCTGTTTGTTTGACAGACTGCTGCTCCCCACCCACACACTGGCTGATTCAATAGCTCTGGAGTAAGCCCGAGGATTTGCATTTCTAACAAGTTCCCTGGTGCTACTCTTTGAGAACCACTTTGAGAACCACTGTCTTAAGCCAATCATGATTGGCCCTCTGGGGTCAGGTAGGGGGTTAGAGTAAACAGGTCTTGGGTACTTGGAAGGGGGACCCTCCTAGGAAACTGAGGTTTTACCTGTGTGAAGGATGATAAGAAAGACTGTCAGGTGGCAAACGGGGGTCTCATGGAAGCAGGAAGGAGGGTGGCTTGGAAGACCTGTGGGCCAGGCTTGGTTATGTAGGAGATGAGGTCCGAGAGGTATTTGAAGCCCAGTCTGTGAAGGTCAGCGTTAGGCAAAAATGCTGACCTTTATCCTGAAGGCACTGGGAGCCATCGGTGGTTCTACGGCAAGAAACTGCAGGAGCTGATTTGTGGGAGGTTTAAAGGACTGGTTCTAGAGACTTCTTCATACCTCCTTGCAGAACCTCCTGGAGACCTTTTGAAATAGAGTCCCCGATCTATGCTATGCGTCCTTCCCCTGGTTAAAGAGATGGAAATCTGCATTTGAAATAAGCCCCCTTTATCCCAAGTGCTTCTGATGCTCTCTGAAGTTGGAGAATGGGATTAGAATGGAAACTCTGGAAATAGGGAACTTCTTAGAGGCAAAGTCCCATAGAAGATAAGCTCCTCTAAAGCAGGGACCATGCCTGTTCTATCTTTCTTGTTCACTCTGCCTAGAATTTTGCCTAGCACATAGGAAGTATGAACACATATTCGTGGCATTGGGAACTTCAGCCTGGGTCCTGATTTTGTCATGGAAACATTCTGTGACCTTTAACAAGTAGAATCCCAGCCCCCATCCCTCCCCTTATCTATAAAATGAGTTTGGAGATAATCCCTAGGAAGTCTGGCCCAGAGATTCTGGTTGATTAAGGAAGGTTCTATTCAATCAATAGGAAAGTCTGTCTGTGCAACGTTCTGCCCTCTCCCAGGCAAGTGCCTATCTTCTTAAAAGGAGCCACAGGGATTGTGGCCCAAGGTAGCCTTCTTTCTTAACCCCTTTTCCTTATCTCCTTTCTGTGGCCCAGAATAGCCAAAACAATAGAACACGAACCAGCACGTACGGAAATGACTTTTAATATCTCATGTTGCAGCAAAATTAAAAATATACAAAAAGTTTGTGGTGTACAAAAGAGTCTCAGTACAGAAGCCCCAGCTTGGGCTCCCCTCCCCCTCCTGGGGGAAGCTCAGAAGGGCGAGTGGGAGTGGGAGGATTGGGAATGGCACAGATGTAGTAACTACGGGGTGGGCAGAGGCGGCCAGGAATAGGAAACAGTGGGCAGGGTGGGGGCTGCCGAGGGAGGGAAGGAAGAACACAGAGGAGAGAGTCACCAGGATTGTGCTGATTGACAGAGGGAAATCAGTCCCTCAGGCATGGCTAGTGGTTCCTGGAGAAAAGGTAGCAGGGATGGGAGCTGGGGGTATTCTGGTGGGATCCTTTCCCACATGACCTGGGTCTGGGCCCACCCTGCCACCAATTTGCTGTGTGACCCTGGGAAGATCACCTCCTATCTCTGGAACTGCCACTTCTGTAAAGAAAGTAGGATGCTGGGTAATTAAGCCATTGATTCTCAACTTGGGGTCCTGGATCCTGCCTGAGGGTCTATGGAGACCGGAAAAGGCATCCATGAGTGCTTTTGAGAATTTCGTACTAAGCGATCCAATAGGATACAGAAATTCCTCTACCCTCAAGCCCTGGAAGCTAACTTGAGGCCTTGGGAGCATTTACCCACAGCCAGAAGCCCAGCTTGAGTTAATTTAATGTGGCAAAATGAATCCTTCATCAAGAAACGAATCCCCTGAACTGTGGGACCCTGGGGTGGAAACAGCAAGGGGAAGCCTGGGAATGCTTCAGGGCCCTTCACTATTTGATGACTGGTTTGGAAAACTGTGGGGGTTCACATGAGGCCCCTTGGAGCTGGGTGGCGTAGCCCAGTGGAGAGAGGCAGGGAGAAGGTTCCATTAGGCTGGGTTAGCTTCTGGGATTGGGGTGCTGGGGAGACGGAGGGATATCCTTTGCCCACCTGGTGCTGTTCTCTTTGTCCCTGGGTACCCTCCACTCTGAGATTATTGCAGTGCCTCTGGGCCCCCACCCCTGGCCTGGGGGACCCTAACAGAGAGTGTGCATAGAATATAGGCCAGGGTTGCTGAAGAGGGGCGCCCCCTCCTTGCCTCTAGAAGGTGAGTTGGAAGAAGCCCCTCTTTCATCCCTTGGGGCTTTTTCTGCCCCCAGGAACTAGGCCAAGCTGGACTGGGCCTTCCTTCCCCACTCCCACAATGCCCTGCTCCAGCCCTCCTCCTCCCCTTGCCTCTGCCTGTACCACCAAAACCCAGGAATGTCCCACCCCCCACCCCCAACCAGAATGGCACGCTACAGTCACTAGCCCACCCCTGTCCCCAGCCCAGAGTCTCAGAAACCTCTCTGGCTGGGAAGAGGGACCCAGGCTGCTGCCCACAGCTGCCCGTGTGTCTTGGCACTGACTTGGTCCCTTCCATTGAGATATCACAAAGCACTTCAGGACAGACATTAACAGATCCCTCTCCCCACAAGCCCTGCCCGCAGACTGGGAAGGAGGCAGGTGCCAAGGGGGCAGTGGGTCCTGACTTTGAACCTTACTGTGCCGGGACACTGCCCACCCCATGCAGGTCCCTCCTAACCAGGAGTCCCCACCACTGCAGAAAACTCCAGTCCCTAAGCAGCCCCCTGAGGCCCTGGAGAAACCCCTCACCCTTTCAGATGATCCTTCCCCTACTTCCCTTCCCTTACAGCTGAGAGAGCATTTGGGTGTGCTTTGAAAGGGGTTTAGGGTTAGACTAGAGAAGCCTCAGAAGGAGCCAAGGCACCCTGATTTCACCAGAGGGGCTTCCAGACTCTGCAGGGCTCCCTGGAACCTTCTCAGAATTTGTTGCATTTTCTTCCTCCACCCCTGGGGTCAAGGACAGAACTCAGGGCCTTGGGAGTGCAGGGCAAGCGCTCTGCCACTAAGCTAAGTCCCCAAGCCCCGCACCCCCACCAACACTTTGAATCAGAGCTCTCAAACTGATAGCCCCAGGGGCTTGGTACAGTGTTCAGTTTGACCAGCATGAGGTTTTTCACACCCACTATCCCATTTGCAGCAGGGGGCGGGGGGGGGGGCGAGTCTGGGGGGGTCCCTATCGTTTAGCACCTGCAGAATTTCAGTCTCCTGGGGGCTTTGCAACTGCCAGGCAAGACTTTCCCTGAACATTTGCAGACCTGGACATTCCTGGGGCCTTGGCCTCCCAGCCCTCTGCTGTCCCCGCCCTCGTGGGTGACACACCTCCAGGAGATACAGACTGCAGAGAGCTGGCTGAGGGGAAGACGGACAGCGGGGGAGACATAGGAATGGGGCAGATGAGAAGAGGGGACCAAAAAGGACTCCCTTGTTGGGGAGCCCCCTGTTGGGGAGGGTGGTGGCCTATGTTGTTCAGCTGGGGTGACCATTACAAGGCACATCAGTGCATGGAGGTGCGACGTGGGGTGTCTGGTGCCTGGAGAGGTTTGGGAAGCAGTCATCAGCTTGTGGGGTCAGTTTAAAGTGGGAGGTCAAGAAAAGAGAGAAACAGAGGTCTGCCTTGGGAACAGGGTTTCCTGGGGTTGGCGACTGCCCCCAGTACTTTGGTACCCAGTGTTCTGCTCTCCTCTGGTCCTGGCAAAATTACGGTGGACCCAACTAACTCCCACTGCACTGACTTCCTGTACGATCTTGGGCAAGTGCCTGGTCCTTTCTGGGGCCCAACTTCTCCTGTATAATGGGATTAGAGGGTGGTTGGCTTAGGGGACCCCAAAGCCCCCTTGAGCTGTATTTCTGGAAACTTCTCTCATTTCAAGGACTCTGGAGGGGTCCTGGGAAGGTCTGCACATCCAGGATAGGGTGAAGGTCAGAGAATGGGGTACAGAGGACCCAGGGGACACAGTTCTGATGGGGAAGAGAGACCAGCTGAGGTAGATTATGTCACAGAAAGGGACACAAAACAACAGCTCCAAGGAAACAGGTCAGCAGAAAGGGGACCTCAGGAAGGGAAAGATGGGATCCTGAACTCCAGGGAGGGATGTATTTCAGGGGCTGAGCTAACGGGGAGAGGTGAGAAGTGCTCACAGTCTTCTCCTCAAGCCTTTTGACCATGACCTTGACCTTGCAGACAGAGGCCCTGAAGAGAGGTTCTGTAGGATTGGTCTGATGCGAGGGTGGAGTTCAAGCCCTGAAAATATGGCTGTGGCTTCCCCATGAACCTCAAGCCCTGCCCGGCATTGCCAGTTCATTCCTGTTCCCTGGCTCCTAGAGTCTCCTGAGCTATAAAGGACTCCCAGCTTCAGGGAAGGGCATTTTTTTAACTTCTCCTTCTAGAATGCTGGAGATGGGCCATTCTAGCACCCTGGGAGTGAAATAATTGCCAAGGGAGACCCTCACATTGCCTCGCCGAGCCTTAGTTGCCTCGTCTGTAGGGTAGGCGGAGAATGGCTCTTGTAAGGATGTTGTGAGCAGAGGACGGTGTAAGGGAGACCCTGTGGGTGGAAACTCTTGGCACAATCAGCCCTGGAGAGACAGGCAGTGGGTCTTGGTCCCCATCCTCAATGCTGTGCGTAACTGGTCATGGAGTTGGATCTCCAAAAACAGTTCTGGACAGAGGACAAGGAGAATCCGTGAGCCCACCAGAACGGATCTGGGTCGGGATGGAACCCCCTATCACTCTTGCGGCTGGGTTCCTGAGGCTTCTCAGGGAAACAGGAGGAAGAAGGAAATGCATTCTTAAATGTCGGCATGAGGGATGCAGCCGCCTGTGATGCCAGGAGGGTGGGAGCCTTGTATCACAGCTATGATGTGTGCTTGTGGGTGCAATCCTGCCCTCGCTGCCTGTGGGGTCACCCTACACCCTGAATGTGCCCCCCCCTACATCCTCAGTAAATCCATCATTACCCATCACCATCTGATGGTCCAGCCAGACCTGGGAGAGTAGCTGCCACTCTGGGCCTTAGTTTCCCCACTATAATCCCCAGGGAGGCTGAGCCGGCAAGGGCTCAGCACCCCCTCTAATTTGCATAGTCTGATTCTAACACCCACTGCGGCCCCACCCTGCAGCTGAGCTTCAGATATCCTCCCAGCAAACGTGCCTTAGCGGGCATGGGTGAGTGGGAAGGGGAGCCAGTCTCTGCCTAGAGGCTCTGTCTCCACTCCGTGGAGCTGTCTCCTTCTCTACTCCCAACCTTCTGCACCCCATCCAGGACTAGAAGTGGCCCTGAATGAGTGATCCCATGAGCACCCCAGGATGTTCAGGCCAAGGGAATGGAACACAGGTCTTGGGGAGGTTGTCAGATTGGAGACAAAAATAAGTCAGCTTCCCAGACACCCTCCCCAGAGCGGCATCTGCAGGGTGGCTGAAATCCAGGATTCATGTCACATCCCCAGAGCTACTTTTTTCTAGCTAAGAACCAGTTGGCAGCTGATATGTCTCTGGGGTTCTGGGGACAACTTCCTTTTAGAAAGATAACTGTGGACCAAGGTGGACAGGAGCCTAGAAGTCCCATAGGTACCCCTAGAACATTCCATTTGCATTGGTTTCTAGAGCCCCCTCCCCCCCCACCATGGCAAGCACTAGAATCTTCCACAGCAGAGCAGCAGGGGTCCAGTGTCCTTGCTTGTCATACATAATATATGACAGACTTCCTAGGACATTTCATCAGTAAGTGTTCTTCTAGAACTTCTTCTGGACCTAAGCACATCTCTACAATAGTTCTTCTGCCAAATGAGCTAGATCCTCATCTATAATTGAACTCAGACAATGTATCCTCCTGGACATTTTATCTGCTGTGCTCAAGATCTTAGGAATGTTCTAGATGTTCATCTAGAGCAAAAAATGCCTCCTTGAAATATTTTCACCCAAGGTGTCAAACCTCATCCATAACAGAGCCCACAATGAAGTGTATTTCCCAAAGAGTCCTTCTCTGGACTTGACCCTGGACTGCAGGTTCTCCTCCCCCAGATTTTCCACCCTTCAAGGTTTCTGCCAGCTTGGACCCCTTGGGGTTCTTTCCATCTCTGCACTATCAGCCCCCATCCCAATTCCCCCCCCCACCCCTACTCCCTCCTTCAGCTGCCCTCCTGCCTAACTCCAGGCCTCAGACCCTCCAGGTACTATGCTGATCCCATCCACAAGATGCTGCAAACTCACCCCCACCTCCCATGGCCTCCTCCATCCTTCTCAGTGATCCCCTCCCACCACAGAGGCAGCCCACTGCCATACCCCCAAGGAGCTGCCATACTCGCCATGGACTCCAGACAGTGCCCTTCCTCTGGTAGGTTCACCAGGGGCGATGTGTGGACAATGCCAGGCAGGGGAGAGGGTGCAGGCCCCCTGCAACAGGCATGGTATGGAGGCCCCATGAAAGTGGGGCAGCTCATGAGGAGTGTAGCACCAGTTGATTCCCTGGGCCCTGGTTCAGGGGAATCTAGGGAACTGGCCACAGGGCTGTAAATGGGGCCTGGGGCTGGGGTCTCCATAAGACAGCCCCCTTCCTTAAAAAGAACTCAATGATGGGGCCACTCTACCCTTGGATCAACAGATCCATGCCCCCCCACAGCCTGGTGGCCCTGAAATTCCTGGCTCAATACTGTAGTCGATGTGGGATCAGCCAAGTCCATCCCTTTTTGTCAGAGCAGACTGGGGCCTACACCGTTGTCTCATACTCCAGCAGCTCTTGGGAAGTCCCCACACTCCGGTACTGCAACCGGGGTGTGGCGGGAGAGGAGTACTCCAATGCCAGGATAGTCTTCCGGAGCCTGCGGTCAATAAAATGAGCATCCCAAGCTGGGTACTTCTTGCGAGGCAAGTCAATCCGAATGACAGGCCCCTCTGTCCGCAAGGGGCGGGCCACTGGTGTGGGAGGCAAGCCAGGCCGCACCTGGAAGACAGGTAGCGTGGGGGTCCCTGCACGCTCACCCCCCACGGAGGCCCCATCTCGCTCGGCGCCTGTAGTCCTGGGCAGGGACCGTGGGGGACTTGTGATGGCATCGGCTGGTGGGCCACAGGTCCCTGGGGTCTCAGGGCAGATGCAGCCAGGTGCCTGGGGACCCAGCATGGGTCCATTGGGGTGCAGGAGACAGTAGTAGACACACATGAAGAATATGCCCAGTGCAAAGCTAGAGGCCACCACGCAGACCAGAATGAGTGAGTGGAAGTCGTTGGAGAAGTTGCGGCTGAAGTACCAAAAGCCAGTGAGCGCGGCGTTCTCCAGCAGGACAATGCAATAGTAGAGGGTCATGCGGCGGCGGCTGCGGCCCTCCTTGACATTGAACCAGCAGAAGATGTAGATGATGCCCACCACCATGTTGTAGATGATCTCCTCCCACTTGGACATGCAGAAGTCTGTCTCCCCCTGAATGACCCAGAAGGTCATGACGCACCAGTGAGCCACGATGAAGATGCCAAAGTAGAGCTTGTAGACGCTGGCGAAGAGGGCGAAGGCCAGACTGCGAGCTGCGATGGTGAACAGGTGCCACAGTACCTGGGCCACGGCGCCCTTGTAGGACAACGGCCGCTTGTCGTCCCTCGAGTCTCGTAGCACCTTCTGGTAGGAGGCCAGCGTCCAGGCCAGGGACACGAGGGAGGCAGAGGTGGAGAGGGCTGTGGAGAGAGGGTGGGGATGGGATGGGCTGGGTTAGGGTGGGTCTGGGTTGGGGTCCGGGGAGAAGGGGAGGGTCTGGGTCAGGAGCGGGGTTCTGAGGAGGCGTAAGGGAAGCATGAGGAAGAGTGAGGTCTCTGGGTCTGCAGAAGTGTGAGAGGGTTTGGGGGGAGGTCCTCAAGAACAATGATGAGGTGAGGAGGAGCAAGAGTGGCTGGGCTGGGTATTTCTGCAGGCGTGGAGCATAAAGGGGCGTCTAAGTTGGTATCTAAAAGGGTGAAGTCTAGGACTCTAGTATGGGGCTATTAGGATTCAAGGGTCTTAGTGTGGGAGGGTGGGAAATTAGGATCAGGACTCTGGGAGTGGAAGAAGAGGTAAAGAGGGGGTCATGATTAGGGCATGGGGAGCCAGGAGGGGCCATTAGAAGACATGGAGCACCAGGCTGAGTCTAGGTGTGGAGGGACACCTAGGACTCAAATCTGAGGGCTCAAGACAAGATCCCAGGTGAGGCTCCTATGCTGGGAAAGGGATCCCAGGGGGTCTGAGTTGTGGTAACAGTGTTTTGGGACACTGAGGGTAGTTTGGGCAGGGTCTGGGTGGGGACAGCACCAGGTGCCCCAGAGAAACGGGGCTGGCAGTTTTTCTCTGATGTTGAGGGGGCTGGCCTGGAATGTTCTAGAAGGGGCAGGTGGGAGTGAAGAGGGCCTATAGAAAGATAGGAAGGGGACCAGGTCTAAGCCTTGGAGGTGTCCCCAGGACTTCCAGTGGGACAGCAGACGGAGAGGTTCTCTGGAAACCAATGGCAGTTGGGCCATCTGTGGGGTAGGGGAGTCTTCTGGAGATGCAGGCTGGGATCAAAACGGTTTAGGGAATAAAGGGACAGGGGACTCCCCAGTGCATCTAAGGTATGTTGAGGGGGTGAAGGGCAGGGTCTGGTCTGCCCTGGTGAAGGGGGAGGGAGGGGCAGGAGGGGGTGCCCAGGGGACCTGAGGGGTGGTGAGGGGCCAGGTCCGAGGGGGACCAGGTGTCTTGAGAGGCTTGGAGGGTGATGAGAATATAGGGCGGGCTTCCCCGAGCCCTGACCCAGCGGCTCTGAAGCGGCGCTCACGGCTCCCCGGGGCCTGGGGCGGGGCGGGGCTCACCGGGCAGCAGGTCGGGCTCGCGGCCGCGGTGCACCAGCAGGCTGAGCTGCAGCACTAGCTGCGGCGCGCTGCGCAGGAAGGTCTCCAGCAGGCGCAGCATGCTCACGTCGGCGCTCTCGAACAGCATCCGCCAGTAGAAGTGGCGCCGCAGCCGCTCCCCGCGCCAGCGGCTCTGCAGCCCCAGGTACAGGGCGCGCAGGTACCTGCGGGAGGGGACGCAGGTTCAGCTCCCCCGGCTCTTCCGCCTCTGGCTGTCACCTGCCAGGGCCCACCCTCAAGAGCAGGGAGTCCCTGCTATGCCCAGCCCCCTTCCTCAGCTGCAAAATGGTCGTGGGGGATCACCTGGGGTGGGGGTGGGGCGCAGGAGCTTCAAGTCCTGACACAAGGGAAGGCCTTAATATAGGGTCATCACTACCATTGCGGGGACCACTTTCTTTCTTTCTTTCTTGTAGTGCTGGGAATTGAACCCAGGGCGCTTTACCACCGAGTTCATCTTCAGCGCGCCCCCCGCCCCCTTTTTTTCAGTCAGGATTTGGCTAAGTTGCTGAGGCTGGCCTTGAACTTGGAAGCCTCCTGCCTCAGCCTCCCTAGTAGCTTGGATTACAGGGGTGCACCACCATCCCCAATCCCAATTTCTTTGAAAAATTACTGACACCTGAGAGTGCCCTAAGCTTAAAGGATACCTTCTCATCGTCCCCATTTTATAGATGAGGAAAGTGGGACCCAGAGAGGCCTATCATTTGTCCAACATCACACAACTAGGAAGACCATCTCCGAGCCCTCTTTGGTCCCTCCCAGAGGAGTTGTGAGGATTAATTAAATGGATGAGAAGCTACTTTGCACACTGTAAAGTCCAGGATTCAAACCCAGGCAGCACTTTAACCATTAGATGGCACTGCTTCTTACAGGAAACCATCAACAGTTCAGGTACAGCCTCTGGTACCAGCTCCCAGTTCTGCTGCAGCAGCTTCCTGACCTGTTCTTGAGCTCACCTCCAAGGGCCCAGTCCCCACATGGGGGCGCAGGGAAGCTGCTCCCTCTCTCCTGGCATTGAGACTTTGCGGCCCCCTCTCATGCCACTTTCCCTAACAAACTTCAGGGCTCCAGTTCCTCTGCAAGGCCACAGAACCCAGAGCTCCTGTGCTCTCCCTCACTGCTGAGCTTTTGCGTCTGCTGTTCCCTTTGCTTGATCCCCCCTCTGTCCTCCTCCCCTGCCCCAAACCTGGATAAGTCATGCCTTTCTTCCAGAGTTCAGCTTTTAAACACAACTTCTTTTAGAAAGCGTCTGTTGACTACCCTCCACCTTTAGATGCTTCTTCTGCTTGCCTGACTTCTTCACTCAGTCCTTGTGGGGTACGCATCTCCCTCAAGCTGTGTTTCATGAGTGGTCAGTTCAATTTGCTAACTGCTGCAGCCTCAGTTCTTAGTACACACTAGGCACTCAATCCGTGTGGGTTGAATGAGTGCATACATGTCCAACTGCGAGTGTGTCGAGTTCAACAGAACTCTGGTAATCCTGGAGCAGGTAAGGAAGGAACGCAGAACCCTGGGTTCAATTTCCAATTTTAATTTACTGTGTGATCTTGAGAAGACCCTCTTTGAGCCCTAGTTAGTCCCTCCCAGAGAAGTTATGATTAATTAAATGGATGAGAAGCTACTTTGTACACTGTACAGTGCAGTACCCAGGAAGGATGAATGAAACCTGTCCACACAGTTCTCTGGGTCTGATTTCCCCTCTCTTGCTCAACAGCTCCACTCCTAGCTGTTATGACCACAGACCCTCCTCCTTCCTAGCCCCCAAAGCTTTTTGATTCCTGGGGCAGGCAGGCTTCTGCTGAAACCATAGAGGGAAACTCCAAAAATGCATGCCCCGAGAAACTGGCAGTGATCCCAACACAGATTTAGTGATCCTGTTGCCTGAATCTACAATTGAAGAACCAGGGATTTGGAAAGTATATTCCCAGATGGATGGGCTCTCATTTTGTTATCGGGGTGTTGTTTGGGGACAATGACCAGCTGTATTCCTGTTGTGCTACCAGCCTGAGACAGGACTGCGGTGCTATGGGACCAGCTTACACCCAGAGTGTCCTCCAACAGCTCTCCTCGTCTTACAGCTGTGTGGCCTTCCCTGGGCCTTTGTTTCTCCTCTGTTGAGAGGATGGCTGGACGGCTCTGGGGATCCTTTCAGAGCCAGACCCTCCCCCCCAAAACGTGGCCAGGAACATCTAATTTAGGGCCCTCATCCTCATCCACGGATCCTCCTGGCACAGATGATGCCGCAGACACACCCTCCATGTGACACGTTACAGGACTGGCATCCAGAAGGGGGGTGGGCTGGTCCCTCAGCCGCTGCCTTGGAAAATGCACAGGTGCCTCCCTGTGAGTCTCTGGCAGTACTGGGATTCCTCAGCCGTTTCCAGCCCGAGCGTGACACCCACTGCCTCGTTCCGCGCTACCTGCAGCTTCGGAGATGCTCCCAGGCCGGATTGTGTTTCTTGTAACGAGTGGAAATTTGTCTCCCTGTAGCTTCTGTTCTCTGGGCCCGGGGCCTATCCTCATGTAAGGATCTTAGCAGCCAGAGGCATTCCTTGACACAGCAAGCGCACCGTGGCCACCTGCTCTGTCCTTACCTGTTGCACGCCCCTGGGAAGGAGTAACGGTAGGAGGGGGAACAGATGTTACAAGACGCTTTGGAACCCAGACAAGAGATGATAACTGAGCCTGGGGGAGGAAGTCAGGTAACAGTTCCAGGAGGAAGAAAGATTTGATCTCAATTTTAAAGCATGGATTGGCACTGAAGGCGCCCAAGAGGTGGAAGGACATTCCAAGTGGAAGAAACAGCAGATGTACAGAGGCCTGAAGGCACCTGGCCGTGTAAGGGAATGGCCAGGGTTCGAATGGGCCTGGACAGGAGGGTTTTAATGGGTAGGAGCATAAAAAGACTAGAATTGTGAAGAGCATCAAATTCTGGACTGGAGAAGTAGAGGAGTGTGTGCTCCGTGTGCAGGAGGCCCTGGTTTCCATCCTGGCGTCTCTCTCTCTCTCTCTCTCTCTCTCACATACACACACACACACACACCCCCAATCTGGACTGGAGTCTTCAGATTTTCTTCTGAATCTGAATTCTATCCCAGAATCAGAGGTGACGTGGCCAGCTTGGTAGCTCAAAGCTGGCTCCAAAGCTGGATTGGAGGGGAGCCAGGAGGGGCTGGGCCTTGGTTCAGAACCGCAGCGACAGCACTGAGCTAGGGCAGGGGATACAGGAGGGGCAGAGGGCAGGCCTGAAGGTGACCAAAGGTGGGGAGCTATAGAAGGAAACCAAGATGGCCCTGGCGTTTCTAAGGGAGCCAGAACAGAGGCCGTCTTTCCCAGCCTCCACACCTGCCCCTCCTCCCCAACCCATTTCTACAGCTCTAGCTCTGAACAGGAAGGAGAGACCAGCTGGTCCAATGTGAAGGGGCCTGGGGAGTTGGGGGAGGGCGACACCCTGGACATTTCTCTCAGGCTGGAAGACCATCTGTTTCCGGGCCTGGGTCAGCGTGAGGGAAGCCCGGCCCTTGGCCAGCACCCATCACTACCTGACAGGCCGCCTGCCCACCTCCCCGCCCATTCCTGCCCTCTCCTCTGCCAGCTCTGGGCGAACTACAGACAAAGGGCTCCCCCAGCCCAAAGGGCTCCTGCCATGGGAGAAAGGCGTCCGAGCCCCAGGAACGTGGGGTTGGCAGGGAGCACAAAGAGCACGCTGCAGCCTGGGGAGGAGAGGCCTGGGTTCTGCCTTGCTCTGCCCCTTTTGGCAACGGGGCCAAACTGGCTGTTCTTTCCAGCCGGCGCTAGGTACTCGCTGCCAAGGGCCTGCGAGATGTTCATGGGCCTAGGAAAATGTTTCAGGCCTGGAAAAAAATTGGCTCTAAAACACAGGGAAAAACTGCAGAATCAAAATTAATAAATGTTTAATTAAATGTCTGCAAAACAGAACATGATGTCAGCCAGTCAACTGCAATTTGGCTTTTATCTGGTTATATATAATTTACATTTGATGTTTGATGTGGCTGCATTTTAATATGCCTGATAGATGCAGAGCCCTCAAAGGTCTTACAACAATCCTGCCCAGGACATGCAACCTAGTTTCTCTGGCCTCAGTTTCCCCTTCTCTAGGACAGAGTTGGCAACTTGCCACCCTACCTGTGTCATGGCCACCGAGCAACTGAAAGGCAAGATGACAATATGCTGGGCTTGCTGGTAGGTTTGCATCCCAGCCCTGCCCTGGACCTGCTGTGCGGCCCTGGATGGTCTCTCTCTGCTTCTCTGAGCCTTATTACCCTCCCTGTTGTAAGCATTAAATTACATGATATATTTAAGAATGATTTTCAGGCTGTAGCAGGATGTGCACGTGATTGGGGGAGAGGGGAACATATACTGGGTGGAGGCCTTTGCACCTCCTAACTACCAGCAGCCTCTCTTGACACCTCCTCCAGGAGGCCTACGCTATCCCACATCCCACTTTCTGAAAGGAAGTTGAAAGGAGTTGGTATCACCATAAATGGGACTGAACGACTCACAGAGAAGGGCGCTGCAGCTCAAGGCAAGGAATCCAGCCTCAGGGGAGGAGAGCACATCTTCCTTTCTCCAAATCTATCTCCAGTCTGCTCATCTCTCTAATGCCACCAGCTGGTGCAGGCGACTGTCATCTCTTGCCTGGACGGCCACATCAGCCTTCTCTCTAGGCTCCCTGCGTGCACCCTCCCCCCTCTGGTCTACTCTCCACATGGCGACCAGCGGGATATTTTTAAAAGCTGTCAGATCATGTCATTCCCCTTCACAAAGCCTTCCAAAGGCCTCCTATCACACTTGGAATCAAACCTGAGCTTCTCCCCTGGGCTTTCAGGCGCTAGACCATCTGCCTTGTCCATTTCTCACTGTACCTCAAGCCACTGTCCCATTTGTTATCCCCCCCGCCCAGGTGCCCTGGAGGTTTCTTGAACCTAGCCAGACTTGCTTCTGATGCAGGACCTTTGCACATGCTGCTCGCTGGACCTGGGCACCCCTTCTCCTGATCCTTCTGTGTCTGACCTCTCATCAGCTCACATGTCACCTTTTTAGGGAGGCCTCCAAGGCCTCCCATCCCACCATGGTACTGCCACCCTCATCAGATCACTCTAGTCTGTCACATTCCATGGTCTTCTTATCTTCTCAATATTATGAAATAGGCTTATTTATCTATTTATTTATTTAGACTTTTATTTTCTATTCTAGTCTATCCCTGGGGCTCCACGAGGGCAAAGGACTTTTCTGCCTTGGCCATCGCTGTGTCCCCTGCATTAATGCATGGAATAGGCACTTCATACATTTTTGCTGAATGAATGAATAAACATGAGCCTCTCCATCCTGATCCTGGAGGGCCCTGGACGTCTCTACCTGAATTTGCATAGAGCCAGGACACCTCACAGGCTCCTCCTGTCCTCCCTGATTCATTTCTGTCCTTCCTCCTCCAGGAAGCTTCCCTGATGCCCTCGGTCCTTGTAAGGCCTCTCTTCTCCCAACGGTTCTCACACTTGAGTGGCCTGAGCCCATGGGAGCCCAGCACTTCAGTCAGTGCCCTCAAATGAGGACTTTTGCTGCCCCCCTTTTATAGATGAAGAAACAGAGGCACTCAGAAGTCCACTTTGGGCTTAACTTGCTGACTCCCAGTCTTGTGCTAAGAGAAGCATGTTCTGGAAGGACTCGGAGGGACTGATAAGTGTGTACTGTTGGGGTTGGGAGCAAAAGGCCCTGGAGATGAGAGCAGCCAGCAATTAGTTCACGAGATCCCTCTGCTCAGGGATCCACGAGCTGCTTCTTCTGGACCCCGGGGCCTCCACCAGCAAGCAGCAGGGCCAAGAACTGGATGGGACCTCATTCCATTCTCTCCAGGCCCAACTGCCTCTTGTGACCCAGGAAACTCCCAGCGTCCCCCAGAGTTTGAGGGATCCGCTCTAATAGAAGAAAGGGTGGAGGACAAGGGGGGCTCATGTTCCCGAGAAGCCAGGAAGCTTCTGGGTTCAGCATCTGGGCCACCCTGTGTCTCTCCTGTTTTTGCATCACCCTGAGTCTCTGGCCCTAGGCTGGTTTCTGACCCAAGCCTTAGTCTTCATTCAGTCAAACCTGGCCCCACCTGGGGCCTCTGATCCTGGGTCATTGTCTGTCTGTGGCTCAGATCTGTCTGTTGCATGTGTCCCTTGAATGCAGGGTCAGCGTCTTTACCCATCCCTACATCATTGTGAGGCAATCATTTGTGTGTCAGTCTCATACTGAGACCCTGACTGTCCCTTAGACTATGGGCCACATTGTTCCAGTACTGAGTCCCTCTGTTAGTCTGACCCTGGGATCCTGAGTCAGCCTGTCTGTCTGTCCTCTGGATGCTGTGAAGATCTGTTTATCCCTGGGGACACTGGTTCCACTTTTTAAGTCTGTCTTCCTGTCTGTCTTGGATCCCGGGTCTGCTTAGGAGTCTGTCTGGGGTCTTTTGGTCCCTGGGCTGCGTGGTCCATCTGCTGGCTTGCTGTTCAGCTCGTGGCTCAGTGGAACTGCTAGTTTTCCGGCCGTCTCCTCCTGCCTGCTCATCCTCTCCCTGACTCTGGGTCCTTCTCTGTCTGTCTGTGTCTCTCACATCCTCAGCTCCTCCATCTGTCAGTCTCGGTGTTTCCGAGTGTGTGTTCTCGCCCCTCCCCACACCCCCTCACAGCTCTGGGCCAAAAACAGCAGCTTCCAGCGGCTCCCCCGCTCCACTCCATCCAGGAACCAGCCTCCGGCTGGCAGGCGAGTTCTGTGGTCTCCACGGTGGGCTAGGCCCTGAAGACCACTGACTGCTGAACAGGCTGGGGTCGGGAGGCAGCAGGACCCTCCCACCAGTCAAGCCTATCACTACTCTGCAGGGGGCAGTATTCAGGGGTTAATCATAATGATAACAACCCACATTTATCACATTTATTAGGTGCCAACTACAGATTAGCATGTCCGTGTATCACTGCAAGCCTTTCAGGTAGGTACGACTATTACCCTCATTTTAGAGATGAGGAAACAGACTCAGAAATGGACTGGAACTTGTCTAAAGTCACACAAAAAGTTAGTGCCAGACCTAGGACTCTGGTCTGGCCTCTCCATGGCCCCTTGAGTCAGAGAAGGGACAAGGTCAGCAAGCCTCATACCCATTCCATGTCCCCATCACCCAGCTGCCCATCAAGGCTGCCTCTGTTACAACCACGGAGGGTGTGCGGCAGGGCTGCCTGGGAGGACCCCTGTTGGACATACGGACCTAGAAGCTTCTCTTGGGATTCTATGGGTTTAGAGAAAGATGAGGAGAAAATGACAATAGTATGAAGGAGTCAGGGGGCCCAGGGGGTTCTGGGGAGGTCCAGCCCACTGTGGGCCTCAGTCCTCTCTATAAAATGGGCCTCAGTAGCAGAGTCTTGCCTCCCCCGAGGAGCTCTCCTCAGGCCCCTCTCTACCTAGCCAACTCTGATAACGTGAAGGCCCTGCTGCCCTGAGCCCCAGTGCTTCTCTCCCTCACTGTCACCACTCTGGTCCGAGCCAGTGTACCCCAGCAGCCTGGCCTCCTGGCCTCCATCTTTGCCTCTCAGAGCTTGTCCTCTGCAGCGGCTCAGGGGTCTCGTAAACTCCTCGTCAGGCCAAGCTGCTCCCCACTGCTCTTAGATGAATCTTCACCATGGCCTGAGGCCTCGTGCGGCCCTATCTCATTGCCCCCCGGCTCTGCTGGACTTGTGCTTCCTGAGCACAGCAAGCCCAGGCCAGCCTCAGGGTCTCTGCCTGGCAAGGTCTCAGTGATGCCCAGCAAACCTGCTTAGTCACCTGGGCTCAGTGTCACCTCCTCAGAGAGGCTTCCCAGACCCTCCACTCTTCCAAAGTACTTCCGCCCCTCTGGTCGGTTTCTGTCATGTTACCCTGTTTCCTTCATCCCACATCACAACCCAAAATGCCTTAATTTACTTGCTGACATATTTGTCGTGGGTCCTTCTCCACGAAACTAAGCTCCACAAGAGCAGGGACAAGTCTACCTTGTTCTGGGCTGTCCCTAGCGCCTGCCACATCATGAGAGCTCAATGCATGTTCACCTGTTGAGTGAGTAAATGAATGAAGAGGGTGACCCGTAACTCACAGGCTCTGCTTCACCAGCTCCTGAGGACAGGCATCAAGCACAGAGGCAGGGAGCCCGCATGAGGGGCCAGGGAACCTGGGCTGGGATCCTGGCTCCTTCACCTACTATGTGCGGCCTTGGGCCAGTTGCCTCCCTTCTCTGAACCCATCAGCCCAATATCCACCTCAAAGGGAAAACCCAAGAGTGGCAATATGCATGAAACAGCCAGCCCAGGTGCTCGGCACTCGGCACTCGATCAGGGGAGGTTTGAAAGGGTTGTTTGAATCAGAGGCCAGACAGGGAAAAAGGAGGCTTGGAGTTTTCAATCTAGTTTCTGGTGGGGCTGAGACCCACTCCCAGGTTGGCTGTCCCTGGTGCTTATTGAATGTGTCCCCCAGAGACAGAGGATCAAAGAAGACCCTGTGGGATAAGTTCTTAGGGCAGATCTCCTTTGGGGGTCTGTCTGCCCCCAGAAAATAGCTACCTTTCATTCAATACTTTCTATACCTGCTATGCTAGAAATCCTCACTGTAGCCCTGGGAGGTTTGCGAATGAGATTCCCATTTTCCAGATGAGAAGACATGAGTCTCAGGAAAGGGAAGGTTCATTTGACTTATTTTTGGGAGCTGGGGGTTTAAACCCAGGGCTTCACACATGCTAAGCACATGCTCTGTCCTGTTGCGCTACACCGCAAACCCGCTTGACATTTATTTTCCAAGCATTTTTGAGGACCTGCCGGGGACTCTGGAGGACGGAGTGGGGAGCAAGACGAGCTGAGCCCATCTGTCAGGAACTCAGTATTGTGGGGGGCCTGTGTGTTAATTAAACCATCCTGTAAATATCTAATAAGAAACACATCCTCCAGGCTCCCCACAGGCCCCAAACATGTTCCTAGGCTCCAGCAGAGCTAGGGGAGAAGGGCCTGGAGTCTGAGAAGGCTTTCTAGAGGGGGTGACCGTGGTCTCAAGCAGGCACATGATCTAAGCAGATGAACATGGGAGGGAAGGGAGTTTCCGGCAGAGAAACAATATGAGTAAAGGTCCTGAGGTGGGCAGGAGGGGGGCAGTAAGTGGTCAGAATGGCTGTAGCTGAAAGAAGAAAAGGGGAAGGCCAGAGATGAAGTGTTGTCTGATCCCAAGATAAGGTGTCTTATCCCACGACACATGAAAATCTCAAATAATGCATTTTAAAGGGAACAGCCCTGCACCATGGTAGCACATGCCTGTAACCCCAGCAGCTTGGGAGGCTGAGGCAGGAGGATCACAAGTTCAAAGCCAGCCTCAGCAAAGGTGAGGTGCTAAGCAACTCAGTGAGACCCTGCTAAAAAAAAAACACAAAATAGGGCTGGGGATGAGTCTCAGGCATCAGTGCACCTGAGTTCAATCCCCGGTACCCCCTCCCCCACACACACACACAAAAAAAAGTTAAAGGGAACAGACTGCAGGGGGACAGGAGTGAAGGACTGGAGAGCAGTTTCCAGGTGAGGATGGCCCGTAGAGGCTTAGCAGGCCTTGGATATTGAGGTGCAGGGTCCAACAGCCAGAAAGCATCAGAGTCGCATCCCAAGTGAGGGCTGAGTGATTCCTATGTCACCACAGGGCAGAGGTCAAGCCGAGCCAGGCCACAGGGACCCAGACCAGTCTGTGGGTTCTCAGGGAAACATTTGCCACCTCATCTGCAGGGTGGCCCAGACAGCTCTTGCAGGGGATGGCTGAGACCCCCTTCCCCATAAGCTCACCCCTCAATTCTGAGCACTCCATCAAGGATGTAAAAAATAGGACCTTCCTGGAGTTGGCAGTGAAATGAATCATAAATGTCAGTAAAGAATGTGATTCGACACGTTTGGCTCCCGATCCGTGTGGTGTTGGGAGCTAGGCTGTCTCCCTCCTCCTTCGCAGCCCCCTACGGAGTCACAGCACCTCTTTTCTTGCTGGACCTAGGCCAAGCACTTCCCAGCCACTAATTTTAGGCTCTGGCTGAAAAGTTGAAACCCTCTCTCATCCTGTACACTTTTGTCAGCTTCCAGCCAGTGTCCCTCTGTTGCTGGGCAGAGAAACAGCCAACTGCTCTCAAGCCAAGCATTTGGGACCAGGTTCTGGCCACTCACATTCTTCACTGTATGAGTACAGCCAGCTGTCCTTCCCTCTCTGGGCCTCAGTCTCCCGCTCTGTGAAATGGGTTGAGTTGGAGCAGAGACTAAAACTCGGGACCCCATGTTCTAAAATCCCAAGGCTCTTGGTTCCCTCTTTTTCTTTTCCTGATGTCCTTGTGTGGAGGTGGGATGTCATGAACTGGATTCCAGCCTCCTGGTGGCAGATGAAGGCACTTGGAAGTCACAGCTGGGAGAAAGCATCCCTTCTATTCGTCTCTGGCCTAACTGTGAGATTGCAGACGGAAGATCAGGGTCTCAAACATTAATGTGCAGAGGGGCCAAGGTGACTGCATTATTTGGGGCTTTGGGGAACTCTAGAGGCAGCCCCTATTGCTCCCCTCAGAGAAAATGGAGATTAAATGACTAAGTTTCAATATTTTTTTTATCAATTTTTGAAGAATAGCTGCAAAATAGGATATTTATGCAAAAAGAAAGAAAGTTCCAACTTGGAAATGTTGGCAACTAATTAAAGAAATACCGTGTGAATTTTAAAGAAATTATTATTCCTTTTTATATGTATGATAGCACTATTACATATTTTAGATGTTTTTCAAAAGTCTGTCTTTTTGGAGCTATACTGAAATATTTATGGAGGCAATGATAGGATGTCTGAGATGTGCTTCAAAATAATATGAAAGGGAAGGAAACGAGGTGAGCTCTAGAACTATGCTCTCCAACACCTACATCGCCAACACTTCCAGATACAGTTAATTTACATTTAAATTCGTCAAAATTAAATGTAGTTAAAAATTTGGTTCTTTAGTCACACTAGCCTCATTCTAAGTGCTCAAGAGCCTTGTGTGGCTAGAGACCACTGAATTGGAGAGTGCATTCTGTCACCCAGAGTCCTACTGCATGGTGCTGCCCTACATAAAACAAGCTTGGCCAGGACTTAATAACTGTTAAGTGAGGTGATGGTACACAGGGAATCATTAGCTGACTCTCTCTACTTGTGTAGAGAGATGTTTACATTTTTCTGTAATAAGAATTTTCATTAGAGCTAGACATGCTGGGCACAGTGGCACATGCCTATAATCTCACTGTCCTGGGAGGCTGAGACTCGAGGATTACAGGTTTGAGGCCCTAAGCAACTTATCAAGACCCTGTCTCAAAATAAAGAAATAAAAAGGGCTAGGGATATAGTTGAGGGGTAGAGTTCCTGGGTTCACTTCCCAGTACTGGAAAAAATTTTTTTCATTAAAAAGTAGACCAAACCCCCCCACCCCCAAAATTACTGTGCAGGCCAAACACACACATTTTCAGGCTGAACTTGCCCAGGTGCTACCAATTTGTTAAGCATCATGGAATCTAGTATCACAAAACCACCCGTTGGAGTCACAGTGTCTTGAGACTGTAAGGGGCTTTTCAGATCGTCTAACGTGTCCTCCAAGCTTCAGCAGAAGTCTCTGCTACAAAGCTCATAAGTGACAGAGCCGGAGTTTTGGCTCTACTGTCCTTATTCCTCATCTCCATACTTCATATTTAACAGGAATGTGTAAAGATGAATGATTAAAGTCTTATTTAAGATTTAGGATTATCTGACCTTTTAAAAAATAGTTCAATGTATTCATGTATGCCTTGATTAATTTAAAACCAAAAGTAAAATCTTCAAGCATTGCAATAAATAATTACTAAGCAGAAATCTTAACTCCACCCTCCACCCCAAGAGATAATGAGTGGAGGGGGGTCTTTCTTTAAGCCTTGTCTGTCCTGCCAGAGGTTTCAACAAGCATGAGTAGCTCTTCCATAAACAAACAGAACTGCCAAGCAATTCCCATTTCAGATTATAAAACAATGACTCTTGCTGGTCAAGGAAGTGGAAAATGGGGCCTTGGGAGGCAGGGGGCGGTAGTGTGCTCGTTTGTCCAGGGAGAACTTCTTGGAAGAGGTGGCAATTGAGCTTGACCTTGAAGAATGTGCAGAATTTCACTGGGAGATGAGTGAGAGGGGATGTTGCTAGAGAGGGCAGCCCCTACCCAGGGAAAAAAGCAAGGCTTGCTTTTGAAAGAGGGAGCAGCAGATCATCCTAGGGCTGGAGCAGGAGGAGATGAAAGGGCAGAGGGCAAGGGTCTCGGTGCCAAGCTAAAGCGCTTGGACTTGCTCTGGGGCAGGTGGGATCCTGGCTGGCCTGGTAATCCAGGATGGCAGGACCAGAGCCAAGCTTGAGAACAATCACTGGGGTTTTAAGTAGCATTGGGGGTCTTGGGGGGTAGGACAACCGGAGGCTGATCGAATTTCCAACGGGAGGAATTTGGATACCCTAACAAAGGCAGGGTGGTGAGCGGAGAGGCCAGAGCAGATCCCAAATAGCCTCCCCCCTTCCCTGGAGACCTTCGCCCCAGCTGTCAGGGTTCAAAGCCATTTCCTGGCAGTCCTCCCTCCTCCCACTCCCTAGGGCTTCTCCTGTGTGGTCTTTATAGATCAAACAGGGGACGCTGGGCCCAACTGCCGCCACTGTGTCTGTTAGGAGCAGCTCTAATGGCCTGTTGCAGCGGATGGGCAAGGGAGGAGGGCGGGTGGGGGGTGCAGTGTGTCCTGGAGAGGGGTCTCCCAGGAGGTGGGTGGTGAGGCCCCAGCTGGAGGCCTGCAGAGTCAGAGCAGGGAGGAACCTACTGGAGGGTCACTACTACAAGTTCAAAGGCTGTAAACATGTTCCAGCTGCAGCACTGATTATTCAAAGCAAAATATGAGACACGGAGTCAATGTATCAAAAAAAGACAAACAGAGACACCTGGGTTGAAATGATGGAGAGAGGACAGTGACACACAGTTTGAAAACCACTATGGAACCCAAGTCCTGGGCTATTTTAAACATAATAATACAACTAACAAAGGCTAATCATAATTGTTGAGTACTTCTGTGTCCTGGCCACTGTGCTGAAAAATCTATACACAGTATTTAATCTGCTACATCTTCAAGCCACATGAAATACATATTATTACTAGAATGTCCACTTTGCAGATGAGGAAATCAAGGCACAGTTGAATTCAGCCCAAAGTCACAGGAAGTGGCAGATGCAGGACACCGCTGAATCTAGAGAGCAGGTTCTGATCATTCATCATGTGCCCAATGGAGAAACTGAGGACCAGAGCTCAGCTTGAAGCAGACCACTGGCCCTGCCACTCCAGTCCTGGCCTCCCTCCAGTCTTGTCTCCATTCAGTGGCCAGAGTGGACATTGCAAAGCACAAGTTAAGACCCTGTTCCTCCTCCAGACAAATTCTCCCAGCTCCCTCTTTCATGGCCTAGCTGCTGAATGAATAAATTCAGATTAATGAATGGCCACCATGTCACTATGGCCTCAGGGGCTGCCTGTTCAGTGAATAAACCTTTGCTCCACAAGTAGAAAATCCCAGCTGATGACACACTAATTGTGGCCAAGGGTTTTTGAACATTTAATAGTGGGACCCACCTCTTGTTAAACCCCTGTACACATTATCTCATTAAACCCCAATGACCCAAGAGGTGAATGGGTCCAATTACAGTCCCTGCTTTAGGAGGGACGAGAAATTATGTGGCCTCGTCATGGTCACCTATAGGAAGTAGTAGAGTCAGGATTTGAGCTGAGAACACTTGAATCCAGGATCCATGCTCTAAACATTATACCAAGAATATAGCTTCCCAGAGCAGAGACCCAGAGCCCACCTGTACACCCCACAGGCCACTAACTCATCTCAGCACCTCTCTGGAGTGCAGGGCTTGTTAGCAGGCAGAGGGAGCAGTGCTGCCACAGAGACTCAGAGAGGTGTTAAGGGAGGCCTCCAAAGCCTGAATGCCTCCCCCTTTCTCCACTTCGAGGTGCCCAGATCCTGACAGCCCAGGAGGAATCCCGGGCTAGGCCTTCTCACACTAATTGGCTTAGCATACCATGCTTATCTGGGCAAAGCTGGGGCCCATGAGTTCAAGATTAGGGAAAGCAGGATTCATGGCTTACTGCTCCGCTGCCCACAGGGTCAGAGGAGACAGGGTTAGGACCTTAATTGGCTTAACAGCCCTCAGTGGCTTAACAGCTCAGAGGGTTGATAGAGGGGTGGGGGGGGGGGGATGAAGACGGGCTGGTGTCCAGCCCACAGCCAGAGGATCTGGCTGAAAAGATCTATTTGCTCTCCTCTCAAGAATTAAATCTGTGGCTGCACAGAGACTTTGCTCTGGGATCCCCCAACCTAATCGGCATGGGATGCCTGGGATAGAGCTGGGCTTGGTAATCGTGCAAAGCTGGGTAGGCCCCTCACTTCTTTCCCACGTACTCAGCAAGTGATCTTGGGCAAGTTTCTTGACTTCTCTGAGCCTTAACTTCCTTGTCCAATAAATAGATGTTATCAGCAGCCATCAGAGGGGAGATGTCAAGGTGAGATGAGATTGTAAGCCTGGGACACCTCACATGGGTCCTGCGGGGTGAATTCTCTCATTTTATGTTTAGGATTATATAACATCTGTGTGAAAGGGACTTATCAATTGTAAAGAAGTTGCCTGAGGTGACAAGAAGTTAGGTGCACAAGTGTGTTTCATTTGGTTAATACTATTTTAAAATATCTTAATTGGTAGTTGAAAATTGGGAAAGTTCACACAAAAACTCCAATTTCCCATTTCTCTTGAGAAATCAAGACTCGACAGCTCTGGGGCCATGATTTCCCTCAGCACTGTCAGGGTAGCAAGGTGGACTTCCTCTTCCAGGATGCTTCTTCCCCATAATATCCCCTTGTCTGACGCTCCTTGTGCCTTATGTCTATGTTACCTGCCTGGTTTCCCAAAGCACTTGGGCTTTTGATCCAGCATTATATAAGCTTGAAGAATTGAAAAAAAATATCTTTAAGATTAAATTTATTTTATTCAGGATTGGGAGCACGGGCTTAGGAGATGAGTGGCTGGCCAGCCTCTCAGGTTTGACTCTGCAGGGCTCAGGTACACACCTCCTTTCTTGTTACCCCTGTTCCCGCCACTCAGCACATCTGTGAGAACATCTCACATAGTAAGCAAACATGTTGTGCCTACACTGCTTAATTTCTAGGAAAGGCAGACCCAGTGATCTCTCTATACCTTCTCCAGATTTCCCCCTATTCAGCCAGGTTCTTAGACATTTAGGATCCCAAGCTTCTGAAAAAGGGTCTGGAGACTTTAGCTCTGGTCAGTCATTTAGACCCAGAGTCAGAATTCTCACATGATTAATGTAAGCTTATATGTGGATTTTTCATTTCCATAGCCATTTCTACGAAATCTCCCCTAATTGATTGCAGAATCTGAATTCAAAGAGAACAGTCAGCTGTGGGTAATTCCTTCCCAGCTCTCTGCAGACCTCAGCCCCACTTCTCTCTTCAAGCCATCTCTGTTCTGTGCAGGGAATGAAGCACCAGCAGGTCACAAACTCATTTCAGAACCCCTCTGGAGTAAAGGGCTTATTAGGAGGCAGAGGGAGAAATGTTGTAGCCTAGACAGAGAGGGTATTAGAGGGAAAGTCCCCAAGTCTAATGATGACCTTAAGCTGTTCTGAGCAAGTCACTTCCCAGCACCATGCTAGCGTGTTATGAGGACCAGAAAGGCACATTCTGCCTCTTAAAGTCATCCAATCTAATCTTCTCATTTCAAAAATAGGGAAACTGAGGCCCAGAGGTGGGAAAAGCCTGGCCCAAGGTCACTTGCAAACCAAGATGAAGATGTAAGTCTCCTGAAAGTACCTCCTCCAATCCAGCATTGCCCCCAGAGTATACACTATTTCCTTGTCTTCACCCTGATGGAACAACTCCCTCTCCCTCTTTTCACATTCTTATCTCAGTACAACAGAAGTCTGACTTTCTATCATCCTGGAATCTTGGAATCTCAGGCTCATAATTCTTTGAGCACAGGGGACATTTTAGTGGCAGAATTACATGGTGAATAAATTGAACTTGGGCTTTGAAAGCAGAGAATTTTGAATCCTAGCTCTTCCAACCCCTTGCTGTGTGACCTTGGGCAAGGATGCCCCCTCTCTTAGCCTCTGTTCCCTCATCTGTCAAGTGAAAATTATAATATTAACTACATGACAGAATTATTAGGAGGGATTTAGGAGATAAAGCAGGTAAGAAGGCAACCAGTAGGCTTGGAACAAAATGAGTGCTTCATAAAATAATTGTTATAGAACCATTAGTTAGGGCTCTCATGCTAAATGAATGCTCTCATGCCTAAGAGAAATGGTCCAGATGTAATCAAAGGGAAAAGCAGAGAAGCTAGAGTACACATATCCTGTCTATATTGTTACAGGCCTGATGCTGCCACAGCCAATATTTTTTTTCCCCCAAGAGAAGCTAGGACCCTGGGTTTTAAGAATACTGTACAAGCCACACAACACACTGCCATAGCCAGATTCCACCCCATGGCCATTAGATTGCTATCCCAGCAAAGTCATCTCATCCAAACTCCCTCACTTAGGAGACAGTGGAAATAGTGGAAATAGCTCTTTTATCTAAGAAGCCATGGCACTCTGTGAACCCTTAGCTGTTTCCAGTCACTCCCCCGAGAACCCCTGCCTGTGGTCATTTTTCCCAATTTAAAGGAAACTCAGTCTATGATCAAGGAAGAAGAGACCTATTCACTTCTTGTGAGTGGATTCTGAATGGGGAGGAGGGTAGCCAGGGAGTCGTGGGGCAGCTGGCCCACTTTAGGCTGAAGGGAAAGGGGGATGAAGCTTTGGCTACCAAGAATAGGAAGTTACCATTTCAGAATCTAAAAATAACTTTCACCATCTGTCCACTCGGGCACAGAATGATAAATGCAGATTAGTTCCTGGATGTAGACACGAATATTTTTATGTGTCGAGCTAATAATAATAACACCACCTTGTGTGGATAGTACTCCATCCCCCTTTTCCCCCCGGGCAAACTAAATGCAATATATACATCATCTTGGCAGGTATAGATGAGGAAACCAAGGTAGAGAAAGAACTGGCAACACAACAAGGGTGACACAGCAAGTGAGCAGCTGGGACAAACCCTGGGAGTCTTGTTTCCAACCCTCAACCCAGAACTGAATCTTCTGAGTTAGGCAAAATGTGTTAACAAGTAGCAGAGTAAATATAACAACAGCAAGAATCTCCCTTTATATTTCTAGAGTGACTTTTCTTATGCTTCCCCCACATCTGTTAGAAGCAGGATAATCCATTACAGTCCCCAATATGTCCCAGTTTTCAAGGTCCTCACGCAGACCTTGTCTCACCTGACCATCCCAACAGGTTAAAAAGGTAAGGAAAGGTAAGTTAAGCCAATGAAATGAGAAGAGTCGGGATCCTCCCTCATTTCACAGATGAGGAAACTGAGGCTCAGAGGGAGGAGGAGGTTTGCCTGTGATCACAGAGTAAGTGTACTCATCTTGGCACTGCATGGGAGGACCCAAAGTACTAGAGCAGTTTGAATTCAAGAGGAGCCCTAAGTTTAGAATTCCCCTCTCACCAATTAACTCATCACAGCAGGCACCTTCAGTCCTGGCAGAGAAGGAAGCCTGGAAGTGAGCAGCTTGCACAAAGCCTCAGTTTTGCCTTACTGTCCTAGGATTAAAGGGCAGCCAATGACCATTTAATGTCAGATGCAAGATTCCAGATCCTGTTGGCCCTTTTGGAGGTGGAGGGCACTGAGGGAGTCCTTAGGAAGCAGAAGAAGGCAAAAAGCTTCCTCTCTGAGTCCAGCACACCCTTTCCCCAAAAGCCCAAGAAGTTTAGGCAGGATGGTCATTTAGCTGCCTCAAATCCTGTCTCTCCTGAGAGGTTGGGAAGGGGCTGCAATTCCAAATTGAGCTTCTTTGAGAACAAGAAAGGACTTCTGAGATCTTTCCTAACTCTGGGCTCAGCACTAGGACAAAGAGGAGGGGTCAGGGCTGGAGGCAGCCCTGTGGCCCTGTTCCCAGACTCAGTATCCTCAGGAGCCCTGGTCCTCCTCACTCACACGCCCCTGAAGATCTTTTTCTCTCCCTTCTTGCCCCATCCCCTCCTCCTGCAATGGGCAGATCTGAGGGGATGACTCGGGTTGGACAAGGTCAGGGGGGCAGAGGTCAGGAGCAGCTGACTGAGAAGGAATGGGAGCTGCAATGGGGTGGGGCGGGGCAGAGGTCGGGACAAGAAGGGGACCTGGAAAGGTCAGAGCAGGGATGGGGCGGCAGGCAGCTCCTTGTCCCCACACTCCTCAGACTTAACTCCCTCCACCTGCTCTTGTCCTACCTCCAGACCTGGCCGAGCTGCAGGAGGTGGACGAGGGTCTGCAGCAGCCAGACGCAGAGGCGGCAGCAGCGGCGGCGGTAGGCGCTGGCCGAGGAGGGCGCGGGCCGGGGGCTCAGCTCGGGGCTGCCTTCCTTGGTCCTGAAGGCGACGGCGCTGTCCTTGGTGCTGATGGCGCCTCCGCCGGTGCCGCTGTCCTTGGTGCTGGCGGCAGGTCCCGGGGCCCCCGCGGGCTCGGAGTAGTCGTAGACGAACCAGCGGAAACTGAGCAGCTGCACGACCAGCGAGGGCAGGAGCACGAACAGTAACGTGAGGCCGAAGTAGGTGCGCTGACCCTGCAGGTAGTAGGAGGCCGCCAGCCACAGGTCGGTGGCGCCGTCGGAGAAGAACACGAGCAGCGCGCACAGCACCCAGCAGCAGTCCCGCAGCTCGTAGCGCGGCCCCGGGCCTCCCGCCCCGACCACCCCGGGGCCCCCGGCCACCGCCGCCGCCTCCCCGCGCCCGCCCGTACTGCCGCGGGCGCCTCCGGCCGCCCCCTCCGGCCCCGGGCCGGCCGCTGCCGCCGCTCCATCCGACTTCGCGGCCATGTTGGCGGAGCAGGAGGCGGGGAGCGACTTCCGGGCGGCGGAGGGGGTGGGGTGCGGAGCGGGGAGGACCCTGTGCGGGCGGCTCCCGCCTCCTCCTCTTCCTCCTCCTCCTCTTCCTCCTCCTCCTCCCTCTACTTCAATTATTCATTCTTCTTGGCGCCTCACCTCCCCTCCCCCATCCACCCAGGCTGTGGCCGGATGGGGACAGCCCCCTTGGGAAGGGACACGGAGCCAGGGGGTGGGGAGAGCATCCCAGGTCACCCTTCCTCTGACTCCTAGGAGCCGTGGGGCTCCAACCGCAAGCTTCTCTCTCTCGCCTCCCCTGGACTCCACTTCCTTCTATATTGGCCCCCTCCCCGTCCTCTCCTCTTCATTTATCTCCTCTGAGTCTGCAGGGTTTTGGGGGTCAGGGTCTGGGAATGAAGGAGCTGAGGGAACAGCAGCTTGGGCGCCCCGCCCCCCACAGCCCTTTAGCAATCACTCCATGCTAACGAGCCACTTCCTAGTTTCCTGAGTGTTCACTTATTGTTCCATCCTTTCCTTTGATCTTGAGAGTCCCTTTTCTTATTGTCTTCCTTTTGAAGCTGAGAAAACTGCAGCTCTGAGAGTTGCCGTCTCTTCCTCACTCTCCTTTTCCCTCCCTCGGGGACTGCTTTCATATGGCCACAGCCCTAATAGAGGAGGAGGAGGGAAGAGGGCAACACGCAGAGGGAAAGGCGAGGGAGGGGACATCAGGGGAAGGAGAGAGAAAGTGCTGGGGGCCCAGGATTGGAGGGCACGTTTTCCAGCAAGTCTGGACCAGGAATCCAGGGGGGTGCAAAGATGGGAAAGATGAGGTTGGGGAGTTCTGAGGGATGAGGTCCTGAAGGGCCCATAGGCAGCTTTATCCAGCAGGCAGTGGGGGAACGCTGCAGGGTTAGAACAGGCAAATGATGTGGTCGTGTCAGGATTTAAAAAGAAGACCTATCAGCCAAAGTAGAAAATTGATTACAGCCAAGTGTCCTGGGTCTGGAGAGATTTTCATAGTGATCAGAGAAGAGGTGGGGTCCCTCCCATGTCTTGTTTATCCCAACCCCCCATCCCTCCCTCCCCCATCTCTCCTACCTTAGCTTTGATTGAACATCCTAGGGCATTTATTATGCAAACACCATATCCTAGTCTCTCTTTGCCAGGCACTGTTCTAAGCACTGTACAACTACTAACTCATTTTATTTCCACAATTTATGAAGTACTTTACATTCTCTCTTCCTAAACACAAATGAAGAAAGAAGTGAATTTGCTCAAAGTCACACAGAAAGTACTAGAGCCAAATTCAAGCCCATTGTTCAGCTCCAGAATAAGCTTTGCTATTTCTCAAGGGAAGGAGTAGAGAAGGAGGAAAAGAGGGAGGCAGGGTGTGGGATGTGGGGGTGGAAGGACCACCCTGCCTCAGAGTGGCAGGGAAGGAAAGATGAAAGGCGACAGCTGCCCTGGGTCAGGAAGAAGTAGTCCTCTGTAGTCCCGCAGCCTGGCATTGCTTTTGTCTCTGGGGAATGTTTTGGTCTTGATAATACTTAGGTTGGGGTACCAGCTGTTGCCCAAAGATAAAAACAGAGCGGGAAGAGTTAGGGTTAAGGGAACTTTCCAGACTGGATTCAAGGCTAGCAGCCGTGTTTACACTAGTTGGGGTGTTTGTTGGTTGGGCTGGAAGTTCTGAATTCCAATGTGGTTTAGAAAGAACCATCTCTGCCTTTTTTGTCTCCTACAATACTAGACTGGGAGGCTTGTTGGAGAGTTTCAATCTTTTATAGCTGCCCTCCTGAGCTAAAGGTTTTCTTTTTTTAATATTTATTTTTTAGGTATAGATGGACACAACACAATGCCTTTGTTTTTTTATGTGGTGCTGAGGATCCAGCCCCAGTCTGGCTGGTGCTAGGCAATCAGTCTACCGCTGAGCCACAATCCCAGCCCTAAGCTAAAAGTTTTAAGCCACCTAACTAGCCCCGACTGTCCGAATGGCACACCTACAAGTTCTAATGATGAAACCACCCCTGTCATACCCTGTGAAACCAAAACCCGCTCTGTAACTGATGGCCATTTTCACATCCAGAAAATGAATCCCCATGGCCCCCGAGTCCAAGAAGAACAATAAACAGCTTCCCTGAATCTGTTGAGATCTGTACCTCTACCTCCCATGCCTCTCTGTATCCCAGGATCAGCCTATTCAAACAGGCAATAGAAGACAGATTTTTAGGTCTGATACTCTGAAGCCAGAAAATGTGGGTTTGAAACCTGTCTGGTCATGGCTCCATGACTTGGGGCAAGTTGCTGAATTTCTCTTAGTCTCACAGAAATGTAAAATGATAACTAGTGCCTTCCTCCTTCGCCTGGGCTGAGGATAGTGGGAAAAATTAAATGGCGTGATTCCTCCCACAGGAAGTCCTCCTGAATCGCCAGCTGTGCCCTGCTCCCTATCCCTCATGAAGTCTCCCTGACACTTTCCTGCTGAGTTTCCATACATCTTTGAATTTTCCTTCTTAACCTCAGCCCACTGGCAATTTATCTTTTAGTGTTTGTTTTTATATTTTATGCTCACAATTTTCTGGGAATTCCTTGAGAGTTGGTATAATTATGCATTTTCCTTACTGCCAAATCTCCTAGTGCCCCATATAAGGGCAACATGACGGGTGCAGACCTTAACAGATTCAGGGAAGCCGTTTATTGTTCTTCTTGGACTCGGGGGCCATGGGGACTCATTTCTGGATGTGAATGGCCATCAGTTACAGAGTGGATTTGGGTTTTATAGGGTACAACTGGGGTGGTTTCATCATTGGAAGTTGTGGGTGTGCCGTTCAGACAGTCAGGCGCTAGTTAGGTAGGGTAAAACAGCAACTTGCTTAAAACAAGTTGTAAAACAGCAACTGTTTTACAGGAGGGTAGCTGTGAAAGGTGGAAACTCATTGTTACTTGGAGAGATCCGAGTCCAGATGGTGAGAAATGGGTATTTCTTTTTCTGGAATTTATTGTCTCCCAGAGTTTCAGTATTTGTCTCCTTCTTTCAGGGTCCATTGTGATCAGGAAAGGATCTCCTGGAAGGTTAATGCTTGACTAGTTTCCTCTCCCTCCTCCCGAGCTTCCTGTCTGTCCGTTTTCCTTTGGGGGCTATTTTGTAGTAAACTTATTTTCCATAACTCTTCACCCAATACTGTGTGGCACTCAGTAGGTATTCTATAAAGATCATTGAATGAATTAATAAATGAATGAGTGATTGACTCTATGAAATAGGTTCCATTGTCCTGCCCCCTTCATTTATTGATTTATTTATTTAAGTATGGGAGATGAAACTCAGGGGTGCTGTACCACTGAGCTACATCCCTGGTACTTTTTATTTTTTATTTTAAAACAGGATCTCACTCAGTTCCTTAGGGTCTCACTGACTTTGAACATGTGCTCCTCCTGCCTCAGCCTCCTGAGTTGCTGGGATTAGAGGTGTGTACCACGGTGCCTGGTGTTAGTTCCCCCATTTTGTAAAGAGAACTTAGTCATACAGGGAGTGACTTGCAGAGTGACTAAGCCCTTCTGAATGTCAGCAGCTGTACTAAGAACTTTACTGATAGTACCACTTGTTACCCTCAAACTGAAGGATATGGAAAAAAAAAAAGTCCAAGGACATTTCCCCTAAGCTTTTTTTTTTTTAATTTTTTTATTAGTTGTTGTTGGACCTTTATTTATTTTTATGTGGTGCTGAGAATCGAATCCAGTGCCTCACACATGATAGGCAAGTTCTCTACCACTTGTGTGCGTGGTTTGTCCTTACACAAACCATCCATTTTGGGGGTGGAAACTGATCCCAGTATAGTACTGTCACAAGGCCATTTGTCAGGAAGTAGCAAAGTTGGCATTCAGGAACTTGATGCTAGAGTTCAGGTGACTAGAGGAAATGATAGAGAGGAAGGATTTGGGGGGCTCTAGATGGGTGTGGCCCACCTGTCAGGAGTATTAGGGGGACTCTGCCTTAGAGGGTTTTGGACTAGGTGTTCTGAGTGGCCCACAAGCTCAGAGATTCTGACTGGGATCTAAGGGGGCACACAGGGGTGTTCCAGTGGTGGGAGGTGGGGACTGGGCCAAGGCTCATCTGTGGGGCTGAGCCAAATACATTGAAGAGCTGAGAGAGGCTGAGTGTGGCTGACATGAAGGAAGACTGTGGGCCACAGCTGGTCAGAACTGAGTAGGCCCTTAGTTCCTCGTCCAGCTCCCTAAGCCCCTCTCATTTTGCAGATGGAGATACTGAGACCCAGAAAGTTCTATATTTGTGATTGGCAGGGGCAAATCTGGGAGTTTTCCCTAGTTGCCAAGGGCATGGTCTCTGGCCTACATTAGGAATCACTCTTAGGAACAGCTCTCATAGCCTTTCTTACTTACCCTGGCTTTGGGATCCTGTTGAGGGTTCAGTCCTCGCCTACTGCATCCTCTGATTGGAATAATTACTAATAATTTCCCTTTAGTTCCTACTAAAATATTTGTACCCATGCAAACTGTGCACAAGATAATTGATATTGCATTGTTTATAATAAGTTGGGAATGACCCCAGTGCCCATGAAGAGACTGGCTAAATAAGCCATGAGACTTGTGACAGTGGAATGACCTGGACAGTGAGCACTCTCTGTCCTAACACAGAAAGGCCGTCACAGGGAAAAGAAGAGACAGAATGGGAGAAGCTGGTTGAAAAGGAGGGAATAATAATTCCTTTTTTTATGTGTTTGTCTATGCATAAAGAAACTTTGGAAATTTACATAAGAGATTATGGGCGGGCAGGGTGTGGTGACACATTCCTGTCATCCTAGTACTTAAGAGACCGAGGAAGGAGGATCCCAAGGTTGAGGCCAGGCTGGGCAAGCCATCAAAAACCTGTCTCAAGGGGCTGGAGATGTGGCTCCAGCGGTAGCGCGCTCACCTGGCATGCGCGTGGCCCGGGTTCTATCCTCAGCACCACATACAAACAAAGATGTTGTGTCTGCCGAAAAATAAAATTTAAAAAAACCTGTCTCAAAATTTATAAAAATTTTTTTAAAAAGTGTTGGGGTTATAGCTCTAGGGTAGAGCACCCCTGGTTTCAATCCCCAATGCCACAAATAAAAAGAAAATACATTACTGAAGGGGGTACTAGGTGCAGGGGAGGGGGAAGGAGAGGATGGGAGAGGGACTTCATTATTTGCCTACTTATAAATATTTTTAAAATCCTGTGAATGTATTTGCCTATTAATAAAATAATAATGGAGACAGCTGCTCTTGAGCTCCTGCAGGATATTGTAATCCAGGAATGGTAATCAGTGTGGACAGATTTCCTAATTATTCAAGAGAAGTCAGAAATCTCAATTTTACTGTAGAATTTCTTGAATATGATACATTGACTCCAATTTTTATCAAACACTTTTCAGGCCAGTAAATAAGTCAGTGGGTCAGACATGGCCTGAGGGCCACTGGTTTTCAGCCCCAGCCCCATGGCTTCCTGCTCCCGGCTCCGGGGTTCTCAGCATCCCAGGTCTCTGTCCTTGTGCAGGCAGCTGCAGGGCTGAGCAGCTTCTGCCCTGTCCCTCTTTTGGCACCTTCCAACCCCTGCCCCTTGGGGCTATGACATTTGGGGCTTTTAACTCAAGATCTGGAAGGCAGAGAGGGGTTATGAACTCTCAGATAATTCCCTCCCCTGGGGCACGGCAGGCATCAAAGCCCAGCTGCCTCCTGCTGCCCACCCATCTGTCCTTGGGAGATGGGGACAGGAGCTGGGCTGGCAGTGATGGGGATGGGGGTGGGCAGGAGTTTCTGATTTGAGCTGCAAATGGCTGGGCTCTGTTCAGACTCAGAATCCGAGACGAGACATCTAGAGATTATTGGAAAAGGAATCCGTGGCAGGGGGAACCTAGTTGGTGTATGCTGAAAAAATTCCCCAGGTTACCAAATTCCAAAGCCAGAGAGGCCGGAAGGACCATGTGACTCAACTCCCTTGAACAGATAGGGACCAATCTCTGTGCTTCACTACAGGTCCTAGGCCAAGGGCTTGCCACCTCTCTCCTGGGTACCTGGACTGCCCCATCTCCTCACTGGACTCTCTGCAGCCCCCTCCCCGCTTATGTCCACCCTCAGCCAGAGGGCCTTTTAAAAAGGGAAAGCTGATCATGTCTGCTTAGAACCTTCTGACTGCTTCCAGCCTCACCTGTCATCTCTCCTGCCCTCCTCTTTGACCTCACCTCCTGCTCTTTCCTTTGCTTACTCTGTTCCAGCCACTAGGGCTGTTTGCTGTTTCTTTTTATTTTTATTGCTGTTGTTTGGTACCCAGGATTGAACCCAGGGGTGCTTAACCACTGAGCAACATTGCCAGCCCTTTTTTTGTATTTTACTTAGAGACAGGGTCTCACTGAGTTGCTCGGGACCTTACTAAGTTGCTGAGGCTGGCTTTGAACTCACGATCCTCCTGCCTCAGCCTCCCGAGCTGCTGGGATTATAGGCGCCCACCACAATGGCCTCTTTAACAAGCCAACCTTCTTCCTTCTGTGGGGCTTTTATTCCTGCTGTTCCCGCAAAGCCTCCAGCTTTTTCTTCTCTAAAATGTTGCCTCTTCAGAGGGATTTTTCTTGATCAGACCCTCCCCACAAATATGCACCCTCTTTATCCCCTCTCCTGCCTTCCCCCCTGCCCCCATTGGGATGCTGGGGATCCAACCCCAGGGCCTTGCACATTCAGGCAAGTCCTGAGATGCATCCCCAAGCTCCTGCCTTATTTTTTATTCGTGACATTTATTTCTCTCTAACATAGAAATGCATCTTCATTTGTTTCTTGTCTAGAATGTAAGCTCTGTGAAGGCACCAATCATGCCTAGATTGTACTCCATTGTCCAGCCAGTGCTCCGTGGAGCCTGGCACAGAGCAGGTACACAGTGATCCTGTCCCAGCTGCCACAGAAAAGGTGCAGGTCTGCAGTCCAGGTGGTGGCCAGTCATGACTCTGCCATTGCCTGTTGGGTAGCCTTAAGCAAGTGGCCCCGTCTCTTTAGGCCTGTTTCCTCTCTTGTCAGACCAGGGAATCACTAAGGCACTTTCAACTTAGAATCCTGGGGTCCTCTCCCTGCTTCTGTTTTTTTTTTTTTTCTTCCTTCCTTAAAGAATATGAAAGTCATTTAAATAAACACAGTTGTCTTTATTTATTTATTGAATAGATAATGCACTCACAAGGTTAAAAACTTAAAAGTACAAAGTGGGTACATTGAAAATCTCTCCTCTACCCTGTCTTCACCAGCTCCCTTCCTGAGGCAACCAATGGGATGAAGTATTTTTGTGTCTTTCTTTCTCCCTCTGTTGGTCTCTTTTCTCTCATTTATCCACCCCATATCCCCACCATTTTAAAACAAATGATAGCTCAGTTACATACAGTTAAGTGCTTGGCCCTTAAAAAAAACATACCTTTGTTTTCAGAGATTAGTCTGTAGCTGTACACCAAGAATGCTTTGTTTAGCAGGGCACCGTGGCGCACATTGTCATCCCAGAGGCTTGGAAGGCTGAGGCAAGAGGATCACAACTTCAAAGCCAGCCTCAGCAACTTCCTCCACTCCCCGAGACCTGTCTCAAAATAAAAAACAAAAAGACCCTTTCTCAAAATAAAAAACAAAAAGGGCTGGGGATCAGGCTCCATGTTTAAGTGCCCCTGGATTCAGTCCCCAGTACCAAAAAGAAAAAAGAAAAGAGAAGGAGAGTGCTTTGTTCTCCTTCATGACTCTATAGCATTTCATTGCATGCCTATACCATCATCCACTTCCCAAGTCCCCTAAATGACAGGCAGTTAGGTTGTCTTCAGCCTATGACAGCAAGACTTCAGTGAGTCACTTTGTGGATCCACTGTTTGGATATCTGCAGAATAAATTCCTAGCAATGGACTTGCTCATTGAATAGTAGATGTGTTTATAATTTTGATGGATGCTTTCCCTAGGGACTGCACCAATTTATCTTCCAGACATCAGCATTGAGAGTGGAGGTATGTGTCAATGGCGAGGTACTTTTTTGGGGGGCGTATCAGGGATTGAACTCAGGGGTGCTCGACCACTGAGCCACATCCCTAGCCCTGTTTTGTATTTTATTTAGAGACAGTTTCTCACTGAGTTGATTAGGGTCTCACTTTTTGCTGAGCTGGCTTTGAACTCACCATCCTTCTGTCTTAGCCTCCCAAGCTGCTGGGATTCCAGGCATGTGCCACCGTGCGGAGGAGGAGAGGTACATTTAAAATGGGCTGTGGTAAGTCTTCCAGACTTCTTAAAGACTGGTATATCTGCCTTGCTCATCCTTGATTTTCCCTTCAATGACATGGGTGTCCTATTTCAGAAGGGGAAATGAAATCATGCATTGAAGGTTCCTGGACCCAGCAGGGCTTCCATAAATGTTTGTTGATCTTCCCCAGCTTAAAGTCATTATGTGCCGCAGTGGCTCTGTGGGAAGAGGGACCTGGTCTGTCTGGGTTACTGCTATAACTCCTAGTTAATTCAAGGTTCCAATAATTGAGGATTGAGTGAACGAGCCCTCTGTCTGCTTTTACTCTGCCCTTGGGGGTTTGTGACCTACCCTGCCTGACCTTTCAGCCTCTTCTACTGTTTCTCCCTTCTCCTGAGGCTCCAGGTACTCTGCTGCCACAGGCCTTTGCACCTTGCTGCTTATTCTGGATGACAGACTTTGCCCACCCTGCCCCCACCCTTGGTGCAAGTGTGGTACCCCACACTTGCTCGCTTTGTTTTTAGTCATCCTTGAGTCACTTTATCCAGAAAGCTTCCTCCACTCCCCGATTGAGGCTAGGACCACCCTCTATACAATCTCACTGGACTGAGTTTTTCTTTCAAGCCTTATCACAGAGAGGAATAGTAAGGGCATAAATGCTGATCACATCCTTGTGGCTGAAAGCCCAGGAGACCCAGGATTGGTCCTGTCCTGTTCACCACTAGGTCCCCTGGGCCAGACACTAAGTCGGCACTCAGTAACCCTTGCCCTGAGTGAATAAGTGGATGCAGACACCCACGACATAGAGGGGTTGAGCTGCCCATCTCCACCCGAGACAGGGGAAGCCCTGACTCCATGGCCCATCCTCTTTCCAGGGGAATAAGCTACTCAGGAGGTTCTGGATGGCTGAACCTCAGGAGGTTCAAAGGCAGCCTCAGCCATTTAGCAACCCAGTGAGATGCTGTCTCAAATTTTTAAAAAATAAAACCTGGAGGGAGGAGAGGGTGGAGAAGGAGCAGGAGAGAATTAAGGGACCCTCAATTTCCCTGCAGTTAGATTAAGGCCTTACTCAACCATTCAGCAGACTTCTCTTGGCACCCTCTGAGGGTCCTTGTCCTCAGTGGATTCCTGGACTTGCAAGAAATCCAAAGGTATTACAAAAAATTCTGATCCAAAGCAGGAAAGTGATTAATGCCAGAAGAAAATGAGAATCAAATTCCTTTGGAAGACCTGCAGGAGAGCAAAGGGTATCCAGGTGCCTGTCCCAGGTCTTCTAGGAGGAGGGTCCTTGAGGGAAGAGTGAGCACTCAACAAGTAGAGAAGGAACCAAAGGGCACGTGGGGGGAGGCGCAGTCTGAGCAAGGCAGAGAGTTGGGAAAGCCGGGGTACTTTTGGGAACTAGAGGTTAAGAGCAGAGGAAGACAAAGTGGGAAAGAATGGATCTCAGAGTCAAGGACACAGAGGCGAGTTCCTGAAAGACCCTGCAGCCAGTGCTTCTTAAGATCCACAAAGATGGAAGAGAACTTAAATGCCTGTCTGCATGAGACAGCAATATAATACGTACAGCGGTGACACTGGCCGGCCATAGGAAGCTGACTACACCCAATAGTGGTGAGGATGAGCCTCACAGAGAGCAGAGAGTCGTGAAGGAGAAGAGCTGCTCCAAAGGGGAAGGGGAAAAGCGTGTATGTGCCCCATAACAGGAGATGCCGCACCAGGATGTTTGGTGTGGTGCTGGGGGGGTTGATGGGAAGAGGCGAAGCAGTCCCCGAGTCACTCAGAGCTGCAGAAGCAAGGAACTGAGTGGGACAGATCTGAGAAACATCAAGAGAAGCTTAAAAAAAAAAAGTAGGAAAAGTTCACAAACAGTACACTCATCGCTGGGTGCGGTGGCGCACCCCTCTAATCCCAGTGGCTCAGGAGGCTGAGGCAGGAGGATCACATGTTCAAAGGCAGCCTCAGCTATTTAGCAACCCAGTGAGATGCTATCTCAAATTTTTTAAAAATAATAAGAAGAAAAAGGGCTTGGATGTGGCTCAGTGGCTAAGTGCCCTTGGATTCTACACTTAGGTATGCTTCTCTCTTTCTCTCTCTCTTTCTTTCTTTCTTTCTCTCTTTCTTTCCCTCCTCCTCCTCCTCCTCCTCCTTCTTCTTCTACCAGAGATTGAACCCAGGGGTGTTAATCACTGAGACACATTCTCAGCCCTTTTTATATTTTGTATTGAGACAGGGTTTTGCTGAGTTGATTAGGGCTTTTTTAAGTTGCTGAGGCTGGTTTTGAACTCGTGATCCTCCTACCTCAGGCTCCAGAATCTCTGGGATTACAAGTATGCATCACCACACCTGGCTTCCCTCTGTGTATTATATTACTATAAGAATTTCAAAAATACAGAAACACATAAAACAACACTATGTATTTTGCAAGATATCTTAAATATGTGAGGATGCACATCAAACACAGTAGAGAGGGTTTCCATGAGGTCAGAACTGAGTGGGGGTGGGGGACAAGGAGAAAATTACGTATAGAAAGGGTCCTAGCAGGTGTAAAATGATTATTTGTTAAGAGTTGAGGGATGCAATGAATTCAACCCTCTGTACTTTGGTGCATAAAAAAATAAATGTAAAAATTAGATGAGAAAAATCAAGCAGTGAACTAGTTCCTTTACACTATAGAATGTTTCTAAATGCTTTTTTAGTTGTAGATGGATATAATACCTTTGTCTTATGTATTTATTTTTATTTTTATTTTTTAGTACCAGGGATTGAACTCAGGGGCACTCAACCATTGAGCCACATCCCCAGCCTTATTTTGTATTTTATTTAAAGACAGGGTCTCACTGAGTTGCTTAGTGCCTTACTTTTGCTGAGGCTGGCTCCTACCTCAGCCTCCGGAGCCCCTGGGATTATAGGCCTGCGCCACCGGGCCTGGCTCTTGTTTATTTATTTCTTTTATGGTGCTGAGGATTGAACCTAGTGCCTCACACATGCGAGGCAAGTGCTCTACCACTGCACTGTAACCCCAGCCCCATACATCATACAATATTTTGCAGCTATTAAAGAATAAGAGAAAACTCTGAATGCACCAACCAATGATGGCTGAGAGCAACAGGTTTGGGACTAGGCCCTCCAACCTGCCTCCCTGCCCCCCACACACACTCAGCCCCTTTCTCTGGATCCATGAGTAGGTCTTTAAAGGCATATCACAGTTCTGAAAAGATACAACCAAACTAGGACTCTCCGGGGAACTGAGATGCAGTGTCAAAAAGTAGCTTTGATCTTCTCGGTAATATTGTCATTTATTTTTCCCCCAGTTCTTGAGATTGAACCTAGGAGTGCTCTATTACTGAGCCACATTCCCAGCCCTCTTTTTTTTTTTTTTTAATTTTTAAAAATTTTATAACAGGGTCTGGCTAAGTTGTTGAGGCTGCTCTCAAACTTGTAATCCTCCTGCCTCCACTCCTCAGTCGCTGGGACTACAGGCTTGCACTACCACGCCCAGTAATATTGATAAGAAGAATCTATTCATGGAATTTAACATGAATGAATACAGGTAGTAGTGAAGAGCAGCTCAGGGAGGCATGGAATGTTCTGGGCCTGCACCAAATCAAGCCATAGGTTCATCTGTTGCCTGGTGAAAAATCTAGGCGTGAGGAATTGGCAGACCTGTCCCCACCTGGTGTCCCCATCTGGCTGCATGACCTCAGGAAGGTCCCAGCCTCTTTCCTGGCCTCAGTGTCCGCATCTGCCCAATGGGAATCAGATTTCTGCATCACCCAGGGATGTGGGAGGATAAAGGGAGGGCACAAAGGGGAATCCCATGAATGTAAGAGATTATTCTCTGGGTCAGGGGAGGAGAGGAAGCGGAGGCTTCCCGTCCACCTGCCAAGCCCGCAAAGGCACAAAGGAAGTGGAGGGCGGGGCCAGGGACCACCCAGGCAAGCACACAGCCATCTGCTGGACAGGAGCTCTCCTCAGCAGCGGGGCGGGGTGTGTGTGTGTCTCTTGGATCTCTCAAGGGCCGGAGCTGGCAGAGCCGCCACCCAGGCTGCCTGGAGAATTGGGATGTCCAGCTGGTTTCTCACACTGAGCCCTCTTAGCCTAGTCACCCTTTCAAGCCCCCAGCGTCCCCTCCCACCCCGACACGCATACACACAACCCAGAGGACAGTACCACAGCAGCCCCTGTTAGCCCATCCTCCCGCCAGAGCCAGAGGGCTTCACCAGGCAAACCCAGCGATGCCCGTGCCTGCTCAAACCCTCTGACAGCTTCTCGTTGCTCTGAGAACAAACTCCAGAACCTTATTTTCCAGAAGGCTTGGCCTGAGCTGCCACTTCCCTCTTCAGCATCTGCCATCCGTGTGAAGAGCCTGGACTCAGAAAGAATCCATTTTGGTCAGGATTTGGGCTCATCTCTTCACTCATTTATTCAAAAATGTATATTGGGCATCTACTATGAGCCAGGTACTGTTCTAGGCATTTGTGATAAAGTTTCCTGTCTTTATAGTGTGTCCTTTACCGCAGAGGGAGGTCGACACTAAACTTAATCAGTAAGGAAATGACATAGCCTGCTGGAAGGTGACAGGCTACAGAAAAGAAGAAAAATCAGAGCAGAGGAAGTTGATCAGGAGTACTGGGAGGATGTAGGTTGCATTTATAATTAAGGTGGTCGGTGGGTCTCATTAAGAAAGTGACACTAAAGCAAAGACTTATAGAAGGTGAGGAGGCAGAGGGGGTAAGAGGAGGCAGAGGGGGCAGCCAGTGCAAAGGCCCTGGGGTAGGACCAAGTCTGACTTGTTTGAGAATAGCAAGGAAGTAGGAGGGAACTCAGGGAGGGAGGATAGGTCAAGTAGGGTCCTGTGGGCCTTGGTGAGGAGTGAAATGGGAGCCTTGGAGGGTTTTGACCCTGAGGGTTTGAAGGAGACAGGACAGGGAAGAAGAGGAAGCCCAGAAGGATCGTGATCTCAGAAAAAGTTCTATGGGGGACTGCTTTAGCCAAATCCTGCAGAGCAGCTCCAGGGTCTAAGCTCCACCTCATTGCCATCCACCCCACCCCTGCCTTGCCACAGACCAGGAAGATGGCTGAGATGTTAGGCTACTGCTTGAAGGTTCCTCCAAGAGGCGCCAGCAGCCCGAGGGCAATCCTCCCCAAGGAGAGATGGGGGGGCTGGTCACTGAACCCACAGAAGTGACTAAAAAAAAGACATAAGGGGAACAGTGGGGCATTGTTCCTGGTGGCTCCAGTCCTCACATACCAAAGCCCCAGAAGCCACTTCCTGGACTGGGATGACGAAAGCTGGGGACACACTCCAGAATGATGCCCTGGAGGTTCTGGGTTAGAAAACACCACCCTGCCCAGACCTTGATCTCCTCTGCACTCTCCGGGCACCTGGTGGTCCAGCCTTGACTCCCCTGCCTGCCTCCTGTGATGGTGAGCTGGTTGCCCTGGGTTCACGCTGTTCGTCTTCAGATAGTTTGGATTTTAGGAAGTTCATTCATTCATTCCATAAACAGTGCACGAGTGAGTGCCTACTGTGTGCCCTACTGTGTACCCGGCTGCAAGGTTATATCTGGAGATACACAGTAAACAGGAGAGACCCACTTTCCATCCTAAGGAGCTCATGGCCAAAGGGAGAGATTCAGAGAAACAAAACAAAACAAAACAATCCATCTGATAAATGCAGAGATGGGAGAACCCAGGAAGCTGCAGGGGTCCAGAAGAGATGGTGGCCAAGTGGGGAATTTGAAGAAGTTGTGCAGGTGGAAGAAAATCCATCCAGGCTGGTGGTGGAGTGTGTGCAAAGGCCCTGAGAGCCCCACCATGGGTCACTGCCCCAATGTCCCTGGGTTCAGCCACCATCCTCCTCTGGATGGTTGCATCCACAATCCACAGGACAAAGACACCGGGAGGACATCATTAATTCCTTGACTTCTTGGTGGGGTTCCTTCCTGCAGGTGTTAACTCACCCACATTCCCTACTCAACCTGCATCAGCAAGCAGAGACCAGCCACAGTCACAGGCTTGCGGTCCAGGGAGGAGTTTGTGGTTTGGGGCGGGACACTGACAATGCTGTCTACAGCCCAGTGTTCTCAACACCTCCATTCCCCCTCGGACCCCATCTCCTGCCCTCTTCCTCTCTTTCTGGCACTGATCTCTCTGTTCTTCCAAAGGCTCATCTCAGGGCCTTTGCACCTGCTGTTCCTTCTGCCAGCAATGCTGTTCCCCCAGATAGCCACCTGGCCCACCATCACCTCCTCAGAGAAGCCCTCCTGGACCACGTGCAAAGTTCCCTCTCTACCTGGCTCAGTTCTGTTTTCCCCTCTAGCACTTATCACCACCTAATTTGAGGTGCATTTACATGCTCCTTTGTGTATTATCTGTCTCACGCAGTGACTGGGAGCTCCTTGAGGGCAGGGACCATGTCTGGTTTTGCTCATGGCAGATTCCCTATCACAAGGCTGGGAAGTCAATACACATTTTTGAATCTGAAACCTAAGTGATCTCCAAGAGCCCTTCCGGGTCTAATCATCTTGAAGTTTTGGTTATGACAATGACTCACTTCCCCAAATTCCAGCGGCCAGGGGTGGCCTCTAAGAAACTGCTGATGTGGGAGCCTCCATCCACCCCTCCCCATCCAGACCCATCTGGCAAGGGTCAGGGGTCACTCTGTCCAGCCCTCTTTCAGCCCCAAGGTGGGAGAGACCCGGTGCTAGGGTACAGGCGTCTCTGAGGCCCGGAAGAAAGGCTCGGCTCCCCTTGGCAAATGCCCCGCTTCCTTCCCAGGCCTGTGTCTGCATTTCTGAACCAGAAGGTGCTTACACAGAACATCCTGGGTTTGACGACAGATTCACCCTCGATGAAGAGTCCTTAATGAACCTCCCTTCCTCCCCTCACCAGGCGGCTTCAGGGAGAATTAGCTGTGTCTCTGGTAGTTACAGGCAGCCCAAGGCCAGGCAAACAGGAGGTGCTACTGCGTTTCTGGGGCCACGATTTTGGCAAGAGTCCAGAGACAGCTGTGGAGTGGAGACAGCACACTTCCAGACCCCGTCTGAGCCTGATTGGCTGTGTGACAGGCGTTGCTCTTCTTGTCTTTTCTTTCTCTTTTCTTTTGTAACTAGGGATTGAACCCAGGGGTGCTTTACCACCGAGCCTCAACCCCAGTCCTTTACTTTTCACTTCTTATTTTGAGACAGGATTTTGCCAAGTTGCTGAGACTGGTCTCGAACTGGTGATCCTCCTGCCTCAGCCTCCCAAATCATTGGGATTACAAGTGTCCACCACCAATGCCTGGTGAGGCATTGTCCTTCTGGCCTCAGTCTGCAACTATAAAATGGGGCAATAAGAATCCTGTCAAGGTGGGCATGGTGGCGCACACCTGTAATCCCAGCAGTTTGGAGGGGCGCTGAGGCAGGATGATCGCTAGTTCAAAGCCAGCATCAGCGAAGGTGAGGTGCTAAGCAACTCAGTGAGACCCTGGATCTAAATAAAATACAAAATAGGGCTGGATGAAAGAAACTCTTGCTTTCTCACTTTCCTTTCACTGGGCATGTGGCTCAGTGGTCGAGTACCCTTGAGTTCAATCCCTGGTACCAAACAAACAAAAAAATCCTGTCTATACAAATGTTGCTGTGATTAAGTAAGACAAGAATGTGAAAGGGCGAAGCTGCCAGGAGCCAAAAGGGAAGAATAAAAAGCTGGAATCAGGGAGGCAGGAGGTCAGAGTCTTCTCCTCTCTTTGAGCCTTGGGTGTGGCTCCTATACTAATAAGGGGTTTAGGCATGGAGATCTTTAGGGGACCTCTGTTATTTTGTTTGTTTTTTTACAACAACAAAAAGTTTATTTGGTAAAGCAAACAGATGCAGACCAAATACAATGGCGAGAATACCAAAAGTTTAATTGACCATTTTATGTTTAAGTTCTAGATGTAACAGTGTAACCAAAAGCTCTGTCCTCCTCCGTCTTCAATCCAATAACGAAGACAAGGTCTTGAGAAAAAGGGAGAAGAAGGTCTATTGCTTTGCTAGCAAAAGAGAAACAGAGGGCTGGGGATATAGCTCAGCTGGTAGAGTGCTTGACTTTCAAGGGTGGGGACAAAGAGACCATGAAACTGACATCTCATTAAAAGTCACATCATTCTGAAGACAAGAGAACATCATCTTTCAAGTGCTTTAAAAAAAAAAAAAGTCAACCTACAATACTAAATCCAGTAAAATTTCACTTAAAGAAAGAAAGTGGGCTAGTGGTCAGTGACACACATCTGTAATATCCCAGCAACTTAGCGAGGCGCTAAGCAACTTGGTGAGACCCTGTCTCAAAAAAAGAAAAAAAAAAAAAAAAAAAGAGCTAGGGATGCGGCTCCGTGGTTAAGCGCCCCTGGGTTCAATCCCTGATACCGGCAACAGCGGCAGCTGGGAGAATAGTGCTGTCCCGGCCTGCAGAGGGCGCTTCAGACCTACCCCACGCTAGGCCCCGCCTCTCGGCCCCGTGCGTGAAGTTTGCGCGTCACCGTTCTTTGAATTGCGCAGGCGCGCCGGAAGCCCTCTCGAGCGGCGCTTGCGCAGACGGGGCCTCGGTGCGGCTTGAGTGCAGCTCGGGGCCTGATCGGATCTGTGACCGGAGCTGTCTAGAGCCATGCTGTCACCGGAGGCGGAGCGGATCCTGAAGTACCTGGTGGAGGTGGAGGAACTCGCCGAGGAGGTGCTGGCGGATAAGCAGCAGGTGGGAGGCCGTCCGCGGCCCTGGGCCCAGCGGCGAGGTCGTGCGGAAGTGCGCGGGGGGCAGTGAGTTGGCCTGGGCTGTGCTGTGGCCCAGCGGCTGCGCCGACGTGGGTCAGTCACTCGGCCTGGGCCCTTTTTCGGCGGGCGTTGGTTAAGAGGGTGCCTGCCTACCGGGCATTCCCGTTCTTGCCCTCTCTGGCCGCCGCGGGCTCCCCAGCATCCCTTTCAAAACGCAGTTCTGAACCCCTTTGTGGATCTCGGTGCTGCACCGGATCAGGGCTCCGAGGGGACAAGAGGAACACGGAAGAGGCCGGAGGGGCCTTCCTTGTGACTGGGCGCGAGGGGAAACGTTAGGGCCTGGTAGACCCGCACAGGGAATTTGGGTGGGTCTAGTTCATAATTTTAGTGCTTGAAGGTAGTTCATAGGTTGGGGGGCGGGTAGGTTTTTAAAGGATCCCTGTGTCTGCTGCGTGCAGTGCACAATATAGTGGGGGCGGAGACAAGGGTGGAGGCAGGGAGACCTGCAAGGGGCCATCGTCCTAGCCCAGACTCGAGATGGATCTAGGGACCAGGGGGTGGTGGTGACGTTAAAAAGTGAATTGATTAGAAACATTTTGGAGACGGACTCAGTAGGCTGTGATAATGTCTAGATAAAGGAGTGACTGAGCCATCGGAATCAAGTGTGATTCCTGAATTCCTCACATCTCCAGTGAGAACATAGGAGAGGGAGTCAGGTATTCATGAGAAGAAGAGGGGCTTGGGAAGAGCCTGTCAAATTACTGTTTAAAGGTCTGCCAAATGAGAATCAATATAGCAGTTAAAGTTTATCATACACTGTGTGTTAGGTACTGTGTTAGCTTATTCAGTTTCTTGTTCAGGTACCTACAAGGTAGGTTCTGTTCATAGCTCCATTTGGTGGGGTGGTGCACCAGGGATTGAACTTTGGGGCACTCAATCACTGAGCCACATCCCCAGCCCTATTTTGTATTTTATTTAGAGTCAGGGTCTCACTGAGTTGCTTAGCGACTCAAAGTTACTGAGGTTGGCTTTGAACTGGTGCTCCTCCTGTCTTAGTCTCAGGTGCTGCTGGGATTACAGGCTTGTGCCATGGTGCCCAGCTCTTTTATTATTGGGTTTCTTATAATACTAGATCAGAATTAACAAGAAGAGCTTTTCCAAAAACAGAGCATCTTAGGTCTGCTTAATTACAATGTCTAGAGAAAAGGTTTCCATTCCATGGTAATTCTGATATACCCACAAGTTTGAGTGGATAATATAAAATTACCCACTTAGTCAGTGAATGTTTTCTTAGCACCTTCTGTGGGGGCTAGATACCTGCACAAGGCCTCACCTTTAAAGACCTGGAAGTTGAATCCAGTTTAGGCAGGATGTTATTTTCGAAGCCCCTCATCTGTTGAGAAGAGACAGGTTGGGGCAAGAGACAGCTAAGTTTCAGTCTGCTCCTGTTTCAGATTGTGGACCTGGACACCAAAAGGAATCAGAACCGAGAGGGCCTGAGGGCCCTACAAAAGGATCTCAGCCTCTCTGGTAAGTTGAGACTTCCTTCCCTGGAGGCCTATTCAGTCTTTGAAGTCATTCACCTTGACCTTGTTAGATATCAGGCAGGAGGCCACAAATGTGTGTGATTCAGTCTCATGGGAAATTAAAACAGTCTGTGGAGTGAAGGAGCAAATGTCACTGTTCGATAGGCCATTATTAGCTCTTGTCTCGCTGATGATGGTAAACATTGAGATGGGGATATATATAAAAATGACAGTTCAGGCCCTTATGCTGTACAACATAAGGCCCTTGTGCTGTACAACAACATCCAATCTTGTCTTTAGCTTTTGAACAATTTCCAGTTATACATCTTATGTTGTACAGCATAAGATTGGATATGGGTAGATATTGAGACTATCCAGGAGGAAGGGAGGGGGTGGTGTTCTTTGGATAAGGCCAGGTGGCTGTGGCAGAGTAAGTAAGAGGGGCGAGGTGTGAGATAAGCTTGGAGATGGGCAGCAGTCAGGTCATAATGAAAGGCCTTGGGGCCAAGGGAGACATTTGCATTTTGTTTAAAGTTTAGTAGTATGTACAAAACCTTCCAGTTGCTTTCTATCTCACCAGAGTACCAGAGTTGTCCTACAAGACTCCATGTAACCCAGCCCCCATAAACATTCCCCTCACCCCCACACATTGACTCACACTGTCTCTTTGTTGTTCCTAACACCAAGCACACTATACAGATCTTTGCTGTTCCTGTTTCCTCTGCCTGACTCCCTCTTTCCCAGATGTCTACCAGGCTTACACCCTCACTTTCTTCAGTTCTTTGTCAGATATCACATCATCAGTGAGGCCTGTACCACCTGGTATGAGTAACGCATCCTCTCCCTAGTATTCCTCTTAACTGGCTTTCTTTTCCCACCAGCTCTCATCAGGCTCTAACAAATCATATCTTCCTTTATTCCCTGCCATCTACTATAACACGAGCTCCATGATGCAGGAGCCCTGTTTTCTTTTGATGTGTTCTCTGAAACAATCCAGCAGATAATAGGTGCTAAAAATAAATACTTGTTGAAAAAATGACTGTTTTCTATTTCAGAAGATGTGATAGTTTGCTTTGGGAGCATGTTTATCAAGATGTCTCACCCTCAGACGAAGGAAATGATTGAGAAAGGTAAGGCCTCCAGAGGATAGGTCAGGGATGTGGTTGCCTTTCACATCAGCTGAGCTTTAACCCAGGCAGTGAGATGGAGGGCAGCTCTGCTACAGGGTTCAGACTGATGTGTGTTTTCATTCCTGCTCTGTCACTATGGACTATTTCCTCATCTGTAAAAGGGGCACACATCCAAATAGCACAGTTAAAAAGATGAGATGAAATAGCATATGTATAACATAGTGCTTGTTTATAAACTGGGTTACAAATAACAGAAGACCCAACAAATTAAGGCTTAAGGAACTGTGATTCTATTTTTCTCATGTAAGAAGTTGCCCAGAAGACTGCCACAGCTGCCCAGCAGTGGCAGTTTAGTATATTCTCATGTCACCATTATGGGCCTCATGTCCCATAATGTGCCAGACTGAAGGAAAGGCAGATGACCCTCTACATATGGCCTTGCATTCTGTTTGGAAGTAAGGCCATCCTCCCCAGGGACTTCCTGGAAATACCTCATTGGCCAAGGCCATCCATAGCTAAGTCACAAGCCTATTCATAGTTGCAAGTGAGCTTTGTTTTTTATGTCCCCTGCAGTAGAGAATGGTTGAAAACAGGTTTGGGGAGAGCAAACCTCTAGTATCTGCCACAGCCTGGGCACCTAACATGTTGTTTCCAAAACCATGAAAATTCTGAAAGCTCTGGAGAAACATCATAGAAGCCAAAAGGCTTTGTAAACATGGGTTCTTGACTGGGAAAACATTACACATATTTTCTCCTCCTTATCTTTTAAATCATATGGGCCAACAGGATCAGCAAGGTTGCCTTGGTTCCTGAAGACAGAGTGTCTTCTTTATTCCCTTTGAAACCAAAATTCTCAGGAAACTAGATCAAGCCTATAAGAGTTTCCAGCTTTTGTTTGAAAAACACAGGCACAGTGTGGTTGGATAAAGAGTTCCTTTGCTTGGTGGTAGGCCTGAAGCTGCTCAGGCTGAGCTTTCAGCAGGGTCACTTATCTGGGTTTAGGATCTAATTCTGGGCTCTGTTAGCCCACAGGTGTGATCTAGTCACTGTACCTAGAGGGATTCCAGGACACATCATTGTTCTCAGGGATATACGCTGACTAGACGGACTCAGGAGACACTATTTCCTATTTACAATGAGAAATAGAACCATTGAACCAGACGCAGCAATGCTTGCTTGTAATTGCAGTGACTTGGGAGGCTGAGGCAAGAGGATCTGAAGTTCAAGATTCGCTCAACAACTTAGTGATACCTTGTCTCAAAATTTTTAAAAAGGGCTGGGGATGAAGCTCTGTGGTCAGCCACCCCTGGGTTCTATCCCTAATACTGGGGGTAGGGGAAAGAAGAAAGAGGATCATTGTCTAGAGCCTGAAGCTTGGCTATCCAGGGCTTCTCCCCAGCCAAAAGATCGAGAGTCTGAGGGAAGACAGATTAGCCAGAAAGTTACCCATAGCAGGTGGGAGTTCATAACATTTGATAGATGGTTAAAATTTGAGAGCTGCTTCTGTCATGTACAACTTCTTAGGTTCATGTCACCTAAGAAGTGAGGTAGGATCACTTTTTCTGTCCTCAAAATTAATTAGATTAAGCTGAAGCGTTAGAGTTGCCCATTGATTGTTCAGGTCACACATTTTCTAAGAACCCCTAACCTTGATGGAATCGGGTTTGTAAAATTCGTCAGTCATCTATTTTCCAGCCATCAAGGTTGGCTAGATCCCTAATTTTGTTTCTCACATTTAAATCTTCCCTTGCTCACTGAGGGCCGGTGGCCTGCCGTGCTGAGGTGGCCTAGCCATCCACTGGCCACCTCAGTGTTCTTTGCTTAACGAAAAAAAGATGAGTAAACCAGGAGTCGGGGAACTGGATGCCCAAGCCTCGTCTTGGGCAGGTCATGTTCTTCTTGCTTTTAGCCCTTCCTCAGTTGATTTCTTTCTTTCTTTTTTTTTTTTTTTTTAATATTTATTTTTTAGTTTTCGGTGGACACAACATCTTTGTTTGTATGTGGTGCTGAGGATCGAATCCGGGGCCGCACGCATGCTAGGCGAGCGCGCTACCGCTTGAGCCACATCCCGAGCCACATCCCCAGCCCCCCTCAGTTGATTTCTGAGGTCCCATCTTGAGGGGGTTAGGGAGAGGCTGGGTTTCTCTCTCTGTAATACAGCCTCATTTTTTCAGATCAGGACCGCCTGGATAAAGAAATAGAAAAACTCCGGAAACAACTTAAAGTGAAGGTCAACCGCCTCTTTGAGGCCCAAGGTATTGCCCTGGGGGACCTGGAACCAGGAGGGGAGGGAACCATCAGTCACACTTGGAAGGACAGGATGGGAAGCCCCTCATAGATGGACAGTGATGGGAGCTTCATGTGCTGAAGTATGGATAGGGAGGTTTGTGGGTCTTTTAACTCCTGTCATAGCTTCTTTTCCAGACATCAGAAACTGCCTGGGGTGGTGTCATATCATATGCCAGCACTTGATGTAGGGACCATGATAATTCTGACCGAGATAACTCAGGTGATAGGCTGGGGCTGGGGGTCAGTGGTAGAGTGCTTACCTGCACATGTGACACACTGGATTCGATCCTCAGCACCACATAAAAATAAGTAAACAAAATAAAGGCCTGTGTTCATGTACAACTAAAAAAATCAATTAATTAAAAAAAATTTTTTAAAGCTCAGGTGGTGAAGTTCAGGACTAAAATCCTAGGTAAACCTAAGCATTTCTGTGATGGAGTCTGGCATAAATCTGTAGTTCTGAAGGCAGCAGCTGTGACTTTGCAGGTTCTTGAGGCCCTGGAGCTGTGTTGCTGTGCATCGTCTAGTGCGCTGCAGAACCGGAGGCCCATCCTGTCAGACAGGCTGTTTGGCAGCATTAATGCAGAGTTAGCCGCTTTCCTGGGCCTGACTCCAGAGCCAGCAGTAGGTTGGGCAGCAGGAAGCACAACTTGCTCACGAATTCTTCTCCCCCCAGGCAAACCGGAGCTGAAGGGTTTTAATCTGAATCCTCTCAACCAGGATGAGCTTAAAGCTCTCAAGGTCATCTTGAAAGGATAAGACTCAAGTACCAAGATGGGGGACCTATGGACCAGCATCCAACCCTCCAACCTTGAAACCTGCAAGGACAGGATGAGCCCTGTAAGGGCACTGGTGTCAGAAATATGGCTGTGGCTCCTCTATGAAGCCTCTGTCTGCAGCACTTGGCTGCTGTGGGATCTCTCAGCTTGTCCCTCTCTACTGTCTGACCACTGAGGCTCGGTGGACACAAGACCTATTGACAGGCCCTTCTGCTACCAGTAGGTGTGTGGGGGTGTTGAATGACTGCAGCGGGCACTTCTCAACAATGGCCTGCTGTCCAGATGGGCCCTGGGTAGGGAGAAGGGAGAGGTGGAGCACAAGCTCCTGCCAGCATTCCTCTAGAGCGGGGAGGCCTTTTCAGGCAGCATGTGTAACAATGGAAGGAAAGCAGGAGGCTGGGTTGGCAGGTGGCTTCTGAATGAAGCCCGGACTCTGTTCATCACCGCCATCCATGAGCCAGACCCACGTTTCCCCCACCTCCAGTTTTGTCCTTCCTGCTGGCTTTCTGGAGCAGGTGCTGCTTATCAAGCCCCACAGCTGCTCTCAGTGGGGCCTTGCAGAATGCATTAGGAAGGGCTTCCCTCCTAGTTCATGTTCATATCTAGTGCCTCTGAAAGCTTTTAAAGGAAGTGGTGCTGCTCAGTCTTGGCTTCTTCCTGGCCTGAGATGCTAGAATAGCTGTGCTGTGAGGACAGAATTGTCATTTGTGTTTATTGAAGGATCAATAAATGTTAGCTACACAAACAAGTAGTTTCTAGTTGTTACTTCATTCAGTCCTTCACTGAGGACATAGCATTCCTTTTAAAATATAATTTATGAAGGGAGGAGGCCCTTCCCTTAAAATGATACCAGGCTCAAACAGGTAACAAGTAACAAATGAGGTGTTGCAGCTCACATGGTCCCCTCGCTCCACTTGGCCCCAAGTGATGGAAGAACATGGGCCAGTATGGCGAGATCATAAGACTTCCAAGAGGAGCTGGAAATCAGGTGGTTAAGTTGAATCTCAAATATTGCTGACCAAATATTTAGAAACTTGAGTTTCAGTCAGGTAAAACACCTTATGGAAGCCAAATATGACCCAGACCTGCAATTCGCATCTCTGTGTAGAAATCCCTGTTTTCCCTGAAATAACCCTGAGAAGTAGGAGGTGGAGTCGAACAAGCTCCACGTCTGTCCACAGGGGACTAATTAGAGGAGTGAGTAGTTCCAGAGTGGACAGCCGCATGGCCGTGAGCAAGGAGAGGGAACTTGGACCCCAAGGTAGAACAAGTTCCAAGCTACACTGAGAAAAGCAAGAGGCAGAACAGGTGTGTCCAGCTGTGTGTCGACACTATGTGGTTCCCTCAAGGCAGAAACTAGGGTGGGCACAAGGGTGGGAGGGAAGATGTCACTGTTTACCCTTTTTTGTAGATTTTGAACTTTATGTAAATATATTGCATATCTTAAATAGAAATGTAAAGGTAGGAGTTGCAGAATTAACTTTGGTATATGCCGTCTGGTATGACTATCTGGCTTACAGTGTCCCCTTTGGAACCTTGCTCCTGCTTGCCTGGTGGGTGGGTGCCCCAAAGAGCCAATCAGATTCTTTTTCCTGGAAACAGGAAACCTGGAGCCCATGCCTTGAGTTACACAGCCTTGCCACACAGGGATAAAGGGAAGTTCCCTTCCTCTGGAGGCAGTAGGTCCAAAGCTGGGTTCTTGGCCTTTCCAAGGCCCCTTGGCTCACTTTTTGAATTGCTGTTATTTTTCTTCCCCACATTTGCAGCCCAAACAACCCAGAAATGGAGAGTTAGAGGGAGCCACCTGGATCCCTGGATAGGTAGGTCCCCATGGAGCAGTTAGCCTGTCAGTCAAGGTTGTTGTAACCCCTCTGAAACCAAGAATAGAATTTGGACTGGAATGTTGAAGGCAGGGGTGGGTAGGGATGCAAAATATTTTACTTGTACCCAGTTCCCCATGCAATCTTGTTTACCCGCCCAAGGATTTCTGGTTTTGAAAACTCAGCTCCCAACTCAAATAGGAAGCCCCAGATAGGTGCCTAAGGCACCTAGATGACAGACAAAAGCATTTTGGGGTGAAGGGGTGCTGGAGATTGAACCCAGGGATGCTTGATCACTGAGATGCATCCCCGGCCCTTTTTATTTTGACATGGTCTTGGATAAGTTGCTTATGGCCTTACTTAGTTGCCGAGGCTGGCTTTGAACTCACAATCCTCCTGCCTCAGCTTCCTGAGCCACTGGGATTACAGGCATGTGTCACCACTCCCAGCCACAAATGCATTTTTGAAGAGACACTAAGCAGCTTTACCTCCCAACCCTCACCTTTTCCATCTGAAAAATGGGCACACTGACTTTCAGATGGTGACCAGGGAAATCCATGGGTTCCACTGAGAAGCAAGGTCATTGTGTTGCAAAAAGGAGGGCTCAGCACTTCCCCAGACACCTAGTAAACACAATCTAATTGCTTGCTTTGCAAGAACAGTTTAAAGACAAATTCCCTGGAGCCTGAACTCTTGATCCAAGGGACCCTTCCAGCATGATCTGAGAGGCACCAAAATGCCAAAGCCAGCCAAGCCTGGTGGTGCACACTTGTAATGCCAGCTACTTGGGAAATGGAGGCAGGAGCATTGCAAGTTCAAGGCCAACTTTAGCAACTTAAATAGACCCTGTCTCAAAATTAGAAAAAAAAGGACTGGGGATGTACTCAGTGATAGAGCACCCCAGGTTCAAGCCCCAGCACTGCCAATTTAAAAAAAAAAAAAAAAAAAAAAAAAAAGCCAAAGTTCAATGAACCTGGCTGCAACCAACAGCCTCCCCTGAGCCAGACCCAGTGCCCAGTGACTTTCCTCCAAGTAAGGCCTGTGCTCATTTATTAGATGTGATCTCTCTGGGGTAGCAGAACTTGCTGCACACTTGTCTTCTTTGGGTCCATTCACCAAGCCAGTCTGTCAAGGTTAAAGCCCCTCCAGTCCCAGGGATTGGCTGTCTCCTGGTGCAAAGAAGCCGGAGGGTGGGGGTAGGGATCCAAGGGTTCCATCCAAAGCAGCAAGCAGAGGCTGCTTAGCCAGTAAAGCTGCTGCCAAGCTGGAGGGAGAGAGAGAGGGAAGGGGAAGGCCGCGAGGTACCACTGTGCTGGGATCTGGGGTGGCACCTTGCAGGGCCTCTTGGCTCCCCATGGCAGCTGGGGTCAGCTGGATGCTTTCTTCTGGGCTTGGAGAGAGCGGAACAGCTGCCTCAGCTGTTTTTTCCTATCGTTGACGCAGCCTGGAAGGGAAATGAGGTGTTGGCTGGGATGCTATTCTTGGGGGGAGTGGAGGGTTCCATGCACCCATTAGGAGAGAAGAGGGGACAGCAGGAGTTGTGCAGCCACATGTGGCCAGGGTTTGCATCCTGGCTCCACTTCTGAGCTGCCAGGGCCCTCAAGTAGTCATTTACCTCTGTGAACGTCAGTTTCCTCAGTCAGGACAATACCACCCACCTTGCAGAGAGAACATAAGGACCAGGCAGCAAGAGCTGAGGTTGGCTGGCCTCCAGCCAGGTGCTGCAGGTGTCACACATGCATAAACGTCTTAAACCCTCACAGGGCCATGTGCCCCAGCTCATACAAGCGGCCCCATGGGAACTTGAACCCGGGCTATCTGGTGCTGGAGCGGAGCTCATAACCACTGTCCCAGGCTCACTTTAGTCCTGCTGTTGCTCAGTGAAGATGCATAAAGCTAGCACAGCATCTGAAGCCCAGGAAATGCCAGCTTTCTTGCCCTACCCAGCCTGTGTGCCAGGCACAATTGGCTAAGAGATGAGTTGTCCCCACAAGTGGCCCCTGGCTCACCAAAATGTGTCCCTGGGCAGTCCCTGCCGAGGCCACCTCCCAGCATGTTCATGGCGCAGCCTGTTTCTGCCTGCTTTCACAGCTGATCCTTAAGGCATCTCCAGTCATTTAATCTGTGCCAGGCATATTGATGGCACTCATCAGTGCTGCCTGAATGACTTGGCCACAGTACTGACCTGGAGGTACCTGCCATCTTAGCACTCAAACCCCTGCCGGTCATCAAGGCCTCCCTGAGCTGAGAACCCACTATGTCTATCTGGCCTTAGGATTTTCCAAAGTGAGTCCCCTGGAACCCTAACTTAACTGTCTATCATTGGCTCGTTCATCATGCCAAATCTTCCTGTCCAGTGCAAACCCCTTTTTACAAGTTGCAGACTGATCTCTTATCTGCTGACTTGTCATCCAGATATTCCTGAACATATCCCTAACTCAGTCCTCAATTATCTTCCTCCTGCCCCCAACCCCGACCTCCTGTGTTTACCACCACCCACCCAAATACTCAACTGGAAACTTGGAATAATTCTAGAGACTTTTAAAACAGTGGCTCTCTACCTGCACTGAGTCATTGGGAGCTTTTAAAAATGTCAATGCCCAGTCCAACCATATCTTTATTTCTGATAGGCATATTTTTTTAAAGTCCCCAGGTGGTTCTGATGTGCCACTGAGATGAAGAACCACTGTGCCCTCCCTGGGCTACCCAAACAGGTGCCCAGGAGCCAGCAGCACTGGTATTGGGAGTGTTTTGCCCACAGAGATGGCTGCGATTTTCCCCATTGCTACACATATCTCTGTGAGGTGACTGCCACTCCTCTCATCAAGAGGGGGTCTATTTCCTCACTCTGCAATTCTGGGATGGCCTAGCAAATCGAATTGAGCAATGGATGGAGCAGAATGCCCATGTGGGACGTCCGAGCCTCTGTCTCAAGAGGCTTTACCTTGTCTTTTCTTGGAACTCTGGGACTACCAGGGGAAGAAGCCAGGGACAGGCTGTTGGCCACATGAAGGAGGCCCAGCTGACAGCTAGTATCAACCCTCAATTGGGATAATGAGGATCTCCTGGGTCATTGTGTCCCAATAAAGCTGCCAGGGCCTACAACCTATAAGTCACCCCAGGAGAGACTTGAAGAATAATGAAGAAATAGTCATTTGAAGCTGCTGGGTTGGGGAGGGCTGGTGACAGCATAGTTAGTTAACGGAGCATCACCTGAGAGCCTGTCAAAAATGCAGCTCTCAGGCCCCAGCCCTTACTGAATCCTAATACACATTTTAACAAGATTCCCAGGCATTACAGTCTCCACCAACAAGGCAGCGCGGCAGACACTGGGGCTCCATGTGGAAAAGCTGATCACAAGCCCCCTCATCTTTGCCTTCATCAAAGCAAATTGTTTGTTCCAAACTTGTAGCTGGGGTGGCCATGTGACCCAGTTCTGGCCATTAAGATGCCTTACAGGTCCCTGGAAGGGCTTCCCTTTTGGATAAGAAGTTGATGCCTTTAGAACTTTTCTGTCTTCCCTCCTGGGACAAGGCACAGAGTGTCTGGAGTTGGTGCAGCCGTTTTTGCAACCATAAGACAATAACTATGAACACCAGACCAACTGCTTAGTATGGCTAGGCAGAAAGAAGAAAGAGCTGGGTCCTCAGGGTATCACAGCCATGTGTCAGCCCTGTGTGGCCTACCCAAGACTTCCTGTGGCTCAGATAAGCCAGCCCCTCTCTATTAGTTGGCTTTTTAGTTGCATGCAGCCAAACCTGATCCTAAGTCCTACCAACCCTAAAAAAGATAAAAGCCACCATGAAACAAAACTTAAAAACAAATGACAAACCCAGGGAAATCTTTACAGTAAGTTTGACACAGGGGTAATGTCTCCAACACATTAATATCCAAAGCTTTTATAAATTGAAAAAAAAAAAGCTATAAGCAACCCATAGAAAATAAAGAGCATGGATAACTTACAAAAGAAGAACTGCAAATTTAAGAAACTGAAACCTCACTGGGATCAATGGAGTGCACATAAAACAATAATGTGCCACTGCTTTTTACCTATCAATTGGGTTGGCGGAGACTTTTTTCTAAATTACAAACTGGCAAATTGGTGCGATCTTTCTGGAAAGCAGTTCGGTTGTAAAACGTTCATTCCTTTGGCTCTGTAAGTCTGCTTCTAGGAATCTGCCCTAAGGTAATAGCCAGAATTTCAGTTGGATTATGGGAGAGGAGTCCATTATGATATTATAAAAGTAAAAAGTTAGACTTGTGCCAAATGGCCAATCAGAAGAGACTGGCTTCGTGAATTTGGGCACACACGCAAACTCAAGTATTTCGCAGCTGTATGGGAATTTTAACTAAGAAGTCAGGAGAGTCCAGCAGTGAATGTTCGGGTCTTGGGGTCACTAGAGTTCAAGTCTGACTCATCACTTAAGACTGAGGCCTCCAGCAACCCATGACCCATCTGGAGACCATTTCCTCATCTGTAGAATGGTAATAAAACTCACCTAAAGATACAAGATAATGTGTGTAAAGGGTTTAGTCCAGACCTGGCCAAAAAATTCTTCCAAATGGGAGGTTCTGATTAATATTCTTGAATGGGAGATGCTGGACTCAAAATTCCAGCCCAATGCCAATTTTAGAGAAGAAAAAGTATGAATATATGCATTTTTGTAAAACTCAAAGGAAACACGCCAGATTGTTAAAGATGGTTATGTCTGCATGTTTTTTTTTTTAATTTCCTTCTTTAGTTTTCAAATATTCTACAATGAGTGTGAATATATATGTGTGTGTGTGTGTGTGTGTGTGTGTATTTTTTTTCCCCAGTACTAAGGATTGAGTCAGGGGTATCTAACCACTAAGCTACACCCTTAGCCCTTTTTATATTTAATTTCAAAGCAGGGTCTAAGTTTCCCCCACTGGCCTTGAACTTGTAATCCTTTTGTCTTAGCCTCCCAAGTTACTAGGATTACAGATGTGCACCTGGCTGTGTGAATACTTTTTGGTCTTTTTTTTTGGTGGGAAGAGGCTACCAGGGATTGTCAGGGGCACTCAACCACTGAGCCACATCCCCAGGCCTGTTTTGTAATTTATTTGAGACAGGGTCTCAAATAGTTGCTTAGTGCCTCTCCGTTGCTGAGGCTGGCTTTGAACTCAGGATCCTCCGGTCTCAGCCTCTTGAATCACTGGAATTGCAGGTGTGTGCCACCACACCTGGCTGTGTGAATAATTTTTATAATCAAGAAAAAATTTTCACTTTTTAGAAACTAGCTTAAAGCCAAGGCCCGAGGCCCTTAATTTCTCTTAATGACATTATGCATTTTTCCATTGGTTTTCCACTTAAGCCTTTTGGGATCCGCCTCCTGACAGATCAACAATGTCTCGCTGTGTGCCAGACAGTGTTCCAGACACACACGGGAACTGTTCCCTCTTAATTCCACAGATGAGGACCAGGAGGTTGACTCCCTTGCCTGGGGTCACAGAGCTGGTGAGGGGCAGACTGATTCAGACATTCCACTGCTCCTTGAGGCTGCCTCTAGACAACCCACCACCTCCTGGCGCAGCCTGGTGCCCACGCCCCACCTGGCACGACATACCGAGGTGTGTGTTGGTCACGGAGTTTCCCATGCCTGACAGGTCAGCAGCCCCCTCCTCTCTGCTGACAGGGCCATCATTCCACATAAGGTCAAAGCCTCCGACTCGCTTTTCCCTTCCTGTGAGCCTGCACGGGCAGAGACACAAAGGTTAAAGAGGCCAGGACCCAGCCCTCTCTCAACCCCATGGGTGTCCACCCTGTCAGAAGCCCTTTTTTGGGTCCAACCATTCACTGTCTGTTCCCTGGACCCCACCCAGGTCTCTGAGAGGTTGTCCTCTATTTTTATGCTGAGGTCCTCACACATGCCCTCAGGAAGATGCTCCCAGTTGTGATTTTCACTTTAAAGTCTGTTTTCCTCCCCAGACCATAAACACCACGAAGCTAGGGACTAGGTCTGCCATCTTCATTACCAAATTCCTAGTGTGTGGCCCAGGGTCTGGCACACAATAGAGTCTCAAATGTTTGTTGAATGAATAAGCAATGGTAGGTTTAGTGGATGCCTGAGGTTTCTCTGCTCAGAATCGGTTCACCTTCTTTCAGTCCAGTGGTGCCTCTGCTTTTCTTGAAGAGTTACCTGTCTCCCTCACCCCTAGGCCTCGGGTGGGGGTTGCTCCTACCCCCTGGTCTATCAGAGTTACAGTGATTGGTTCAGGAATGGGCATTCTCACTTCCAGCATTGAGAATTGGCCCTGCAACTTTTGCTGGAATAATTGGGAGAAAGCTGATACAGAAGAGTGGGGGTGGGCAGAGAACAAGTGTGTGAGTGTGTTTGTGCGAGAGGGAGGGAGACCAACCAACTAACATTGACTAAGTACTGATGCACCCAGTCCTGAAGCTAACCCTGGGTCCCTCCCATTACATAAACATTGTTATAACAATAAATAGTCTCTTATTTGGGCAGTTACTGTGAGCTTAGCATTTTGCAATAAATTATCTTAGTAAATTAAAATAACCCTGAGGGACAGTCATTTCCCATTTTACCTCTGAGGAAACTGAGGCTCAGAGAGGTGAAGTGATTGGTCCAGGGTCCCATAGTTAGGAAATTTTGAATAAATCCTGCTAGATTGAGTCTCAGAAAGCTGTGGATGGCCTTGCTCCCTTCTGGAGAGGCGGAGTCCTTGGGCCAGGACCTGACCCTGTGTGGACATCCATAAAATGTGGGGCCATCCAAGGGCCTGAGTTCTCTTCCCTGGTGGAGCCCCGGCTGCCTCACCTGGCCTCCATGTCCACCACGTGCAGTGTGTCCTGCAGGAGTCGGGTCTTGAGCTCATAGTCCTCCTGGCTGCTGGCCGTGAGTGACGGGGATGCATTGACCTCCAGGAGCCACCTGGGGAGGAACGGGAGGGAGAATCTGAGGATTTCCTTGAGGCTAGATGCGGTGCCTGGGACCCACTGTCACTCCACCCAGGCGGCTGCTCCGTCTTTCCCTCTGAAGAAAGGGAGCTTAGAGGAGCAGAGCCAGCCCTGGGCGAGGGGGACCGTGGGGCCCTCCTGATGGTGATGCTTTTCCTTTTCCAGTGGAGACCTGAGTGCAGGAAGATCTCTTCCAGAGGGAAAGTTGGCCACAGCTAGCAACTGACCTGCCGGGTTGGGGGCTGGGCAGACGGGGATGGGGGTGGGAGGTGGCGGGAGACGCCATCTAAAGGGAGAGCTGTGGGCAGCTGCAGGCAGCGTTGCCCCAGGGGAGCGTGAGCCCAGAATTATGAGGTCATCTGATTTTTCTAGAAAAGCCCCAAATCCTAATTTTTAGGTAAACATCTCCCAGATTTTGTCAAAAAAATTAAACACAGAAACATTCTGAAGATCAAACCTAAAATACCTGTATCTGCAGGTCCCAAACAGCCCAGGACCTCCAGTTCCCTGGAGCCCACATGGGTCTGGAGGTTTTGTGCAGCCTGCTCATTTTACAGACAGGAAGCTGGGGCACAGGAAGAGCAAAGGGCTCCCCCGCTGGACAGTGTGGGGCCAGAGACCCCCTTTCTACTCCTCCCAGCTTGTTCCCGCCTCAGTCTACCCTAATGACGCAGCCAGAGCTCACTGCCAGGGGCAAAGGAGAGAGACCGCTGGGTGCTGGGACTCAGTGTCCCTTTAGCCAGGAGCTGACTCAGGTGTCACCACTCCTGGCTCTGAAAGCCCACAGCACCTCCGGGGTGACCTTGGGCAGGGGAGTGGCCTCCTGCATCCAGCAGTGCCGATGGGGAGCAGCCCAGCCTGGGCACTTGACCCTGAGCTTCATTTTGCCCTTGACTCGCCGCTGACCTCCCCCTCCCCCAAGCCGACAACCCACGGGTTTCCATGTCCTGTCGTGTCATGTGAGGCCATCGCTCTGGTCCCTGCCAGCTCCAGCTTGTTCTCCTCGCCAGCTCAACCCCCTCCATGGGCAAGAATGCACCACATTCTTGGCAGGAACAGCCACCGTGACAATATTCCCTTACGTGGCACTTCACATCCTCCAAGGGCCAAGACTTCCAGAGGGGAAGTGTTTTGCCGGGTATGAGGGGAGCACCCCTGACTCAGCCCACCAACAGGACAGGCTTCCCAGAGCCAGCACGAAGCCCCGTGTCCCACAGACCACAGCTCATTTGTCCCTCCTAACAACCCTAGAGGCACAGCACAGTGACCAACCCTGTTTCACAGACTGGCAAACTGAGGCACAGAAAAAAAGAAGTGTATCCAAGGTCACACGGCCAGGAAGTGGCTGAGCTGGGCTCCCAGACCAGGGTGCCCGCGTGTAAAGTGAGACCCCGGGCCCGGCCACCCACTTACGGCTTGAGGTCCTGGTCGATGAGGATGTCGTAGCCGTACAGCTCGAAGCAGTGCTTGTCGCTGATGATCACCTTCTGCACACTCTGCAGGCTCTTGATGAAGATGTTGTCCATGTCGCGGAAGAGCGCCTCCACCGCCTGGGGCCCGTGCCTGGACGCCAGGTACTGCCGGAAGCGCTGCAGCATCCACTTGCAGCCCTGGGACCCGGGCAGTGGGGTTGGCAGAGGAACCTGAGCCAGCAGGACCCACCTGCCACAACCCTCCTGGGAGCCCATCAGCACTACACTAGGCCTGGGCAAGCGGGGCCCAGCCCTGAGTCCCAGGATTAGGACAGCTAGAGTGTACCCCCCTCGTGGGTGGAGATTCTGATCACCCAGAACTGGCTACCCAGGCCCCCAGAGGCCCCTGCCCTGATGGCCGGCACAGGCCCTCTCCCTGGGCCTGCGTTTGAGGGCATCTCAAGGCCTAGGATGGCCAGTGGGCTGCTGGTCACAGGGTCGTGTGTGTGTGCAGTCACCCTGAGTGGGATGGAGGCACAGAACAGAAAAGAAGGGAGCAGGTGTGAGCTGAGGCTCAGTCTCCCGTTGCCCTAGATCAGGCCCTTCACTCCCAGAAGCCGAGCATTCAGCATTTCAACCTGGCTCTGCAGGTTACTATAGAGATGATAGATAGATAGATAATAGATTGACAAAAAGTATGTCTATATGATACACCAGTCAATGGATTGATCAATAGGAGGTCTCTGTCGGATGGAGCACATTTTCTTTAGGGGTGAATTTTTTTGACCTGAACTTTTAAATATTGAGGTACATGGTCCATGGACCTCTGTTATACCTTGCCCTGGGCTCTGCAAATGGCAAGGGTGGGCCTGTCCTCGCTGGTGAGCTATGAGCCCAAGACAGGCCTGTCCTGGGCTCCCTCACTCTGCCCTTCCCTCCCAACCTCATCCCAGAAGGCTGCCAGGGAGGGTAGAAATCCAGCTTCTCACCTTCTTTGGGTGGTAGTCCGGAGATGTCTTTTGCACAGCGACATTGGTGAGGTGAACATCTGGCAGAGGTTGGTGGTCAAGGACCAGAGTAGACAGGAAGGACAAGACACCCTCCATAGTACCCCCAGGACTGAACTGAGACCGTGTTTGGGAATTGATGAGGAAAACTACAAAACAGCTTAAAGTTCACATATGTGGGCTGTGGAGCCAGTTGGGCCAGGATTCAAATCCGCCTACCTCTTTACTACCCGTGAGCCCCTGAGCCTGGGGCCCTTGCCCTCTCTGAGCCTTTCTGCCCACCTATTATAGTATGTTGGCTTCACAGGATTATTTGAAGGATCAGATAAAACACTGTATAAAAATGCCTCTTAGCCAGGTGTGGTGGCCCACGCCTGTATTCCCAGGTACTTGGAAAGCTGAGGCAGGAGAATTGCAAGTTCAAGGCCAGCCTGGGCTACTTAATAAGACCCTGTTTCAAAATAAAATTCTAAAAAGGGTTGAGGATGTACCTCAGAGGAAGAACACTCCTGGGTCCAGTCCCCGGTCCCCACTCCCAACAATCACAAGTGCCTCTCACAGGGCCTGGCAGAGCTGATATTATGATGATTTTTTTCAACTCAAGAGAGTTTTTTTAACAAGAAGAGACACCAAATGTAGAACAGTCATCTCAGGACACATTGAGCTCCCTGTCACCAAAGGAGTTTGGACTGGGTGGCCACTAGTAGGAATACTAGAGAAGGGATTCAGCATTGGGATGGGGTCAGGTGGTCTTAAAAGGCCCAGCCCTGAGAGTCTGCTTTTGGTAAAATCAAAAGTTGTTACCTTCAAATGATATCAGTGACACGGTGCAGCTCAGAGTTCACACACATCATCTCATTTGTTCCCAGATACTTCCCATCTAACAGATGAGACTTTGGAGGCCCACAGAAGGCAGTGACAGCCATCTGAGACACCCCTTCCTCGGCACCCTTCCCCAGGGAACAGGACCGACACCTGAACCTCATGAAATGACCACTATACGCAGCTTCCTCCAGGACTCATTGGGAAGGCAGAGGCTCTAAGTTACTGGCTCAAGTCTAGTTCCCCTAAAGCATGTTTCTCCCCGTCTGTCACATATGGGCAGGGCAGGGTGGCTTCCATCTCTCTGAGAAGGTGGGTGTCCTTGTTAGCATCTTTTCCCTAGAATGTCATCTTCAGAACTTTTAAAAGACATTTTTTTTCTTTCATATTTGAGAGTTTTCCTGCCTCCATTTCTAAAGAAGGAGCACACAGACAATCACTCCAAAGGATGGAGCCCTCAGGCCTGTGTCCAGGTCATTTTCCAAAAGGTCCTGGGGCGATTCAGTAGGGTGTGTGGGGGGGTGTTTTTGAACAAATGACAAATGGAGCAGGGACTCCTGGATATCCAGGTGCAAAAGAATAAAATAGAACCCCTTTCTCATACCTTAGACCTACATATAAGAGACAAAACTAAAAATTCTTAGAATATATAGGAGTAAGTTGTACATTGGCCTAGGCAGAGTTTCTTAGATATGACACCAAAATTACAAGCAATAAAAAAAATAGATAAAATGGACTTTACCAGAATTAAAAATGTTTGTGCTTTAAGGGACATTATCACGACAGTGCTAAGACACCCACAGATGGGAGAAAGTATTTGCAAATCACATATCTGATGCGGGACCAGCATCCAGAAAACATAAAGCATTTTTACAAATCAACAATAGACAGATCACCCCATTTTTAAAAGAGCGAAAATTTGAATAGACCGATCTACAAATGGCCAACAAACCCATATGTGTCATGAGGGAAATGCAAGGTAGAACGACTTCACAACCACGGGGGCTGCTGTAATAAAGTGGTTAGATGATATTGTGTGTTGGTAGGAGGTGGGGAGATTGGATTCCTTCGCAAAATGCTAGTGAAAATGTGAGATGGTACAGTGCTTAGGAAAACAGTTTAGCAGCTCCTCAACAGAATCACCACGTCGCCAGCAATTCCGTTCATAGCCATGTGCTCAAGAGAAATGAGAATAGCCCGTAAAAAGTTTGTACCTCTCTCTCTACCTCTTTTAGTACTGAGGATGGAACCCAGGGCCATGCACCTGCTAGGCCAGGGCTCTGCCACTGAGCCACACCCCAGCCCTTTTGCACAACAAGTTCTCGAAGCAGCCTTTTTTCATAATAACCCCAAAGGGGTCACAACTCCCAGTGTCTATCAATAGGCAAATAAAATGCCATGCCCCCTTTATTGGAATAGAATATTATTTAGCATCAAAGAGATAGGAAGCTTAATCCCAGCTACTTGGGTGACTGAGGCAGGAGGATGGCAATGTTCAGTTCAGCCTGGGAAACTTAGACCCTGTGTCAAAATAAAATAAAAGGGCTGGGGAGGCAGCTCAGTGGTATAGCACTTGCTTAGCGTTTGTGAGGCCTGGTTCAATCCATCTCCAGGACCAGAGAGTGAGAGGGGAAGGTGTTGGTACATGTTACAATAAGAAGGAATCTTGAAATCATCATGCTCAGGGAAAAAAGGTGGACACCAAAGACCACACACGACTGATCCCACTTACATTAAATGTCCAGGACCTTGCACATGCTGGGCGAGCGCTCTGTCATTGAGCTACATCCCTGTGTCTAGGAAGATGCATGGAGACAGAAAGCAGTTGCAAAGGGCCGGGAGGGGAGCCGAGGGGGCATGGAGAGTGCTGGCTAGTGCGTGTGCGATTTCTTTTGGGGGAAGATGGAAATATTCTTACTGACTGTGCTGACAGCTGTTTGATTATGATACACACCATTCCATTGCTTGCTTTATCTGGGTGAATTGCACGCTGTACAAATTATATCTCAATGCTAGATATAGATCTCAGTATATAAAGAAATTGTAAATAAAGCTCAATTATATCCCAATAAAGCTGTTATTTAAAAAAAAAAAAATAGGAACAAGAGGAAACTCAGGAAAAACAAGTTCCTGATGACGATGCAGGAGAAGAAAGCTTGGTTCACAGCAAGACCCACTTCCCTCTGCTCCTTCCTGCGGTGGGGGAGGGAAGCAGGGCCTCCCCAGGAGCAGAGGAGGAGCAGGGCTGAGGGAGGAAAGCCAATGGGCCAGCCTCAGCCCTTGCCTCCACCAGCATCCCCAGATCGAGTCCTGATTGACCCACGAGACAAGTAGCAAGGAGCAAACAAGCCATCAAAATCAATCTGTGAGAGGTGCAGCTGTTGTGAAGTCTTTAGGGGAAGAGAACTTCCCTGGCTTAACGATGACAGTAGAGATGACAGCGGATCTCAATGGACAGCGACGGAATCAGCTGAGTGCAAATGGAAACAACCACATCAGGACAAAAATTAAGGGCAAACCCAATGAGAGACTATGGCAAATGTGACAGCCTAACGTTTCTGCCACATGAAAATCTCCCTAAACTGTCAACAGTAAAACCCTATGTCCCTAATAAATAAAGGCTGTGAAAACATAAAAGAGAAACTGTCCCTGGTAGAAGGCCATCTGGGAAAATGCTCAAAGTTTCTAGTAATAAAAGATACACAATTTAAAAGGAATGTAAATGAGGGGTTGGAAATTGATGAAATCCTGAGGCAGAAACCTCCTTCCTCATCAAGGCAGTTACACCTTTGGGCTTTTTCATTTTGGAAAATTTATAATTCAGAATAGTTGCAGGATAGCGTCACGACGGCCCGGGGATTCTTCACCCAGTCATGCCCACTGTCTCAGAAATGGCTTTTTAAAATAATTGTCCCCAACAGTGGGGACCAGAGATGAAATGAGTGTGTTGGGGTTGGGGACCTAGAGAGCTCCTCTGGAAAGAACCTGGTCAGATGCCCTTGACCCAGTATTTACTCCTTTGTCACATTATCCAAAGGGAAAAAAAATACAGTAAAATTGTTTACCAACAAAGTTGTCCCTTTCTCCTAGAAGACAGTGTACAGTCAACACTTTCTCAATAGGACCCTAAAGCTCAGGAAGTAATGCCAAGAGTTAATAAATGGGATGGTATCAAATTAAAAAGCTTCTGCGCAGCAAAGGAAACAATTAAGAACGTGAACAGAGCCAGGAACATTGGCACACACCTGTAATTCTTGCAGCTGGGGAGGCTGAGGTAGGAGGAGCGCAAGTTCAAAGCCAGCCTCAGTAACTTAGAGAGGCCCCAAGCAATTTAGTGAAAGCTTGTCTCAAAATAAGATATTTTGGGGCTGGGGATATGGCTCAGTTGGTAGAGTGCATGTCCCGCATGCACAAGGCCCTGGGTTCAAACTGTAGCACCACACACACAGAATATATATATTTATGCATGTATTATGTATATGTGTGTGTGTGTGTGTATATATATATATTTTTTTTAAGGGCGGGGATACAGCTCAGTGGTTAAGCACTGCTAGATTCAATCCCTGGCAACAAACAAACAAAGCATGTAAAGAGAACCCATAAAATAGGAGAAAAATTTCCCTAGTTACTCTTCTGATAGAGGATTAATATCCAGAATATAGGGGCTGGGACTGTAGCTCAGTGGTAGAGCACTTGCCTAGCATGCGTGAGGCACTGGGTTCGATCCTCAGCACCACATTAATAAAATAAAATAAAGGCATTCTGTCCATCTACAACTACAAAAAAAAATTTTAATATCCAGAATATATAAAGAACTAAAAAAAACAACAACTTAACACTGAAGAAAACAAATAACCTAATTAATAAATGGGCAATTGAGCTAAACAGACACTTCTTAAAAGAAGAAATACAAATGGCCAACAAATATATGAACAAATGTTCAACATCATTAACAACTGGGGAAACGCAAATCAAAACTAGACTGAGATTTCATCTCACAGCCAGAACGGCAGTCATCAAGAACATGAATAAGCTGGGCATGGTGGCGCACGCCTGTAATCCCAGCAGCTGGGGGGGCTGAGGCACCAGGATCAGCCAGCCTCGGCAAAAAGCCAAGATGCTAAGCAACTCAGTGAGACCCTGTCTCTAAATAAATACAAAATAGGGCTGAGGATGTGGCTCAGTGGTTGAGTGCCCCTGAGTTCAATCACCCGCATTCAAAAAAAAAAAAAAGGAAAAGAAAAAGAACACGGATAATAATAAATGCTGGGGAGGATGTGTGGAGAAAAAGGAACACTTACACTGTTGTGGGATTGTAAATCAGCACAACCATTACAGAAATCAGTATGGAGGTTCCTCAAAAGCCTAAGCATGATACCACCACCACATGACCCAGCCATACCTCCTCGGTATTTATCCTAAAGAACTGAAGTCCTTGTACTATAGCTACGCATGTACACCCAAGTTTACAGCCGCACAATTCACAATAGCAAACTAGGGAGCCAGCCTAGGTGTCCATCAACAGGTGAATGGATAAAGAAAATGTGATCTATATACACAATGGAGTTTTATTCAGCCATAAGGAAAAGTGAAATCATGTCATTTGCACGAAAATGGATGGAACCCGAGGATGTTAAGCGAAATAAGCCAAACTCACAAGGTCAAGGGCTGCATGTTTGCTCTCATATGTGGAAACTAGAGAGAAAAATGGAAAAGAAAGGTGTGGGGGTGGGCAGGCAACTCAAAAATATGGAAGGGAGGTCAGTAGAGTAGAGGAAGGGGACCAGGGGCAGAAGGGAAGAAAGAGAAAGGGGAAATACCAGGGAATGACATTGGCCAAAGTATATTGTTATATTACTGAATGTACAAATGTGTATCAAGTCCCACCATGTGTACAACTATAATGCACCAACAAAAATATGGGAAAAAAAGTTCCCTTGGAGCTTTGTGTGTTATGACAGTAAGGAATTGAACACTTCCCAAGTGCCCACGGCATGGAGGATTAGAACACCAGTACATCCACTCAGTGGGATGTTTTATAATTTTTAAAAAAGTGCACAAGGAAAATACTGATGATAATGTTTAGTGGAGAAAAATTTATATTTATATCATGGGATCACTCATATATAAAATGCAAATGACAGCAAAATTTTTAAAAAGTTCTACAAATGAACCTGGAAGAAAATACACCAAACGCCAAGTAGTTGTTTCTAGGAAAGGACACTAGAGAAGGTTTTTTTCCTCTCTTTCTCTTTTTTTGTACTTTTTAAAATTTCCTGATTTGTCTTCAACAAGCTATACTGCTTTTAGGATGAAGCCCATATTCTTTACATGTTTATTGTTTTTATTATCAGAGCAAAACGTGTCAGTTGCAGACACAATTCATACTGTAGAGAAATGTATGAAGCTGAAAGTCAACGTGTCCTTGCCTGATTCTCATCCTCTATAGTGTTCAGAGTTCCTAGATCAGTAGACGATGAACTTCCTTTCGTACATGTTTCATAAACAGGAACACACATTTTTAAAAGCAAAAATAGGATTGTAAACAAACTGGCACTACAGCTTGCACCTCTTTCCACTTAGGAGTCTGTCTTGCACACCTTTCCATGTCATGACATTCTACTAGGTACTTTTTTTTTTTGGTACTGGGAATTGAACCCAGTGGTGCTTAACCATTGAGCCACATCCCCAGCCCTTTTTATTTTTATTTTATTTTGAAACAGGATCTCACCAATTTACTTAAGACCTTGCTAAGATGCTTTGAACTCTCAATCCTCCTGCCTCAGTCTCCTGAGTTGCTGGGATTACAGGAGTGTGACACCACGCCTGGCCTTTGACTATAAACTTTATTGTTCTTAACAGATGCACAACATTAGTAGGTGCTTTATAATTCAGTTCACCATCCCTCGAGGATGATTTAGATTGTTTCTACTTGATCATTATTGTATACAATGGTTCAGTTAATATTTTTATAATTTGTGTATGTTTGCATAGGTGTGTATTTGAATAACTGTGTGTAAACTATATGTAAATATAATACATATGTTAAAATTAGGTTAAAGATATTTCCTATTATTTTGTGATTCAAAAACTTATCTGCAATTTTTTATATTATTTTTTAGTGACGAACACAATCTCTTTATTTATTTATTTATATGTGGTGCTAAGGATTGAACCCAGGGCCTCACATGTGAGGGGCAAGCGCTGTACCACTGAGCCACAACCCCGGCCCCTTATTTGCTATTTTAAAGTTGGCATTGTGGGAGCTGAAGCAAATGGGTAAAATATGTTAAATCTGGAGGGTAGATACATAGGACCCTGCTATAGTCTTTTCTGCAGTTTCTACACATTTTAACATTTCCAGATTTAAAAATCAAAAACAATTTAAAAGAAGGGATGGAAAATAATGCGTATTCACTCCATTCACTCACTGTGAATGTTTAATGAGCACAGGCTCATTAAATAGAAACTGGCCCCGGGAGAGGGCTCAGTTTGCTTAATAATCCCTGAGATGCCTGGAGGTGTACAAACACTCATGAATGTGGTGGTGCGGGGGTGGGGAACCCCAGATTTACCGGGGGTCACTCCGGCAGGCACAGTTCTATGTGCTTTGTATGCATTATTTAATTTTAATAACAAAAGAGGTGGCAGTAAAACTAAACTAAATTTGATGTCTTGCATGTGATAAGTGTGTTAAAATTATACAATAAACATGCGGAAAACGAAGTCAGCAAAGTAGGAAAAAAACAATTTGTGAAAAGTACTCAGAAGGGCCTGGGGTGGGTCCCTTGTTGAGGCAATGCCAATGCATGACCCTAGACACCCGCAAGTTAAGTGACAGAACCAAGGCAGAGAGGTGGGTTCTGTGATGTTTGGGGGGCACTGGGGTTGAACAGGGACACTACAGCTGAGCTATACCCCCCGCCCTTTTGATTTTTCATTTTGAGACAGGGTCTAATTACCCAGGCTGGACTCCAACTTTAGACCCTTCTGCCTCCGCCTCCTGAGAAGGAGAAATGAACTGGCTAAAAACATTGCCTGGAATTCCCAAGCAGGAAACTAGGCAGCATCATTCCCCGTTTCCAAACACAGATAGTCTCCTACATGCGGGTAATCTAGCTTCTAGACCTTTCTGAATTGACTCTCCATTTTCTTCTAATCTCAGGCCTGGAAATCTTAAAAACTTTCTCTTTTTTTGGCACCTGGGATTGAATCTAGGGGTGCTTCACCACTGAGCCACATCCCCAGCCCTTTTTATTTTTTAGAGACAGGATCTTGTTCAATTGCTTAGGCTAAACTTCTGAGGCTGGCCTTGAACTTGTGATCCTCCTGACTTGGTCTCCTGAGCTGCTGAGATTACAGGCATCAGTTGTACAGTACTGTAATTGGCTAAAAGCTTTTCTTGATGTGTATCATTTTATAGCTAATACATTCACATGACCTAAAAGTCAAAAAGTGCAAAATATATAGAAGAAAAAAAAAATCTCCTTTTCATCTCTCCCTATCTACACATTTCTTCTCCCAGAGACAACTTCTGTTTCCAGTTTTTCTTTCTTTTCTCTCTCTCACTTTTTGTGGTGCTAGGATAGAACCCAGGGCCTTGTGTGTGCTAGGCAAGTGCTCTCCTGATGAGCTACACCATTAGCCCTGTTTCCTTTCTTGTCTGGCCTTCAGAGATATCTACGCACAAATAAACAGACATATATAGATATATAATTTTAAAACATAATTGGGAACATGATTTTTGCTGTTCTATACTTTGCACCCCACCCCAGGCACCTATCATAAAGCACTCTGCCCTTTCCATTTTAATGGTTGCATAGTACTCTGCAGTATGAGTACACCATTTGCTTCATTGTTGCCTTCTTTTTTGCTCTCACAAGTGAGGCTGCAAAGTGCCTGACCTTTAAGCCTGTCTTTCTCTATATTGTGAGTACACCTGTAGGATGGAATTTCAGAGGGAAATTGCAGGATCAGGAGGCGTGAGAATTTGGCCTTCACAGATATTTACCAGATTGCCTTCTAAGGGTTTGCGCTAATTTAAGCTCCCACCAGCAACAGAGAGATTCCCCCCAGCCTTGCCAAGTCAGCGAGTTTTCAAAGTTTTGGTCCCTGACAATCAGATGGATGAAAATTGAGTTGTATTTGAGCCAACCACCAGGCATTAAAGAAAAAGGCATGCGAGTGCACGCACACACCCAAGATACAAACATATTCGGGGGTGAGGGGGTGCTAAGCTGTCTGCTATTTTGCATATGAATAACATAAATCTTAGGCATCAGTCAAAACCTGCCTCAAGCCTGGTGTATCGGCACATGCCTGTAATCCCAGCGGCTCTGGAGGCTGAGACAGGAGGATCAAAGCCAGTTCAAAGCCAGCCTCAGCAACAGGGAGGCACTAAGCAACTCAGTGAGACCCTGTCTCTAAATAAAATACAAAATGGGGCTGGGGATGTGGCTCATTGGTCGAGTGTCCCCGAGATCAATCCCCAGTACCAAAAAAGAAAAATGAAAAAAAAAAAAAGAAAAAAGGAAAGAAAAGAAAAGAAAGAAAGAAAGAAAGAAGGAAGAAATGCACCTGCCTTAAGCAAAGCAGTCTGGGGCCAGCCGCTCCCTCCCGTCCCCCCCAAGCCCGGGATGCCCGGTGGAGAGGCCCGCGCCGGTCCTGTGCCTGTTCACGCTGGTCCCCCGCCCCCCCCAGGCACCCAGCAAACATCGATGGGTGAAGAGGCGCGCGGGGCTGGCCCCTGGGTGGGACGGCAGGCTGTGGGCGGCGGCTGGTGGGACCCAGGATACACTGGTCGTCGATGCTGTTCAGCGTGAAGCGGGTGTTGGAGAACCGGGCGAAGCCGTCGCGGTAGAGCCAGGCCCGCAGCGGGATGTACTGGGGCGGGGGCGGGGGCGGCGGTGACCCGGGTGCCCAGTGGCACCCGGCACACCTCCAGCGTCGGCACCTTGGGGTCCTCCACCTGGAACCGCCCCCTCTTCCTTTCTACCTCCTCCACGAGCGCCGCGCTAACGTCACCCCTTGAGTCCACCCCGTCCTTCCCTGGGGCGGTGGCATGCAGGAGGGAACCAAGGTGCTGGCCACCACGTGTGACACCCCGCCAGAGTGAGAGGTTCTGGAGGAAAGGGGCCAATCCTGTCTCCATCCCCCTGTGGCCTTGTGCCCAGGGAGGAGTGGCACACCGAGGGCTTCGGCGGCGTTTGCTGAATGAATGAATGAGTGAGGGGCAGGGGTGGAGCAAGGTCGCGACTCCCTAGTTAAGAGAGCAGGCTCTGGAGCCAGGCTGTCTGGATTTGAACCCCAGTTCTGCCATTCACTCGCTGTGTGCCTTTGGGCAAGTCACTAAACCTCTCTGTAAAATGAGGATAATAATAGAACCTACTTCACTGTGTTGTTGGAAGGACTGAAGGAGATACAACCTGCTGGGTACTAACTAGGGTCTGGTACTTAGTAGGTGCTCACTACATGTTCACTGTGGTTACCACGCATGACTGAATGACAAAGAAGGACAGGCAAGCAGGGCATGGTGGCTCAGGCCTGAAATCCCAGTGACTCCCCAGAAAGGATCGTGAGTTCAAAGCCAGCCTCAGCAATGGCAAGGCACTAAGCAACTGGGTGAGACCCTGTTTCTAAATAAAATAGGGCTGGGGATGGGGCTCAGTGGTCCAGTGCCCCAGAGTTCAATCCCTGGTACCCCCCGCCCCCCACTCCCCAAAAAGGACTGGCAAATCCAGATGTTGGAACACCTAGGATGGTGAAACTTATCTGGTGGCCCACTCCAGCCCTAGAGCTCTGAGCTCTCCTGGGCAAAGAGAGAGGCTCACACAAGCTGCTCTCAGGCTGGCGCCCTGTCCCCCGCCCTGGTGACTCACCGACATCACCAGCACATAGACACGCAGGTCAAACTTGCGTCCTGTCAGGCAAAGAAAGAATTAATCAGTGTAGCGAATACTGGTTACCAGATGTTGGGGTGCAGCAGTGCGCAGACGGAGCTCCCCGTAAAACACGTGAGGTGCCAGGAGAAAGGAACTGGGGGTCCCTGATGGGGAAAAACTTGTGACTTAGTGGCCAAGGAAAGCCCCTGGGAAGTGGTGGCCTGCAGTGAAGAAGGGGCCCACCTGCCCCAGAGGGGCACAGGGCCTTTGGGCAGGACAGAGGCCCTGAGGGGGCAGAACCAGGCCAAGGGGATGAGGGGCGTGAGGTTGGTGGGGTCTCCCGGGATCTCTGGGGTTTATTCTATAAACCACAGGAAGCTGCTGGAGGGTGTCTGATGCCTCTGGCTATTGTTGCCGCTGTCCAGGGAGAGGACAGTGGCCAGGATCAAGATGGAGGCAAGAGGGACAGAGGTGAGAGGGTTGGCAGACAGCTGTGTGGGGGCTGGGGGTGTTGCTCAGTGGTAGAGCACTTGCCTAGCATGCATGAGGCCTGGGTTCCACCCCCAACACGCAAAACCAAAACCAAAAAATCAGACAGGATGCGGGGGAGGGGAGGAGAGACCCAGGGGCTGCCCCCTGGGGAGGGTCATTGGCCCAGGAGATAGGGGAGGGGAGGGGCACTAACTCTGTTGCAGTGAAGTGCCACCTACAAGAGCCCCCAGACCCTGCCCCTTCTCCCCTGTGTGGGCAAAGGGAAGAGGCTCCCTGGGCCTCAGAGAGGAAGCCGGCTCCACTAGGAGCCTTTGTCCTTGCCATTCCCTCTTCCTGTTTTCTCCCTCCAGTTCTACCTACAGGTGACTCCCAGGTGTCACTGGGTCCCCTGACCCTGCCTGATTTACTTCGCAATGGCTGCAGCTGCGTGGGATTCTTGTATTTCTTTGCTCTCTGGCTTAAGGCTGTCTGCTCACCTAGGGTGAAAACAGACTCCACAGGAACAGAGCCACAGCGGGCACCCAGGCCAGCGGCTGGAACTGAGGAGGGGCGTCATACTTGTTGGGTAAATGCATACGTGAAAGAATTGGTTCTCAAAGGAGAATTTTCATGAATCCAGAGGGGGAGGGAAGGCACGTCAACCACAGGGAATCTATGGCAGCAGCCAGGACAGATCTTTCCTGTGCATCCCCCTGCCCTGGATGTGAGCCTGGGCCCTCAGTCGAAGCTAGTCAAGGTTTGCTGAGTGAGTGAGTGACTGGTCAGAAGGGCAGGGAGCTGGGGACAGCCATCTCACCTCCGATCAGGTATGGATTTTCGATGTAACGCTGAGCTACGTAGTTCTCCACAGGGATCTCATCTCTTTGGTCATCAGAATTTCTTGGGTCCTAGTTTCAATGATATTATTAACATTTATTGAGCACTCTTGTTTACAAGGAATTACCTTAGGCACTCTATTTGGGATATCTTTTTTTTTCTTTTTCTTTTTGGTGCTGGGGTTTGAACTCGGGGCCCTTAACCACTGAGCCACGTCCCCAGAGCCCTATTTTGGATTTTATTTAGAGACAGGGTCTCACTGAGTTGCTTAGGGCCTCATTAAATTGCTGAGGCTGGGTTTGAACTCTCAATCCTCCTGCCTCAGCCTCCCGAGCCATTGGGATTACAGGTGTGTGAGTCTCTCTGTGCCCACCCTTTCACAATTTTTTGAAAGGAAACAAACAAAAACTTTAGTCCTTCAGTATCAGTGGACAAGTGCTCGATATGATGTCCACATGTGGCCAGTGGTCAGATACTAGACAGCTCAGATATGCTCTGTTGCCATCACAGCAGAAAGTCCTGTCAAGGTGCTGCCACCAGGGCATCAGCAGCCCCTGACGCCCGGAGGCCATCCCTGGCCCTTCTCGACTTGCCCACCCAGCTGGGGACATGCCATGCTCTCACACAGGGGCACAGCCCTCCAGGTCTGCAAACTTCCTCACCCATTGTCCCCTTCACAGTCACCTGATGAGGAGCCCAGGCTCAAAGACAAGGGTCACATACTTCCTGGGCTCACACAGTGGCCCTGTGCTGGGAATGCTCTCCTGAGCAGACTCTCCGCAGACCCCCACACTGCTCCCCACCCCGACAGCCAGACTTCCCTCCAGGGACCCCGTCCACCCCCTCTACTCACATGGCTTCCAGAGGAATTGATGGAGTAGCGGGAAGGCTGGGCCTCGAAGCCCTGGAACTTCTTGCAGGCAGTGCCCTGACAGGTGCCCAGGGAAGAATGGGGACGCAGGCAGCAGGGGGAAGTGCATTAATTGAGCACCTTCTGTGAGCCCACAGGAGTCAGGTCCTCCAGCTCCCCCCACCCAACCACCATCTCACTACCAAGGTTCAGAGGGCTCCAGTGATTTCCCCAGGGACTCAAGTCTGTTGAGAGGCCGAGGCAGGATTTGACCCAGGATTTCTACTTGCCCCAGGTCACACAGCTATTGTTTGCAAGGTCAGAATTTGAACCCAAACAATCTGGTTCCAATGACCCTGCTCTGCGGGCAGGCCTGTGCTGGCTCTCTGAACTTGGAAGGGAGAGAGGAGGGGAGAGGGCAGAGGACGCGTGGAGAGCAAAGGGAAAGAGGCAGACTCACCTTCCTCCAGTCCATGATGTCCTTCAGTCTCCGGAAGAGGAAGATGCCCTTGCCTTGGGACCGGGCTACCTGAGGGGAGGGGTGGGGGACACAGGAAGGCCACTCTCAGCTTGGTAGTTTCTTGTTGACCTCAGTACCTGGGAGCCCTCCCCAGCGTTTCTCTATGTCCATCTCCCCGAAACCCCTCAGGCCCAGAAAAATGATCCAGGTGCCCCCCGCCCCCCAGGCCTGGGGGAGCAAAGGTGCTAAGCACAGGAGGGAGCTCAGACAGGAGGGGGAGGAGAGACTCCTCTGCGCACAAAGACGCGCATTTGCATGAATAATGCAGAAGAGAAGACAATTAAAAAGCCATTCCTACAGTCCTGGGAACATATCATCCAATTCTTTTTTTAGAAATCAATTTGCCTTCCTAATTAGGTTTTGCTTCTGCTAATACCAAAATCAGTCTGCCTGTGCTGAACTCCAGTATGGAGAATTCACAGCTCACAGGGGCTGGGGCCCAAGGATCTTGACTACGCTGCAGAGTGGTCCTCCTGTGTGTAAGGGGGCCCCAGCGGCCCTTCCACCCTGGTCACCTGTCAGATCTTGCATATCCATAGTGCCCATCAGCTCAGTCACCCTCTCCTCACCTCGAAACACAGCCCATCTGTTACAGGATAGCTTTGCTAAGCGTTCATCCAAAATGTATATATTGGGTGCCTATTGTGTGCTGGGTGTTACGCAATAGCTGTAACAGAAGGCAGGAAGGTTCCCAGTCTAACCTGTTTTGAACTGAAATTTGCCAGCCAGGCCTGGCTTCTAGAGCCTCCTGGAGCAGGTCTGATTCCTGGAACCACCCTATGGTTATCTGTGGCGACTGAGCCTGTCCCCCAGAATCATCTTTATTTCAGCACAAATGCAACCAGCAAGTGCAAATTCTCATTTCTCTCTGTTCTCCTCTGAGCGTGGGCCACGTGGCCCGCCAAGGCCTTTTCTACAAACTCGGGGTTGGCAGAGCTGCCACAGGGCTGTAGGTTGCCCGTCGGTCATGCTGAGGCCCCCTGCTCTGCCTGCCCTCTGTGCACCCGGTTCAGGGTTATGTGTGCCCAGAAAACAAGGCGGACACAGTGAACAGGTCCTGGGCTTCCCTAGTCACCAGGGAGACGCAAACGAAAATCACACTCCCTGAGCAACAGCAAGTGCTGGTGACACTGGAGAAGCAGGAACTCCCACATGCTGGGCAGACAGGCACATCCCAGGAGGGTCACAGGGCTGGGGCCTTCCGGAAACTGAGGCAGTGTGAAGACCCCCCTCCAAACCCTGATTCTGCAATCGAGTCAGATTTCAGACATGTCACTCGGAGTAACAGGCGGGAGTTTATTGAAGGGATGGGGAAAGGGATACTCCCGAGGAGAGAGTGGGTCCTGAGAGGAACAACATGCCTCCCCTGCACTGGTTTTCCTGAGATCCCCGAGAAGTTTCCAGAGAGTCCCACCCAGGTCCACCTCTTGGCTTTTGACTGACAGCAGCAAGACATCACACTTTGAGTCCCCACTACCATGACAACCCTAGTCACTTTGTCCCATGCTGATGGGTTCTAATTGGATTCTTTTTTTTTTTTTTTAATATTTTTTAGTTGTAGATGGACACAATGCTTTATTTTGTTTATTTTATGTGATGCGAAGGCTCGAGCCCAGGGCCTCACACATACTAGGCAGCTCTCTGCCACTGAGCTACAATCCCAGCCCCCTAACTGGATTCTTAGCCATATATTCTCACAGGTTTTATGATCAGGAGGAATTATGCTTATCTCCCTGAGTTTGGGATCTGGTCTGTGGAAAGGTTTACAGAAATCTCCCCCTCAGGCTAATTTGGTTCCTTTATTCAACATTATTTGGGGCCTGCATTTCTCCTGCAGACAACAGGCAGTTTGCTGAGGAATGTGACAGAGCCTGTCCACCTAAGCCAGGCAGGGCTGCAGGGAAATGCTTCTTGGAAAAGAAAGCCTGTGGGGGTCAGCGCAGTGGGGCCGTCTTATATGATTACTCCCTTAACCTGTGTTCCCACCAGCCTCATCTCTCTGTTACATGTCAACACATGAAAGTGCCAGCCTTGGAAATACTTTCTCAGTGGAACAGTATACAGTAATGACAGTTAGCAATTCCCAATTACTTTCACCCGTTGGGTGAATCACATGACTAAACTGTTGAGGGAAAGAACTAGAAACTGTGGAAATATTCATATTCTGATTATATCAAGTACAGAATCAGAGAGAACAGATCTGTGCCGTCAGTGGCTTAGGGGGTCATGAATGGAGGAGGTCAGAGGGGAAACGCTGAGGGGCTGGTAGGGTTCTGTTTATGACCTGGGTGCTGGTTACTTGGATGTGTTTACTTTGTCAAAATTCATACCAGACCCCTATAACTTGGGCACCTTTAAATGTTTATCTTCAATTAAAAAGTGTCTTTTAGGGGCTGGGGTTGTGGTTCAGTGTGAGGCACTGGGTTAGATCTAAACATCACATAAAAATAAATAAATAAAATAAAGATATTGTGTCCATCTACAACTGTAAAAAAATCTTTTTAAAAAAATGTGTCTTTTAAGGCATGAACCCTTTGATCTCAGAACCCCTCTCTCACCCCGGAAGCCATTCTCCCTCTCTTTTCTTGCAGGCAAAGTCCCTCTCTCTGTGATGGGGCTAGAAAGGCTTCCTACTGGTTTTCCCAGCTTCCCCTGCAATTAGCATGAGCCAGTTTTGGCTAATGAGACATAAGGAGACATCTTCTTATCCATTCTGGGGAGATTTTTCTCTGTGTTAAAAATATAAAGAGAGAGGGAGGGGCCAGGTGCAGAGGCTCACATCTGTAATCCCAACTACTCTGGAGGCTGAGGCAGGAGGATCATAAGTTCAAGGCCAGCCTCAACAACTTAGCAAGACTCTGTCTCAAAATAAAAAAAATAATAAAAATAAAAGGGGGATACAAAAACATATCAAAAAAATTGTGCACCATGATCAGGTAGGATTTATCCCTGGGATGCAAGGTTGGTTCAATATACGGAAATCAATAAATGTTATTCACCACATCAATAGGCTTAAAAATAAGAACCATATGATCATCTCAATAGATGCGGAAAAAGCATTCGACAAAGTACAGCATCCCTTTATGTTCAAAACTCTAGAAAAACTAGGGATAACAGGAACATACCTCAATATTGTAAAAGCAATCTATGCTAAGCCTCAGGCTAGCATCATTCTGAATGGAGAAAAACTGAAGGCATTCCCTCTAAAATCTGGAACAAGACAGGGATGCCCTCTCTCACCACTTCTGTTCAACATAGTTCTCGAATCACTGGCCAGAGCAATTAGACAGACGAAAGAAATTAAAGGCATAAAAATAGGAAAAGAAGAACTCAAATTATCACTATTTGCAGATGACATGATTCTATACCTAGCAGACCCAAAAGAGTCTACAAAGAAACTATTAGAGCTAATAAATGAATTCAGCAAAGTGGCAGGCTATAAAATCAACACGCATAAATCAAAGGCATTCCTGTATATCAGCGACAAATCCTCTGAAATGGAAATGAGGACAACCACCCCATTCACAATATCCTCAAAAAAAATAAAATACTTGGGAATCAACCTAACAAAAGAGGTGAAAGACTTATACAATGAAAACTACAGAAACCTAAAGAGAGAAATAGAAGAAGATCTTAGAAGATGGAAAAATATACCCTGTTCATGGATAGGTAGAACTAACATCATCAAAATGGCGATATTACCAAAAGTTCTCTATAGGTTTAATGCAATGCCAATCAAAATCCCAACGGCATTTCTTGTAGAAATAGAGAAAGCAATCAGGAAATTCATATGGAAAAATAAAAGACCCAGAATAGCAAAAACAATGCTAAGCAGGAAGTGTGAATCAGGGGGTATAGCTATACCAGACTTCAAACTATACTACAGAGCAATAGTAACAAAAACAGCATGGTACTGGTACCAAAACAGGCGGGTGGACCAATGGTACAGAATAGAGGACACAGAAACCAATCCACAAAACTACAACTATCTTATATTCGATAAAGGGGCTAAAAGCATGCAATGGAAGAAGGATAGCATCTTCAACAAATGGTGTTGGGAAAACTGGAAATCCATATGCAACAAAATGAAACTGAATCCCTTTCTCTCGCCATGCACAAAAGTTAACTCAAAATGGATCAAGGAACTTGATATCAAATCAGAGACATGGCGTCTGATAGAAGAAAAAGTTGGCTATGATCTACATACTGTGGGGTCGGGCTCCAAATTCCTCAATAGGACACCCATAGCACAACAGTTAATAACTAGAATCAACAAATGGGACTTACTCAAACTAAAAAGTTTTTTCTCAGCAAAAGAAACAATAAGAGAGGTAAAAAGGGAGCCTACGTCCTGGGAACAAATCTTTACTCCTCACACTTCAGACAGAGCCCTAATATCCAGAATATACAAAGAACTAAAAAAATTAGACAATGAGATAACAAATAACCCAATCAACAAATGGGCCAGGACCTGAACAGAAATTTCTCAGAGGAGGACATACAATCAATCAACAAGTATATGAAAAAATGCTCACCATCTCTAGCAGTCAGAGAAATGCAAATCAAAACCACCCTAAGATACCATCTCACTCCAGTAAGATTGGCAGCCATTAGGAAGTCAAACAACAACAAGTGCTGTCGAGGATGTGGGGAAAAGGGTACTCTTGTACATTGCTGGTGGGACTGCAAATTGGTGCGGCCAATTTGGAAAGCAGTATGGAGATTTCTTGGAAAGCTCGGAATGGAACCACCATTTGATCCAGCTATTCCCCTACTCGGTCTATTCCCTAAAGACCTAAAAAGAGCACACTATAGGGACACTGCTACATCCATGTTCATAGCAGCACAATTCACAATAGCAAGACTGTGGAACCAACCTAGATGCCCTTCAATAGACGAATGGATAAAAAAAATGTGGCATTTATACACAATGGAGTATTACTCTGCATTAAGAAATGACAAAATCATAGAATTTGGAGGGAAATGGATGGCATTAGAGCAGATTATGCTAAGTGAAGCTAGCCAATCCCTTAAAAACAAATGCCAAATGTCTTCTTTGATATAAGGAGAGTAACTAAGAACAGAGTAGGGACGAAGAGCATGAGAAGAAGATTAACATTAAACAGGGATGAGAGGTGGGAGGGAAAGGGAGAGAGAAGGGAAATTGCATGTAAATGGAAGGAGACCCTCAGGGGTATACAAAATTACATACAAGAGGAAGTGAGGGGAAAGGAGGAAAAATATAAGGGGGAGAAATGAACTACAGTAGAGGGGGTAGAGAGAGAAGAGGGGAGGGGAGGGGGGAGGGGGGATAGTAGAGGATAGGAAAGGCAGCAGAATACAACAGACACCAGAATGGCAATATGTAAATCAATGGTTGTGCAACTGATGTGATTCTGCAATCTGTATATGGGGTAAAAATGGGAGCTCATATCCCACTTGAATCAAAGTGTGAAATATGATATATCAAGAACTATGTAATGTTTTGAACAACCTACAATAAAAATTAATTTAAATAAATAAATTAATTAATTAATTAAAAAAAATAAAATAAAAGGGCTGGGGATGTAGCTCAGTGGTTAACTACCCCTGGCACCCAAAGGGGGAAAAAAAAAAAAGAAAAAAAATGGAGAGAGAGCAGAAAGGGAACACAGGGAGGGAGAGGGGGAGTCAGAGAGACAGACGGGGAGAGAGACAAGAAGAAATGTCTGGCCCTTCCTTCTGCAGTCACAGCAGCCATCTCATAGACATGAGGTGACAAATCTGATGACTAAATACAGGGAGGAAGCAGAGTGGACAGGGAGAAGACCCAGGGGGTCCTCAAGGCATCGCCACGCACATGCCCCAACCTGGAATGGCCGACCTCCAGCTCTCTTGTTGTGTGAGATGATGAAATGTCCTTATCGGTTAAATCACTGTAGTAACTTGACAAATCTGTTCCAAGAGATGCCCCCCGCCCCCGCTCAAGCGAATAATCCTAAAAGTGAAAAATAAACTTCCTGCACAGTAATAGATCAGGGTTGTTAAGACTGGAAGTCACCTAGAGCTCCGGCAGATGGTGTTTCCAAAACCAATCTCAACATCTCCAGTCCCGTATGTTCTTCAGAACCCCACCAAGAGGTAAAGTCAATGTCCCCTCCCCTTGTGGGGGGCAGGGCTTCAGGACAGTCACAGCTAATGGTGTGTGGAAGAAGTGGCAGGGTGAGAATTCTAATGAGGATCAGGAAAGACAATGTGGTTTCTACCCAGCCATGATGCAGAGCCCAGATGCCATGCTGTGAGGAAGCCCAAGTCACATGAGGGGCCCACAGGGAGGACAGCTGAGTCTTCTAGCCCTTACCCTGGCTGGGCTCCCAGCCAGCAGCCAGCACCATCTTGTCAAATTGGAAGCATCCTCCAGCCTCAGCAGAGCTGCCCCAGAGGATGCTGGTGCACAGATGAGCCTTCCCTGTCAAGCCCCAGTTGGAGGCTCATGAGCTAAAAACAAGAGGTTATTATTGTTTCAGGGCCTTCCATTGGGGTGGTTTGTTACTCAGCAATAGGTAACCAGACTTATTACAATGATTATGTTCATGGCTGATACTTACCAGTTTACCTTGTGTCAGGCCTCTATGACATGGGCATTGATAGTATTCCCATTTTCAACCAAGGAAACCAAAGAACAGAGAGGCCAAGCATATTGCCCCAAGTCATCCAGCCAGCGGGTCATAAATCCAGGATAGTGAAATCTGTGCTACACAATCCCGGGGCTCATGTACCTCTTGCAGAGTGCCATGGGATACACAGAATCATACAGCAAGCATGGGGTGGCTTCTGGGAATATTACTTGATAACTTGGGAGGAAAATATTTTTACATATAAAGATACATTCATGATTGGAAAACATTTAAATGGATTATTAGAATGAAACATAACTTTGGTTTTGTACCAATTGTGGCCATTCACAGTCCTTGTCCCCTTGCCAAGAACCACATTTGGGTCACCCTGTGGGTTGTCCAGCCCTCTGGGGAGGTCTGAGCCCTCATGCTACTGCCATGGGATTGGATCAGGCGTTAATCTACAGGATGCCACGGGAAGTCTGCTGCTGAGACTTCTGGGAAGAGTTTGTGACGTCTTCAAAAGTGACACAAAACCAGGGCATTCCTGTATTCCCATGGCATGTAGAGGTATAAGGAGGTGAAGGTAGAGCTGTGGCAACCACATTGTGCCCAAGAGGAACCATCTGCCTGTCGGGCTAGGAATTGATGGGGTTGTCGAGCTGCCCCAAACCATCCCCTGTCCAGCTATTCCTCATTAAAGGAAATTCCCCTGGACCTCTGAATTTGAATGAGAAAAACATCTTCCTTTTGACACCCTGCCATGTGCGCTGTGTTCCCTTCTATGATGAGTGTGGTCAACACATCGTAGGGGTATCTGCCATCAGAAGCTATCACAGCTATTTTCATGTATCACATCACAATTGTTGCTGATATCTCAAGATGCTGCTTATGCACCTGTGGTTCTGAAATTATGGTAGTGCGGGGGTCTGCTGTTGATGAAGAGCACGGATATTCTATAGCACAGAGGGTCTTTTAATAATGTGCGTGGCAGCCCTGAGAACACACCTCACAGACCTCCAGCTGCAGGAGAGCAAGGCCCTGAGGGCGCCAGCTGCCGCCTGCTGACAGGCGCTGTATCCTGACCTCCTGTCCAGAGGCTGCTCCCAACCCATGACTGGCCGGTTCTGAGGCACAGGGGACTTCTCTGACAGCATGAAGCCCCCCAGGTCTGGCTGGACTTTGCTCAGGCTGCTCTGCCCTGGGAAGTTCCACCCACCTCCCTCCTCCCTCCCCTCAGCCTTTCCTTCCTTCCTTGCCTCCCTTCACCGAGGTCCCACAACTCCCCCAGCCTCTCCCAGCTCCTCCCCCATTTTCTCTCACAGGCTAAGCTCTGGCAGGTGGAGTCTTGTTTGTCATCTATTTCTGGGGGGACCCCCAACTAACACATATACTTAGTTTTCCACATAGTTGTTTTATTTTTTTTAAATATTTATTTTTAAATTGTAGGTGGTGGACACATGTCTTTATTTCATTTTTATGTGGTGCTGAGGATCGAACCCAGTGCCTCACGTGTGCTAGGCAAGCGCTCTACCACTGAGCCCCAGCCCCAGCCCTAGTTGTGTTATTTTGTAATCAAATATGTTTAGATTATGCCTGTAATCCCAGTCACTCAGGGAGGCTGAGGCAGGAGGGTCCCATGTTCAAGGCCCCTCTGGGCAACTTAGTGAGACAGAGTCTCACTAAAAAAATCAAAAGGGCTGGGGATGTAGCTCAGTGGTAGAGCACCCCAGGGTTCCATTCCCAGTACCTTAAAACACAAAACAAAACAAACCTAGTCTTTCATGGATATGTACTGTACATACTCAGTTTCGAGCTCATTCAACTATGTACATCAAATGTGTGCAGATTTTATGTTGATCAGATCTCAATAGTGTGATTTATTTATTTATTTTTTTTTTTAGTTGTAGATGGACACAATACCTTTATTTTGTTTGTTTATTTTTATGTGGTGCTAAGGATAAAAACCAGTGCCTCACATGTGCTAGGTAAGTGCTCTACCACTGAGCCACACCCCAGCCCCTCACTAATGCCATTTTACATAGGAACACTGTTCTTATATTTCACCAAATGTCAAAAGGTCCGCGGCATTAAAACAGTTCAGAAGCCCCACCCTCTTGTTCCAGTAAGCCATGTTGGTTGGGATTTCTATTATTTGCTGACCAAAGCATCCCAACTCTGAGAGGGTCTGGCGGAGCAGTTTGAGATGCTCTGTTGGGTGCACACAGTGTAACTGAATGTTCAAATGCGGCTCTTCCTGCTGGTGGGTTGAGCAAAGAACAGCCCAGGGTCACCAGGGATACCCACAGCCCTGTGAAAAGGGTTAGACTGGCTTGGTGGACACACAGACTGATGGACAGGCTGGTCCCTGACCACCAGCACCACAGAGAGGTGGGAGCAGTGGGAGTGGGCCATGTGGTCTGCGCCCTGCCACCTCCCACACCCCACAGGCCAAAGCTGCAGGGAGGGCAGAGTGCTCAGGTGGGAAAAGGATGTTCATGCATGTGCTTTTTACACTAGACTGGACATTTTTTCCCCCCTGTGCTAGGAATCAAACCTGGGGCCTTGCACTTGCTCGGCAAGAGGTGGCCACTGAGCCACACCCTAACCCCTAAAGCTGGACTTTAATGGTCAGATCTGTTTATTCTTATTCTCTCCAAGATTGACAGCAAAGCTGGGAGATGGTTTGGGCTCCAGCCCCATAGGAAGAGGGTCCCTGAAGAGCGGCACTGGGGGACAATGCTGTCTCTGCCTTTCTGATCCAACCTGCCCCCTCCCTGGCTGTTCTGTCATCCCTCCTTACACAGGCTCCAGGGAAACTGCAGGGAGGACTTGGAAGGACAGGGCTGCCAGAGACTGGCCTGGCCACAGCAACCCCTTGAGAACTTCTGCCTGTGAGTGGACAAGAACCAACTAGGTCACAACAACAGGCCTTATGGGAAGAGCAGAGGGACTCAGGGGACATCTGTTTCCCAAATTTAAAGTAGTGTTCTACCTTTCAACATTCCCTTCTCCCCAGTAGTATCCAAATAAAAAGATCCAGAACTAACACTCCAGGCCTCTGGTTCTCAGAGTGCTGCTGGAGCAGAACAGCCCTCATATCTGGTGTGACCTTTCATCTTACGCATCAGCCAGGTGAGTCTCTGCTGCCTAGTTGTTTGGTCAAACACTAGTCTAGGTGTTGCTTTGAAGGTTTTTTTGCAGATGTGAGTAACATCTGTAATCAGTAACTTTAAGTGGAGGATAGTGTGCTCCATGTGGGCCGGGCTCAACCAGCCCTTGAAGGCTTAAGAGCAAAAACCGAGGCTCCCTGGAGAAGAAGAGATTCTGCCTAATACTGTAACAAAGAAATCCTGCCTGAGCTGCCAGTCTGCTGGCCTGGACTGTACATGTTGGACTTGTGGCCCTCACAGTATTGCAGAAGTCAGTTCCTTAAGCGAGGGCACACACCTTGCCGGCTTCGGTTTCTGCACACTGCGCAGGCTGATGGGGGCGGGGACGTGACAGGCAGCACATATTTGCTCGCAGGTTTGCCCAGGCCTCCGGGGTCAGCCACTCAGGTGGGCGCGATGTACGGCCTCTGCCAGAGTCTGTCGTGCCCCAGTTGGGGAACAGCTTCTTTCCAACCTCACCAAAGTGTCACCTGGGGACCAGGGACCAGCAGTGATGGCATCCCCTGGACACAGCTTCTCAGGCCCCACCTAGATCTGCTGAGTTGGGCTCTGCATGTTAGCTAGATCCCTAGGGGATGCGGGGACACAGAAAGTTTGAGAAACACTGCCTTAGCGCTTCCCAGCGGCAAGAAGAAGAGGGGTGTTTCCTGGACTCTTGGAAAGAAGAAGAAAAGTGAGACAATTATTGGGCACCTAACGCCAAGCCCTTGATAGAATTTGGGCGATGCATGGATATAACATGCACAGCTTCATTGAATTCTCCACTACCCCGTCGGGCAGGTCCGCTCAGTCCCGGTTTACAGATGAGAAAGTGGACTGGCCGGGGCTGAAACCTGCTGGGGTCGCGCAGCGGGGAGGGAGTGGATTCAGAATTTGGCCCCCGGCCACGCCCACTAGCAGCACCGCTCTCCCCGGCCACGCCCACTAGCCCTGCTACTCTCCCCGGCCACGCCCACCAGCCGTGCCACCCTTCAGGCCACGCCCACTAGCCCTGCTACTCTCCCCGGCCACGCCCACCAGCCGTGCCACCCTTCAGGCCACGCCCACTAGCCCTGCTACTCTCCCCGGCCACGCCCACTATCCGCACCGCTCTTCCCCCACAGACAGTGCAGTGCGCCTCGCCTCTTCAGGGCGGAAGACGCACAGCCAAGATGCCGCCCCTTAATTACAGCTGTCTTGTGTCTGCCGCCAACAAAGGCCGTGGGCCGGGAAAGGAATCAACCTAATATGCAATTGCTCATTCCCAATTAGCACAAATTATCATTTGTCTGAGAGGATAATGCTGGGAGCCCGACTCTGTCCCTGGTGGGTGTCACTGTTCATCTGCCTAATCCCTACTCCTCCAGCCCCAGCCGCCTCACGGTGCCTCCCAGGACGCAGAGGTGGTGAGAGGGTCTGGGTACATCAAGCATCTGTGCCCTCACTGGGTCCCCCTCCAGGCACCCATGCCAGCTGACTCAGTCCACGCCAGCCAACACTGAGCCGCGCTCTTCTGCTCCACGGGAAGGCTGCCCTCTCCTCCTCACACCCAGCTCCTTTCCCGGAGCCTGGCGCCTTCTCAAGGGGCTTTGATGATGCCCTTTGAGGCTTTGGTGGTGTCATGGTTAGGATCTGGAATGTCCCCCAAAAATCTCTGCAGCAATGTCCAGAGGTGGGGCCTTGGGAAACCATTGGATCATGAGGGATCTGGTCTCATCAGTGGATTAATCCATTTGGTGGATTAGTATTTTGAATGGACTACGGAGAGGTGGTAGTAACTACAGGCAGGTTGAAGGAAGTAGGACACTGGTGTGGGCCCTTGGGGATGGTGCCTTGTCCCTTGCCTCCTCTCCTCTCTCTCTCCTTTCTCCTTCCGGACTGCCATGAGCTAGGTAGCTTTCTTCTGCCACAGCCTTCATTCACACACACACACACACACACACACACACACACACACACATTTTTAATGCAAGTGCAGTAGAACTATACCACCAAGCCACATCCTTATACCTTTTTAAATTTTTTTTTTTTTTTTTGAGAAAGGGTCTTGCTCAGTTGTTGAGGCTGGCCTTAAACTTGGGAACCTCCTGCCTCAGCCTCCAGTGCTGCTGGAATTACAGGTGTGAGCCACTGCATCTGGCCAGTGTGATAGTCTGATTCTGCCCCACCTCAGACCCAGAGCCATAGAGCCTCTGACCACAGACTGAAATCTCTGAAACCATGAGTCATAATAAACCTTTCTTTCTCCAAGTCACATCAGGTAGTCCTGTCACAGCAATGAAAAGCTGACTAACAGTGGCATGTGGCCGAGAGGGTAGCCTGGGCACAGGAAGGGCTGAGCGCCATCTTGCCCTGTTTCTTGACCCTGGAAGGGCTGTCCAGAGCAAGGCTTCACACAGGCAGTCCCCTCTGCTGGAGGGCTCTTCCCTACCTCTTCCCGCCTTTCTCCAGGCTGACTCCCAGGCATCCTTCAGCTCAGAGATCAAGACCAATTCTTATAGTCACAGTCATGACTATCATTTACAGAGCAGTTACTATATGCATTCACTTGTCTACTACACAATACTATGCAATAGGAACCACAGTTCTTCTCACTCTGCAGATGGGGAACTGGGGCACAGCAAAGTTCAGTAATCTGCCTGAGGCCACACAGTAAGTGGGATGGTTAGTGTTTGAACCAAGGATTGGACCTCAGATCTCAATCTCTCACTTCTGAGTAGCTGGGGAGGTCCCCACCCTGGTTCCCTCTCCTGACACCATTCTCCTTTTTTTTTTTTTTTTTTTTGGTACTGGGGTTTGAACTCAGGGGCACTTGGCCACTGAGCCACATCCCCAGCCCTATTTTGTATTTTATTTAGAGAAAGGGTCTCACTGAGTTGCTTAGCGCCTCACGGTTGTTGAGGCTGGCTTTGAACTCACTATCCTCCTGCCTCAGCCTCCCAAGCCACTGGGATTACAGGTGTGCACCACTGCACCCGGCACCATTCTCCTTAATGACACTCAGCATACCCTAATCATGTAACACATGTATCCTCTGCTGGCTTATTGTCCATCCTCAAACAGAGCAGAGACCGCGACCGGCTCTCCATCCTTAAAATGGGGCTGGTAAGGCCCACCCCAAGGCTGATGGACAGTAAAGCACTTGGCTGGTTCACCCACTGTTTTCTTCCACGTTAGGAAGAAGGGCTCTGGACCCCTGCCTTGTCCTGATGACCTCTTGTGCATTCAATAAGTGCTTATTGAACACCTACTACGTGCCAGCAGTCACAGCCGCTGGCTCTACGAACTGCCAAGAAAAGGAACTCAAGTGGCCCTTTAGGGACAGCAGTCAGTGCTTCTAGCAGATCGCCCAGGCAGAGCCGGTCCCTGTTCAGGTGCCTGGGGCTTCCCAGGATCCCCGCTGACTCCCTCCCCCAGGCCCCTGCACCAGGCACTCACAGGCTTCATGATCCAGGTGATCCCCGGGTTTTTGCGAAACTCCTCCACAAACAGGTGGTACTCGCAGGGCATCTCGAAGGTCTTGGGGAAGAAGTCGCACTTGGCCGCCTCCAGCTTTCCCGCGTCGCGCTCCAACTGCTTCCGGAAGCGCTTCAGGTTCTTCACCATGTAGTTCTTGCGGGTCAGCTGGCAGCGGTGGGCAGGCTGGGTGAGCCTCCAGCTCCTGCCCGGCCCCAGCTCCTGACCCCAGCACACCCCCAGCCTCCTCTCTCTGGACACAAAATAGCAGGAACAGTCAGAGCAACCCAGACCCAGAGCCTCTAGTCTGTGACTGTCCCACGTCCCAGGCAGGGACACCGAGGCAGGGCAGAACGCAGCCGGTTGCCCAGGGCGCCAACGAACAAGTGGCACATCCAGAGTTTGATCCGGCCTTTTCTGACGTGGAAGTTTGTATTTATTAACCATTAAGCCACACTAACATTTTATTTTTTATTTATTTTTGGTACTAGGGATTGGATCCAGGGGCGCCCAACCACTGAGACACATCCCCAGCCCTTTTCATTTTTATTTTGAGACAGGGTCTTGCTAAGCTGCTTAGGACCTAAGTTGCTGAGGCTGGCCTTGAACTTGCGATCCTCCTGCCTCAGCCTCCCAAGTCTCTGGGATTACAGGTGCGCGCCAGCTACGCTCACATTTTAAATCCCTCACCACTGGTCCTCCAGGTCTCTTTGAGGCCAGGTTCCCTCCAGACCTCCAATCTACCTCTGGACCCTAAGCTTCTCAGCTTGCCTGCACCCTGAAGTCCCCCAAGACTCCTGCTCCTTGCACCCCCAAACCAGCCTGCCCCCCATAGCCTGTGTCCTTAGTTCTGCATCCTCAAACAGGCTGCTCCTCAGGCTTTAGATCCGCACAACCTCTAACCATTGAGCTTGCCAGATACCTAGGCCTCATGTCCCCCACCTGGCATACACCCCATCATCCCCTTATATTTTTCTGTTCTGGTCCTTGTCCCTCCCAAACAAGCTCCTACTCATCACCACACCCAGTAACTTGAGTTGTAGGCTGGGTCCCTCTGACCTGCCCAGCTCACCTCATAGTGGTTCCGAAAGTGACAGATCCGCACGTGCTCGTCCATGTAGGTGTGGTCAAAGTTCTCCCGGAGCCAGCTGACGTCACACCAGTAGAAGTCCCACTCCCCTTCGCTGGGGTGAAGAGGCAGAGGTCGTGACCTGAGGGCCTCAGCACTGCTGGGGTCTGGGGCCCCGGGACATGCAGCTGAGGGGCCCAGGGAAGGGCGTGAGGCAGTGTGCCCACAAGGAGTCCCTCAGAGGCCATGGGCACCACTGTCTGCAGATTGTGCCTTCCCTGAGCCCTTAGCACATGTGGCCACACTGAGCTCAGGTACCAAGTGGCCGCAGCTTAGGCAGGGCCTGCCTGTCCAGTCACAATCCACACCAGGCCCTGCAACATGGGGCACACCTGTCCACGCCGCCTGCCTTCCTCCTCCACAGCCCACGGTGTCAAGTGACGGAACGGCTCACGCCTGAAAGTGCTTCTCAGTTCACAAAGTCCCCTCTTGCTAAGCCTCAGAGTGGCCCTAAGAGGTGACAACAATCATTCCCTCAATTCCAGGACAGGATGGCCTTGTACACCAAAGACACGGCACCCCCAGAACTCACACGGGGCTCCATAGGTGCCACGTTCTGACCCTGTTCTTCACCACCATGCCAGAGAGGGGGACAGGAAATCAAGTGATGGACTAAATCCAGGGACTGGAGCCAGGTGTGGGAGCTGGGGTGCTCAAAAGAGGCATCAGGAAATAAAATAGTGCTGCCATGATTATGCCACTTTTTTTTTTTTAAGTACATATAACTGAAGGTCCCTGTATATCCTTGTGTCTATCTCCTCTTTCTGCCCCAGAGGAAAAACAGCCTGGGTTTGGTGGCTTGTCATCTCTTCACAGGGTCTGGATGGCTTTCCTCTGTCTGGACACGGCCTGTGACATTGTCTGGCATGTTTTTTCCCAACTTCCTCCTTGCTATTCCTTATGGCTCACACCCGCCAGGCGCTGTTCAAGTACTGTGCAAATATGAACTCATTGATCCCCACAGCAACTCCAAGTTCTGTCGTTATGCCCATTTTACAGATGAGGGAACTGAGGCCTACCCAAGAGGTTAAGGAGCTCACGAACAGAGGCTGCTGGGCTCCAGAGTCCAAGCTCTGGCCAGAACCACTGCAATTTGCTTCCTTATTTGACACATGGGGTCTAATTCAGTCATTTTAACCACCACCTTCCACTTCATTGAGTGAACACACTACAGTGTATCCATTTTCAAACTAAGAGGTATTTGAATTGCTCCTTGCTTTTTTTTTTTTTTTTCCCCCTACTATGGACAAATGGACTGAGTTTTGAAAAAAAAAAAATCTTGGGGAACTTTGAGGCAGATACTGAACAAGAAGGAGGCAGCTACAAGAAGGGTGACCCATGACCTTGGCCTGAACATGACCAACTGTGGGAGAATTCTGTGGTGGTCTGCACTGCAATTCTAAGAGATGCCAACATGAGCCAGGAGTGGTGGCACATGCCTGTCATCCCATTGGCTTAGGAGGCTGAGGCAGGAGGATCGTGAGTTCAAAGCCAACCTCAGCAACTTAGCAAGGTCCGAAGAAACTTAGCAACACCCTGTCTCAAAAAAAAAAAAAAAAATATATATATATATATATATATATATATATATATATATATATATATATGGCTGGGGATGTGGCTCGGTGGTTAAGCACCCCTGGGTTCAATTCCTAGTACTGGGGTCAGGAGGAGTTTAAGAGCCATGTCCATGCTTTAATGTCAATTGGGGGGAAAAATAAATCAATAGCAAGACAAATGCATAATCCCACAGATGCTATCATAGCGATATGAAAGTTCCTTTATTTAAGTAGAAGGAGTGAGTCAGCTTGAGGACAATCCTAAGCAAACACCACATGCCTGCACAGGTGGTGACACAGGTGGTGGCAGCGATGGAGCGACATGAGTCAGGAATCACCCTTTTCCAATTCCATCCTGAGTTATGAATGAAAACCCAGGCCTGGGCCTCCTCCAAAGCTTCTCTCAGGCTGTTGCTGCACACACAGCAGTCGTGAGCAATGGCTTCCGGAGTGGATGGAACCCCCCTGGGGACATGGCCATCTGCCCTCCAAACCCTTGGTCACCAGACAGCCCCATTCCAGGCTGGCCGCCCGGGCCTCATCCAGCTCCCTGTCCCTCTCCACTCTGATGCTTGCACTGGGCCACATCATGCAGGAGAGAGAGCCCCTATTCTGGTCCTGCCACAGGCAGTGACTCCTATGTGACCTTGCCCTCTTCTCTGGGCCTCAGTTTCCCTACTAGAGAATCAAGGAGTGGATATTTCTGCTCAAGATGATGGACATCAATGAGCCAGACCAATACTGAATAAGTAAGAAGCAGGAGAAAAAAACTATTTCCTTACAGAAGAACGCTACCCAGCTGGGTGTGGTGGCACATGCCTGTGATCCCAGGGGGTGAGGGGGCTGAGGCAGGAGGATCATGAGTTCAAAGCTCATAGCCTCAGCAATGTCGAGGTGCTAAATTATTTAGAGACCCTGTCTCTAAATAAAATACAAAATAGAGCTGGGGATGTGGCTCAGTGGTCGAGTGCCTCTGAGTTCAATCCCCAGTACCCCCCTCCATAAAAGCTGATCTTCATTGGAGAAACACCACCTCAACTTAGTGACCCAGGTAACACCAGTGTAAGACCCGCTGGGCCCATGAGCCCCCTGATGCGGCTCACTGGGGAGGACACCGCATCACTTTGTGGTGTTCAGCCCTACGATAAGAAGACATCAGACAAATCCCAACCCAGGGACATTCTGTAAAATAAAGAGTTCTCTTTGAATGTATCAAGGGCATATTTGTGGTAATAAAGATCAATTAAATGTAATGTGGGACCTGGAATGGATTATGAGGCAGAAAAAGAATATTATTAAAAAAGTACTGGTGGAATTCCAATGATGCCCGTTGCTTGCTTCATAGTGTCTGTTCACTTCCAGGCGTGGACAGACGTACTGGTCACATAAGCAGCTAGAGGAGGAAACTGGGTGAAGCTGCTAAAAGAAGGAGCTGTGTCCTGAAACCAATCCCCCTCGTCACCAAGGGACAACTGTATTTTGAAGCTTTCAGTTTAAAATGAAATATATTTCACCATATACAAAATCAAATCAAAGGCCTACACGTAAGAGTTAAAAATATAAAAAAACTCCTAGAAGAAAACATAAGAGGGCTGGGGTTGTGGCTCAGTGGCAGAGCGCTTGCCTGGCATGTGTGAGGCATTGGGTTCGATTCTCAGCACCACATACAAATAAATAAAATAAAGGTATTGTGTCTATCTACAACTGAAAAGTTTTTTTTTTTTAAAGAAAGAAAATATAAGAGTAAAATTTTGTGATCTTGGATTAGGCAATGCTTTCTTAAATATGATACCCAGAGTACAAGCAACCAAGATAAAAATAGATAAATTAGACTTCGTCAAAAATTAATTTTGTGCCTCAAAAGTCACAGTGAAGAAAGTCCACAAAATGAGGGGAAATGTTTTCAAATCTTGTGTCTGATAAGGGTATAAAGAATACTTACAACTCGACAATAAATAGACAAAGAACTGGGTTTTTAGATGTGCGATAAGTTTTAATAGTCATTTCTCCAAAGATTTACAAATGGCCAACAAGCAAATGAAATATGTCAAGCATCATTGGCCATGAGGGAAAAGCAAATCAGAATGAGATGCCACTTCACACCGACTTGGGATGGCTAAAATTTTAAAAATATCAATGAGTACTGGTGAGAATGCCTAAAAACTGACATTTTATACAGTCCTGTTGGAAACAGAAAATGGAGTCCAGCGGTTCATCAAAAAGTTAAATATAGAGTTACCCTATGACCTAGCAATTCTACTTCTAGATGGAGTTTCTCCCAAGAGAAAAGAAAACATGTTCCACTCATACATGCATCTTCATAGCAGTATTGTTAGCCCCAAAGTGGAAGCCATCCAAGTGCCCCTTCACTAATGAATAGATAAAGCCTGGTATGTCCATACAGTGGAATAGTACACAGAAATGAAGGGAGTTGGGGGTCTAGCTCAGTAGTAGGGTGTGTGCTTAGCATGTGGGAGGCCCTGGGTTCAATCCCCAGAACCAAAAGAAAATTCAAAGAGGGCAAATCTGTGGTAGCTGCCGTCATCAGCATCATTATCCTTGCTGTAACGGTTTCCAAAGTCCCAAGGAGAGGGCTCTGTATTCACTCTCTGTACCTCAGCTTGCCACAGACAGCTGACTCCTAATTTCTGCAGCACCAGGATCCGGAACATTCGCTCATCTGTTCCTTCCCGCTCTGAGAGCCTACTGAGGGGGGCGGGACGAGCCTGTGACTCTGCAGAGGCGCACACCAGCTGCAGATCCTAGCCTTACAAGTGAGGGACCTCTGAAACGTGGCATTTTCGTTACTCTGTGCCCAGGTTTCTCATTGGTAAAATGGGGTTGACAGTAGCATCTACCCAGATTTTGGGGGATGGCTAAGGATGCCAAGGGCTAGAGTGTCTAGCAGGGCTTTTTTTTTGGTACCGGGGATTAAATCCAGGGGCGCTTAACCACTGAGCCACATCCAGGGAAGAGCATGCCTTTTTTTTGTGGGGAGGGTATTGAGAATTGAGCCCAGGGGCGCTTTACCCCTGAGCTACATCTCCAGCCCTTTTTATTTTTTATTTTGTGACAGGCCTCATTAAGTTGCTGAGGGTCCTATTAAGTTGCTGAGGCTGACCTCGAACTTGCGAACCTCCTGCCTCAACCTCCCGAGTTGCTGGGGTTACAGGTGAGCGCCTCTGTGCCTGGCTGGCATGGCTTCCCTGCCTCCTTCCGGCCTCCTGCTGTGTGGAACGTGAAGGTGGGCTGGAGCTCCACTTGGCACTGAGGACCAGGGACTTGCTCAAGGCAAAGCAAAACCAAGAGCCGGAACTAGCCAGGCCCCTCATTTCTCTCAGCCTCCTCGCCATCCCGCAAGTTCCTATTTACGAACCTCAGTGGAGGGGCGGGGGGCAGATAGACGGGCTTCTAGCCCATCAGAGCCTCTTTGCTTCAGTCTCTGGCACATGCATGCCAACCTTACTCCTCCCTCATGCAGCCGGGGGTCGTATATTTATTTTCCTCCCTCGGCAGCCCCAGAGCCCAGCACCAAGGCAGAAACATAGGCCTACAGGTCAAGTCACTTGTTCTAGGCCACAGAACTAGTACGTGACCAGCTAGGTTAGTCCTTGACCTGAGCCCATCCTGGGAGGACTCAAGCCAGCAGGTCTGTGCTGGCAGCATCCCTCTGTTTCTCCGGAGAGCCACAGGACACCCCCGGCATCAGTCAAACAGACTGGGCACCTATGTGCTGTGTGACCTTAAGCAGTTGACTTAACACCCCTGAACACTGTCATACCTGACTGGATGTAAGGCTTAAATTAGACAGGGACGGTGTGAGTGATTTGACCACCAAGTGTGGGTGCTAAATAAATGTCAGCGCTACTTTAGGGCAAGTCCTAGTGGCTACTGGGGGGGTGGGGGCTGGGAGAAAAACCAAGGCAGGCAGGGATCTGTAAGAAACAGGGGAGGAGAGGGAGGGGGCAGGAGGAGAGGGAGGGGGTGAAGAGAGGGAGGGGGTGAGGAGAGGGAGGGGGTGAGGAGAGGGAGGGGGTGAGGAGAGGGAGGGGGTCTTACTCTTTCACTTCCACCCATCCTGGCCTGTGGCGCAGGACATCCATCAGAGTGTTCATAAGGGTAGTCTTGAACCGGATCAATGCTCTCTGTTCTCTGCAAGACAAGGCAACAGAGCACTTGCTGGAATCCAACTTTCCTAGGACGCTCCAGGGATAGGATAAAGGGGGAGGAAGAAAGATCAAAGCCACAGCTAGAAATGCTGAAAACAGAATCCCCGAATTTCAGAGTTTAGCATCAGAGCTTGACAATCCCTGAAATAATCAAATTGAGCATTACAGAAACTTTGAATCATCAAAAAACAGCAAGCGTTTTGTCTGGAGCCTACTACGTGCTGGGCATGGCCGGGCTGCTCCACGTGCACCATGACTAGCTCTCACACTCCATGCCACACGTGCGCCCATTCCCCTTCCTGACATCCATCTGGGAAGATGGAGCAGATGTCATTTCCCCTATTCCTCCTACGAGGGCACTGAAACCCAGTACACTCTGTATAAAACAAACATATGGTGGTGAATTCCCTGGGTTTTCTTTGGGCTTCCATATCCCAGGTGTGGAGATAAAAAAGCCAGCCAAGGGCTGAGGCTGGGGCTGAGCGGTGGAGCGCTTCCTGGCATGGGTGAGGCCCTGGGTTCCATCCTCAGCAGCACATAAGGATAAACACACAAAATAAAGGTATTGTGATTGTGTCCACCTATAATTAAGAAAAAAAAAAAAAGCCAGCCAATGGCCACCCAGACATGCCAACGGGCACAGACTTAAATAAAGCCCCAGCAGAAGCCTGCTCTCTTTAGCCACAAGAGCAGAGCCCCCCAGCAGGACGCAGGGCAGAGAACAACTGCTCCATCAGCCAAAGCCTGCAGAAAACATCTGCGTCCCCCACTTGTGCCAGCAAAGGCCAGGGAGTCTAGAAGCGATGCCCCTGCCCCTGTGGTGTCAGAGAAGGCCCGGGACAAGGCTGGGGCTTCCTCCCCACCCGGGAGACCCCGTGGAGACCCGGACCTCAGCTCCCAGCCCTCAGTGACCAGCTGCCCTCTCGCTCTGGGGTGATATCATAGGAGGCCTGGTGGAGAGGGAGAGATCAATACAATTGAAAACAGGAAAAAAATCAATAAAATAGAAGGCTAATTCTTGGGAAAGATCAAATCAACAAAACCATTTGTCAGCAAGATGAGAGAGAGAGAGACAGAGAGAGAGAGAGAGAGAGAAGATGCAATCACCTAGGAAGGAGTGACACAGGCCCTGCTGATGGGAAAAGTACAGTTAGGAGCAGGCCAAGGCCCCCGCACACCTGCATGTGACGACCCACACAGGGTGAGCCCCGAAAAGCACTCGGCACCATACACACCTAATGTGAGACAGGTCATTTAAATAGCTCTGTGACTGTCGAGGAAATAGAATACATGATTTTAAAACTCCCAAAAAAGACATCTTCAGGACCAGATGGTTTCACTGGAGAATTCCCCCAAACATTTAAAGAAACATTAACCCCAGTTCCACACAGTCCCTTCCACAAAAGGGAAGAGGAGGCAGAGCTTTTAAATTTACTTTGTGAGTTTAGTGTTCACCTGCTATCAGAGTCAGATGAGGAGCACATGCCTGTAATCCCAGCAGCTCAGGAGGCTCAGGCAGGAGGATCACAAGTTCAAAGCTAGCCTCAGGAATTTAGTGAGGCTGTAAGCAACCTAGTGAGACCCTGTCTCTAAATAAAACACAAAAAAGCGCTGGGAATGTGGCTCAGTGGTTAAGCGCCTGGTGCCCACATAATGTCACATAATTATGGTATCAATAATACCCACATAATTCTGGTACCCAGAATAAAAAAAAAAATACCAAGGTAAAGCACAGTCAAGTTGCTGGAGGCCAGGAAGAGTTACTGCCAGGGGTGGAGTGGGGAGACAGAGACTGACTTCTGACTTCTAAGAAATAATGTCAGCCTGAAGACAAGGGACTGTCATCTTCCAAGTATGTAAAGAAAAAAGTCAACCTAGAATTCTATTCCCAGTGATATGGAAGGGAAGAGGAGAGGGAAGGGAAGGGAAGGAAGGAAGGAGGAAGGGAAGGAAATTAGTTCCAATAATTGGACGGAGAGGGACCACTCACCGCTCTTTTCCTTTTGAAAATCCATGGCCCTTGTAATTTTGATTCTGTAAGGAGAAAAGGAAAATGATGTCACTGGTTTTGTACATCCACCTGCCTTCCCAGCCCACACTCAACCATGCCTCCGTCCTGAGACAGGAAGATGCAACCTGGTCAGGTTCTCATCCACCATCAGGTGCCCAGAAAATCAGTGCAGAACTTACCTGGTGCCCTTAGGGTGAGTTCCCAAGCAGCCCACTGCACTGGAGACTCGTTCCATGAGCAACACCCGCAGAGTGTGACACCTATTTTATTGGCGCTCCAAAGTTCGACCCTGAACCCCAGTTTTGAGAGCTCAGTTTATCAGGCTCTGCGTCTGTCCTAATTTGGGGGGTGTGTCTCAGCGGTAGAGTGCCTGCTAAGCACATGTGGAGCACTGAGTTTGATACCCAGCTCTAAAAATAAAAAAAATAAATAACTTTGCATGTTTGATTGGACCTAGAATACAGGAAAGGGCTGTGTCAGACTCAGCAACATGAATTCCTTTCACCCAAAACAGACCGTTCAAATCCTCAATGTGTGTGTGGCTGGGGGAGAAGGGTGTATTTCAGCTCCAACCATTTCCAAAACAGCTTGTCCCCCCAGTCCTGGTAAGACTGATCCCTAAGGCATGTATGAAAGAGAAACTGATATTGGCCCTGTGCAGCCAACCTTTACAGTTGGGACAGAGCTGTGATCCGCATTCATTTTCTGAGACTGCGTAATAAATCGCCATAAATTGAGTGGTTTAAAGTAATGCACATTCACTATCTCATAGTTTCTTTGGGTTTGGAATATGTGCACAGCTTAGCTGGAATGTCTGCCCTGGTCTCCTAAGGCTACATTGAAGGTGATGGCTGGAGTTTTGGTTCTCATCGGGGCTCATCTTCAAGCTCATTCACATGTTGGCAGAATTTGGTTGCTTGGGGTTGTAGGACTGCTGCCCATGGGGATTGCTCCCAGTGTCTAGGGGCTGCTTGCTGTTCCTTGCAAAGTGGCTCCATAGGCAGTTCACCACATGGATGTTCTTCCTGTATGCCACCCTTAGCATGTCCCTTGGACTTCCAACCCACTGCCCTCCAAGCCAGGTATGATGGTTTCATATAATATAATGTCATCATGGCAACAGTGATGCCACAAATTCACCCACACTCAAGGGGAGGGAATTATGCATGGCATGTACACCAGGCGTTGGGGACCTTGGGGGCCATCTCAAAATTCTGCTTACCACATTATCGTACCCCTCAAAGAGCCCGTGGAAAGGGACGCGAGATTGCGCTTTCCAAAACCAGTAGTTAATTCCCCCGCAAAAAAAAAATGAAATCGTATCCTTCCCCCACCCAAGCCCTGCCTACTCGCCCAGCACTACTCAGCTCACCCTACATATCTTTTTGAAAATTAGATCTTTAATCCTCTCTCTTTTCAATTCCACTTTTCATGGGTCTATCCAGTTGCTCCAGAGTCCTTGGTTGCAAATTGTTTCCTTCCCTTACCAAATTGCACTGGCATGTTTGTCAAAACTCAGTCGACCATGACCATGTGGGTCTGCCTCTGGACTATATTGGGCTCTACTTACTTGTCTGATTCCTATGCCACCATCCCATGTTCTTAAGTACTGCAGTTTTCTAGTAAATCGTGAAATCAGGCAGTGTAAGTCCTCTGGCTTTGATTTTTAACATTGTCTTTGCAATGAGGTGCCATTTGCACTTGGGTATAAATTTATTTATTTGTTTGTTTGTTTGTTTGTTTATTTTTGATGCCGGGAATAGAAGCCAGCTAAGCATGGCTGTGTGTGCTGTACCACTGAGTTATACTCAACCCAACAATACAAATTTTAGAATCAACTTGCTGATTTCTACTAAAAGACATGCTGGGATTTTGATGAGGAGCACATTGACTCTAAGATCATTTGGGGAAGAAATGGCATCATAAAGCATTAACTCTTCTAATCCATAAAATGTGCTTGTTTCTCTCTCTCTCTCTCTCTCTCTCTCTCTCTCTCTCCATTAATTTAAGTCTTCTTTATTTTTTTCTCAATGGTTTCTAGTTTTTAGTAGAGAAGTCTTGCACATTTTTGTGAGGGTACACACAATTTATTCTGTCCTCTCTTAAGAAGTTCATATACCCAATTTCTTGGGTCATTTAAAAGAAAGCATAGTCCTACACTGCCGCAGTCTCTGGCTGGGCACAAATCACGAGTCTCCACACAGCTTGTAGATTCAAACAGCAATTCTTTATTCCCGAACTCACACCGGCCGTCTACAAACACGTTCTAGGGGAATCCACGTTCTCTGCTCAAATCCACTCTCTCCCAAATCCACTACTCTGCCCAAATCCACTCCGCATGGGCTTCGGTCTCCCAAAATATACTGTCTGACCCTAAGCACTCAAGAGGAACTCAGCAGCAGGATACGCCCTATTCTAAAGGGGGAACACCCTAATCTCCTATTATGCTAAACTGCCCTATTCTAAAGGGGGAACACCCTAATCTCCTATTATGCTAAACCGCCCTATTCTAAAGGGGGAACACCCTAAACACGGATCCTGCCCTGGTCCTTGAGCAAGGTCACCTTTCAGAAGTCCTTCCACTAGACAGCATGGGAGTAAGCTGGCAAGGAATTTGTCATACCTACTTGGCTGATGGCTCCCAGCACTACACCAGGCCTCTTGCCCAAATCTAGAAAGTTAAAGGAAGAAGCCTTAACTTAAATCCAGGCAAGAGGCCCTGGATTTGATCCAAACACCAAAAATAGGGGGGACCTTCTTGGATGTGGGAGGTGAATGGGGAGGAGTCAAGACAGAGCCCCGGTGTTTGTCCTGAGCAGCTAGGGAGTCCCCCACCAGTAGCCATTCAACAGTGATGAGCGTGTGTCTGCTCCCTGCAGGAGCCGGCGTTAAGGCAGGGAAGATGGACCTCGAATAAATAGCAACAGGAATTATGACTCCTGACAAAAAAAAGTGACGTTCACGTCACTCTGAAAGCAGATAAAGTTGTTTTTTGTTGTGAAAGGGAATTAAAAGAAATGGAGATGCCATTTTTGAGAGGTTGGAACCTGAGCAGCTTGGGGCAGAGGAGCTGGACTCTACAGTAATTCATTTCCCTTTTTGCGCCTCATCTTTCCTAGTCTTAAAATGAGAGTTGGCTGGTTGGTCTTGGAGAGCAGGGTTTTGCCTGATTCACCTCTGTGTCCCTTGGTCAGCACTGGGCTCGGCTTGGAAAAGGCACTAATTAGAGTTTTACTGTTGTTTGTTTTTTAATGGGCCATGGGGAAATCTGAACTTGAGCTTCCCACGGGTCACAGAATGCTTATCTTTATTTGTTTGTTTGTTTTGTAACAAGGATTGAACCAGGGGCGCTGAGCCGCATCCCCAGCCCTTCATATTTTTCCAGAACATGGTCTAACTAAATTGCTTAGGGCCTCGTTAAGCTGCTGAGGCTGTCCTCGAACGTGAGATCCTCCTGCCTCAGCCTCCTAAACGGCAATCTTGGTACAGCTTAGAACCCGGTCCCGTAGCTTTCCTGCCAGAGGGTCTGCCCGCAGCCCTCGGGCCTCGTAGCCTTCGGTCCCGTTTGGACCTTTCCTTTCTGGGTCGCAACGCCCCGCGATGACCCGCCCCCGGGCTCCGAACCCCGTGGCTTCCCTCCCTCTGAAAGCCTCTGGCTCGGTGCCTCTCCTACCTTCGGTCGCGACATGACGCGGTTCCCCAGGGCCAGATCCCAGCCGCCACGACGTCCGGCTCGAGCCTGAGCGTCCCGTTGCCAAGGTGACGAAGGGACGCCCGGATCCGCCGCTCTGATTGGACGAGCCAAAGGCGCGCCTCGGGGGGAGTGCCCCCGCTCCCGCCACCGGGGACCGGCGCTGGCTCCCAGGGCGTCCCGCCCCCAGGTCCTCCGCCTTCTCAACCTTTCCCTCCCAGTCCCACCTTTCTGCGACCCTGGGCACACCTGGCCAGAGGATGGCTGCCCGCCGCGGGCACTTACTCCCAGCGCCGCCTCCAGCCAAGCTTCCTTGACCTAAAAATGCTGCTTCTGAGAAGTTGTCGCTTTTTGATAAATGCCATGGGACTGCTTCCTTACTCAACGACCCTAAGACACCTGGTCATGGGTAACGTCACCAGTGCCCTCTGCTCTGTCAGTCACCTTCTAATTTTTAAGCACCAGCTCTATGCCAGAACTTCCCTCGACACCTGCAGCAGCCTCCTGACCGATTATCCCTCTGGCCATCCAGATTCGGCCATGCTCTCCCCTGCTGGGTACAACCTTCCCTGGCTCCCCATGGCCGTTAGGTGGAAACCCTCATCCTGATTGGCAAGCCTTTTTGTACTGGGGATTGAGCCCAGGAGCACTCCGCCACTGAGCCACAACCCCAGCTCTTTTCTGTATTTTATTTAGAGACAGGATCTTGCTGAGGGCGTCGCTAAATTGCTGAGGCTGGCTGTGAACTCGTGATCCTCCTGCCTCAGCCTCCCGAACCGCTGGGATTACAGGCGTGGGCCTCAGTAAGGCTTTTACTGATCCGGGGTCGGAGGATTTAGCAGCCTCATCCATGCGCTGCTCTTCCCATTCCAGTCTCCTCCCTTCCTTCAGTTCCTGGTTTGGTCCTTGGCCCCCTCCCACACTCCTGGGTACACACTCATCTCTGTTCATCTTGGGGTTCCTTTTTCTGGTGCCTCTTTTCATCCCTTTGCCCAGACCTCAGCTTGCATTTGATCTCAGGAAAGTCTTCTCTGACCACCGGCTTCTCTAGGCAGACTCCTTTGAGTCCTCAATATCTCCCCCACAGAAGCACCAAGAAAGAAAAAAAAATGAGTTTTATTTATTTGCCACTGCATTCCCAGAGCTTAGCTCATGGCCAACACTCAAGACACATTAACTCAATGAATAGTAACAAACTATGAAACAAAGCACAAGAAACCCAAGGTATAGAGCCCCAAAGAACCGAAAATAGGTATTAAACATTTACGCCCACATGTTCATAGCAGCTTTGTTAATGGTGAAAAAGTGGGGGCTGGGTTGCAGCTCAGTGTCAGAGCGCTCGCCCAGCCTGTGTGAGGCACTGGCTTTGATCCTCAGCACCTCATAAAAATACATAAAACAAAGGTTCATCAACAATTAAAATTTTTTAAAATTAGCGGAAATATCACAAATGTCCAACAAGTTGTTAGTACATTCATATAATAGAATACTATTCAGCCATAAAGAAGAATGAAAGAATGAAGTATTGACACATGCTGATATTTGGACTATTTTTTTAAATACTTATTTTTTAGTTATAGGTGGACACAATATTTTATTATTATGTGCTGTTGAGGATTGAACCCAGTGCCTCACACATGCCAGGTGAGGGCTCTACCTTTGAGCCACAACTTCAGCTCCTGATATTTGAACTACTAATGTTGATACATGAATAACCTCAAAAGCATTATGCTAAGTAAAAGAAGACACACAAAACCCCCACAAAGTGTGTATGTATATATGTATGTGTGTGTGTGTCGCTACCTAAAGAACTACAAACCTCAAGGAACAGGAATCTCCTTTGCAACTTTCTTTATAATGGTGGAAACTATTACCCACAATCTAAATGTCCACTGGGAGGATGGTAGATGAATAAAATGGGGTATATTCTAATAATAAAATATAGCATTGTAGGGCACTGGGTTCAATTCTCAGCACCACATAAAAATAAATAAATAATACAATAAAGGTATTCTGTCCATCTACAACCAAAAAAAATTTTTTTAATACTATACAGTGATTAAAGTGATTCAGATGTTCCCCAAATTTATTGTTCAGTGAATAAAAGTGACAGAATGATACATTTTATAAGGTTATAATTTGTGTTAACTATAAACATACATATGAAAGTATGTTTCATATTCTTATGGGTATATAGGTGTGACAAGCTTTAAAACATGTCTCAAAAGATACACACCAAGCACGTAAGAACTGTTATATCTGGAGAGAGAGGAAAGGAATTGGGGAGAGGAAAGACAACTTCACTACTCAAGTTCATTTGGAAAGTTCTATTTAAACAACACAGTTGAAGCAAGTAGGTCAAGCAGTTCTTATCTGGATTTTAGATTTTTTTTTTCTTAAATGAAAAAAACCCTCAAGTCCTAGTAATAATATGATAGAGGAGTTTCGGAGTTTGGGAAATGTATAACAGTGTAGTCTAAACAAGTCGACATGGGGCCAGTAAAGACTTTCAGGAAGAAATGAGAGTTAGCCTGATAAAGGGGATGGGAAGAGCATTGCAGGCAGAAGGAACAGTATGTGCAAACTCAGAGAGTATGGAGTATGTCACAGGAAGAAAATGCAGATGAGGACCAGGAGAGGGTGTCAAGGAGGGGAGAGAGGAGGCCATTAAGCCTGAATGCTTTTGTTGGTTTCCTTTTTTTTACAGATTTGGTAACAGATTGTTTTAGAGACAGGGTCTAACTAAATTGCTTAGGGCCTCGCTGACTTACCTAGCTATTCAATATGTCCTCTCATTTAATCACATAAAGATCCACAGGCCTTTCCCCTCCCCCTCTCCTTATTTATTGATGATAAAACTGAGAAGCTAAGCAACTTGCTGAAGATGCTCCCAGCAGAAGACAGGGCTCCTGAGGTCATGCTAAGCAGCCTGAACTTTTTTCTAAGGGCACTGGGGAGCTCACAAGTTTCCAATTGCTGCTTGACATTATCAAAAAATTAGTGACTTGAAATCACCCGAAGGTGTGAGGAGGTTAGGAATCTGACCCGGGTCTCACTGAGCTAGCAGGGCAGAGTTCCTTCTGGAAGCTCCAGAAGACAATCAGTTGCCTTGAGGTTCCCACCTGCATTCCTTGGCTGGTGGCCCCCTTCCATCTTCCAAACCAGAAGTCACAGCACCCCACCCTCTGCAGTCGCATCCCTCTGACCCTCACTCTATCCCTCTTTCGCTGAAAAGACCCTTGTGATGAATCCAGGTTCTCTCCCCATCTCAAAATCAGCTGATCTTGGATTTCATCTGCAGGAAAAAACAAACAGACATAATTTCATCCACGGTAATACTTCCCCCTTCCCAGGCAGCATAACGTTCAGCGTTTCCAGAACCTAACATATGAACATCTTTAGAGAACCATCATTTTTGCCTACCACGGTGAACCACTGAAGGGTTGGAAGCCAGGGAATGACAGGGTGAGACCTGCAATTTTGGCATCTTTATAAAACTGGCTTGTAAAACAGTCACTTCATGACTGAAGAAAAACTGGGCTTTGCAATAACAAACATTTTCAAAGGCTGAACAATACACAGCTAATCAATTATTAAGTCTAATAATGATATCTCTCCTTTCTTCGGGGCTTTGAACAACAGTTCTTTCATACATGTGTCTAGATCATTCCCCCTAATGACCAAGTGAGGGTGCACAGGACTGTCATAATTGTCCCTGTAGGATGAGAAAAGAGACCCAAGGACACTCACCTGCCTAGGTTCCCAGAGCTGCTACAGCCAGGTCCTTTATCATTCCCCTCCCCCTCCCTCCCTCCTTTCTTTCTGTCCTTCCTCTTTTTTCCCCCAGTACTGGGTCTTGAACCCAGGGCCTCACACACACCAGGTGAGCACTCTACCTCTAAGTACAACCCCAGCACTTTTAAAAGTTTTATTCTGAAACACGTTCTTATTGCATTGCCTAGACTGGCCTTAACTTGTGATCCTCCCACCTCAGCCTCCCAAGTAGACGGGGTCACAGGCGAGCACCACCTCACCCGGCTGTCAGCATCTCTGTATTCCATTTGGAGTGGGGCATTCTGGGAAACTCAGTGTCAGCGTGTCTTGGGAACAAATTTCCAAGTGTAGTTGGGCACCAGATAAACGTGTGGAGCTGGTGAAGAGCCCGCTTTCATTCCTGCGGCTCAGATAGTGACTGTCAAGGCAGGGCGCCTGAAGCCATCCTAGCATTCCTTCCTTCCCCCTGGAATGCCAGCTGCACTGTCCAAACCGTCATCTGTGCTGAGTGCCCACCCCCTTCTTCCCAGCTTCTTCGTCCACTCTGTACCAGGGCACCATCCTCTCTTGCCTGGGTGGCCACAGTCGACTTCTCACCAACTTCCCAAAGGGAAGAGTTAGTAAGGGTAAGAGAGGGACTTAAAATTTAGACCAGATGACTTGGCCTCCTGGGGTAAAGTGTCCCATGCTTTCTGTCACATGGCAGAGAAAGCAATGTCAAGGCCCAGTCATGGTCATCGATGGTCCTGCGTGCTGGGCCCCCACTCCACTCTCTAGCCCCATCTCTTACCACCTCCCTTGGCTTCCTCTGCTCTAGCTCTTGACAAAGGCCACATTTTTGTCACCATGGGTCCTTTGCAGTGCTGTCCCTTCTGTTGGAAATACTCTCTCCACTCTTAAATCCTTATATACCAGCTCTCATGGTTCTCCCTGCCTCCCTTTGTGCCTTTCATAGAAAACTTCCCCTTTTGTGAATGTAACTATTTGCTATTTGCTAGTTTCATTTGCCTTCTCTCCTAGATCTGAGATGCTCCCTGTGCACCTCCTAGCCACACTTGGCCGTTAAACATTTGACATGTAGTTTGTCTGAATTGAGATGAACTCTATGCATAAACATATACCAGATTTTGGAGACAATACAATAAAAGTGATATAAAGTACATTAATAATCCTAAATATTCTGTGCTGAAATTATAATATTGTAGAAATAGTGTGTTAAATAAAATCATTAACAATTGATTTCCTTCTACTTTTTAAATGTGGCTACTAGAAACCTAAATGACACATGTGGCTGGCGTCCTCTTGGGCAGTGCTGGTCTAGATTGTTAGCTAATCAAGAGAGAAACCATCTCCATCTTGTCCACAGATGTGTGGTACCTAGTACCTCGTACTCAGCAAATATTTACTGAATAATCGGGTTTGTATGAGGAAACTCAGCACAAAGAGAACTGAGGCAGGCAGCCTGATGTGTGCTGTGAACTTGAGAAAGAAAGAAAACATGAAGAAAAGGTTTTTATCTCCAGTCACCACATTTCAAGTGGACTATGTCCTCTTTTTGTCCTGCTGTATGCTGACACTTCCCCACAGTCACCTAGTACTACAAGATGGAGAGACAGGGTGATCCCTGGAGGATGGTTTAGCTGCTTCTATGTCAGTCCCATAAAAGATGTCTGGTCTCAATTATGTTACATACTTGGACCTAGACGTACAGAGTTAGCTGGGACCCCATGGGGATTTTCCCAGGGTTGCTCATTCACAAGTCAGAGGTGAACAGGGTCTTGAACCTTGGTCTTCTAGGACTCTTGCCTCTAATTAGATCCCATTTTAGTTTCCTAACCCAGAACCCAGGTGATTTGAATACTCCCACATCTCCCTTCCCCTGATTTTATCTCTAATTTTTGGGATCCCCAAAGTAGTTATGCCTGGTCCCAGGAGAGCTTGCCCAGCTGGCACCATCTTCAGAGGGGTCAGAGTGGATGAAAGGAAGGGATGGGATGATGGATGGATGAATGGGAGAAGGGATGGATGGATGGATAGATGGATGGATGGGATAATGAATGCATAAGTGGGTGGGTGGATGGATAGTAGGATGAAAGGATAGATAGATGGATGGATATGTGGGTAAACGGAAGGATGGATGGATGGGAGGATGGATGGATGGACAGGAGGAAGGAGGATGGATGGGAGGATGGATGGATGGACAGGAGGAAGGAGGATGGATGGGAGGATGGATGGATGGACAGGAGGAAGGAGGAGGGATGGGAGGAGGGATGGATGGACAGGAGGAAGGAGGAGGGATGGGAGGATGGATGGATGGACAGGAGGAAGGAGGATGGATGGGAGGAGGGATGGATGGACAGGAGGAAGGAGGATGGATGGGAGGATGGATGGATGGACAGGAAGAAGGAAGCTGGATGGGAGGATGGACGGACAGGAGGAAGGAGGATGGATGGGAGGATGAATGGATGGACAGGAGGAAGGAGGAGGGATGGGAGGAGGGATGGATGGACAGGAGGAAAGAGGATGGCTGGGAGGATGGGTGAGAGTGCAGAAGGGCTAATGGGTGAGAAGGAGGATGAATGAAGAGTGAGAAAGGCAGAGGGCTAGCGGAGGCTGCACGGACGGGGTGATGTAGCAGAAGGAAATCACCCACTTTTCTTGTCGCGCACACAACCTGAAGAGCTGGGAGCCCAAGTCCAGGCGCTCACGTTTGGCTGGAGACCCGGGGCGGGGGAGCGGGTGCTCTGCCCAGGGGCGCAGGGCGGTCTGCGCCGCGGGAGCCCGATCTCCGGTGGACCCGCCGGGGGCTCCCTGGACACCCCTCCCCGCCGCGCCTGACGGTGCCAGGGTGGGGGGAGCGCCCCGCCCCCACCTCCGGAGGTGGCGCCCCACGCGGCCGCAACAAGCTGCCGTTGTCCCGCGGGCCGTGGGCCCAGCACACTGGGGCTTTGTCCGGCCCCCGCCACGACCCACGGGGGGGCCCCACATGACCGAGGGGGTAGGAGGAGCCTGCGGCGGTGGCGGCGGCGGCGGCGGCGGCGGCTCCTTCGTTTCCCTCCAGGGCCGGGGGTCGGCGGGCGGTGGCGGCGGCGGCGGGACCAGGTTGGGTAGGGCCGCGGACGCCAGGCCCCCGGTTCCCCGTCAGGCTGCAGGCTCCGGGCCTGGGCCAGCAGGGCAGCAGTGACCCGAGCGCTTTCCGGGCGGCGAGCTGGGGGTGCGCCCCGACCCCCGCCCCCAGGATCATGGGAAATGGCATGACCAAGGTAGGGGGGCGGCGACCGCGCATCCCTCACCTGGCTGTCTCCAGCCCTTCCGGCAGGCCACCGGCTGCGACTAGGTCGGTCTGCCCGCCTCTGACCTTCTGGTCCCTCTCTGAGCCCTGTGTGTCCACACCTCTGTGTCCCTGAGGTTCCGAGGCCTCGGTGTGTTCTCTCTCTCTGCCTGTGTCTGTCTGTCCTCTGTGCGACTCGGTGTCTTGCTGTATCTCTGTGGCTGTTACTCGGGGATACCTTGCCTTGTCTTGCTGTGTCCCTCTCTCAGACTCCCCAGACTCTGGTGCTGTTTTTCCGACCCTCCCCACTCCGCCCCTGCATGCCCTACACCTGCACTGGCCTTGGTCCCCAGCCCACTATTCTGCTGCTCCTCCCATTCCCCTTGGGTCCTTTGTCCCCTCCCTCTCTGTCCCCTAAGCCTCCCTCTTCTTCCCTCTCGCTGGTCCCCAAGCCTGACTCTCCCTTGGTTAACTTGCTGGCCTGCTCCCCCAACCTCCCCAGAGCCCCAGACTCTCTCACAGAGGGCCCAAGCCTCAGCGATTGCTCCTGAGGAACCCTCATGGGACAGAGGGGGGCTGTGAGTCTCCCAGCCACCAGAGGTGGGAAGTGGTAGGGCCCTGCCCTGCTGACCCCTGCCTCTTCTTCCTCTAGGTACTTCCTGGACTCTACCTCGGAAACTTCATTGGTGAGCACTGCCCACTCTGTCCCAAGCCTGAGTCCACCATCATACTCTGGCCCACATACCAGAGTCAGGAATGGGGCTAGAGGTGGGGAAGCCACACAGGCTGGGAGGAGGAAAGGGGTCCCGGGGGAGGGGAAGGAGCAGCCATGGAGCGCTGGGGTCTGATGCTGACATCTTCCCCATTTCACCACAAGGCCAAAGGGCAAGGTTCATGATCTGAGCTGGGACCATGCGGCAAGTCTGCTCTGCACCTCTGCCGCCTCCTTGGCTCAAGGCCCACCAGCCTCTTCAGGGCCCTTCTGGCCCTGTGGTTCTGAGCAGGGGTCTGCTCAAGGCTGTGTTTCCACCTGGGAATCCAGGAACCTTCCCCCATCCCCTTCTCTCCTGAGGAGGGGTCTCAGGCCCTCCTGTAAGCACAGACCCATCATCCAGCTGAGGCTGGGGTGGTGAGTCGACAAGCTTCTGCCCTCCCTGTTCTCTCATCCAACATTTCCCAACTTTCAATGGCGGATGGGGACAAAGAGAAACAGTACCCCCCATCCCCCTCCTCAGGGGCTTCCAGGTGGCAGCAGGGAAGCAAATCTAAACAGAGATCTTTGACTGTGAGGGAGGAAACAGACTGAGGCAGGTGGTCCAGGGCTTGGGGGATTCAGAATAGAAAAGCCACTTCAGTCTACAGTGTTGAAAAGGAGGAGCTCAGATGTTCTACCCTCATAAGCCCTAGTCCCTTTTTTCCTGGGACCCCAGTAGCTCCTGCCACATTGATTTCCATACTTGGCTACATTAAGGTCTGAGTCCTCTTTAAGTATGTAGGTCCCATGAGGATAGGAGCCAGGGAGTTGACCCCCAGACCCCAACGGCTGCATACCATATGCACTCCCAAGACTATTGTTGAGTAAGGACATGGCCTTGTGGAGATGAGGGCCATGGGCTGTTTATTCTGATCCTAGAAGGTCTGCATGGGCTAAACATCCAGTCCCTAGAAAGGCTACTGTGGGACCTACCCCTGAGTAGTTTTCCATATATCTTTGTAGATAAAAGATATAATATTTCAAACAAAATGGAAACCTATCCTGCACACTGTTCTGGAATCTGAACTTCCCACTTCAAAGTCTACTGTGTGCATTCTTGCACATCAGCACAGAGATCCTTTTAATGTCTGCACAGTGTTCCAAACTATGACTATGTCACTATTTACCCAGTCCCTTTCTGATGGACATGAGGTGGTTGTAATTGTTTAACTATTCCTGATATGAACCGCGCTGCAGAGAACACTGTCTGCCACCCAACAGCTTTCTGTGTGTACAAACGCTTCTGTCCCCAGATTCCTAGAGGCAGAACTGCTGGGTCAAAGAATGTGCTGGGCAAGGGTGTTTAGGATGGAAAGAACAGCGTGAGCAAGGCAGGGAGAGGCTGGGCTGTGTCCTCTGGGTGCCCCAGAGGCCATTCTGAGCCTCAGGGTGTACAGGACCTGGAGAAGGAGCCGTAGCCAGGGGAGGAGGGGCTCAGCGGGAGCCAAGCCAAGCGGTGAGGTGCAGAGCTGGGTGGCGGCTCTTGCTGTACTTAGCCTCAGTACCCAATAAGTCATACTTGCCAAATTGGCGCAAACACCTGTTTCTTTCAGATGCCAAAGACCCGGATCAGCTGGGCCGGAATAAGATCACACACATCATCTCTATTCATGAGTCACCCCAGCCTCTTCTGCAGGTATTCTGAACCCCCATCCCAGGGCTGTGCATAGGTGGGGATGGGCTCTAGATCCCCATAGCACCCATTTATCAACTACCTACCATATGCCAGGTCCTGTCTTGTCTTCTTGACTCATGCTTATGTCTTCTTCACCATTGGATTGGTTTATATTATCATTCTTATTTGGCAACTGAGGCCCAGAGAGGTAAATTAACTTACCTAAGGTCACACATCTAAGAAACTTACCAGCTGGGATTTGAGCACAGGCCATCTGGCCCAAGAAGACTCTCCTTGATGCTTAAAAAGGCCCTCACAAAGCCACAAAGGCCCACACAAAGGCCCTCACAGTGGCGCATGCCTGCAATATCAGCTACTCAGGAGGCTAAAGCAGGGATATTGCAAATTTGAGGCCAGCCTCAGCAATTTAGCAAGACCCTGTTTCAAGATTGAAATAATTAAAAGGGCTGGGGACATAGCTCTGTGTTCAATTCCCAGTACTGGACAGGGGAGGGTGGACAAGATCTTCCTTTACTGCATGGATGATTCCAAACAGATGATTCTGGGCTGTGTCTTGCTATGCAACCTTGGACTGTGACTTCACCTCTTTGGGCCTTTGATCCCCAATCCTGACTGCCCCCAGAGGGTTGTTGTGAGGATGCAAAGAGAATGCAGGGTGATGAATCTGCTTCCAACACTGCAAAGTGTGGTCCCCAATGCAGGGGCTGCATTGACATGGAATCCTGGGAGAGGGGAGGTGAGGGTGTCAGGACTGAGGTGGGAAGCAGTCAGTCCAGACCAAAGGCCCTGCAGTAGGAGACCTGGGTTCTCATCTTCATCACTTATTCTCTTGCTGACCTTGGGCACAAGACTTCCCACCTCAGAGCCTCAGTTACCTGACCTACTAAATGAAATTTTTTATATCAGTACCTACCTCGCTGAGTGGCTGACAGCCACATAATAGATGCTCAACAAATTAAAACTGATATAATACCAAAGTTTAAAATATTCTTTTTTTTTAAGAGAGAGAGAGAGAATTTTTAATATTTATTTTTTAGTTTTCGGCAGACACAACATCTTTGTTTGTATGTGGTGCTGAGGATCGAACCCGGGCTGCGTGCATGCCAGGCGAGCACGCTACCACTTGAGCCACATCCCCAGCCCCCAAAAATATTCTTATCACATAAACAGAGCCTCCTCCTCATCTGTTTATAAGTCTGTGTCACCAGGCGTGGTGGCACATGCCTGTAATCCCAGCAGCTCGGGAGGCTGAGGCAGGAAGATCTCAAGTTCAAAACCAGCCTCAGCAACTTAGCCAGGCCCTAAGCAACATAGTGAGACCCTGTCTCAAAATAAAACATAAAAAAGGAGAGCTGGAGGGGCTGGGGATATAGCTCAGTTGGGAGAATGCTTTCCTCCCATGCACAAGGCCCTGGGTTCAATCCCCAGCACCACAAAAAAAAAAAAAAAAAAGGCTGGGGAGCTGGGGATGTGACTCAGTGGTAAAGCGGCCCCGGATTCCATCCCTATTACCAAAAAAGAAAATCTGTTCTGCCACAGATGTGCTATGTGGGTAGGGTCCTTTCCCTCTCTGGGCTCAGTTTATCCGATTTGGGTCCTTTTTTTGAGGTGCTGGGGGTCAAGCCCTGGGCCCAGACATACTATGCAAGTGCTCTTCTTCTGACCTATACCCCAGCCCTCAGCCTCCATGTTTTCATGTGACAGATTTGATAGTCTCTAAGGGCAACCTCCAATAATCTATGACTTTCGGTGTCAAAGAAGAAATTTCCAGGCCATTGGGAGTGTGAGTTTGCCGTATAGGGCAGCCTCGTTTTGGAGTATTTAGAATATGCAATCCAAATAGACTTCACGGGGAGGGTTTCAGGTCATTAATATATTCACCTGTGAGGTGACTGCTTACAAAAATTAGCCTGTGCCCCAGCAGCCCTCCTCCTCCCACTAGCCTCTCTCCATCCCAGGCACCAGTGAATTTAGCAGAGTTTGATAATACCATGCAAACCCAAGGCCAAATGTTTTGCAAAGTGAAATTGCAAACCTTGCAAAAGATGCAGGGTTTCATGACCTTGGGGAATGTGAGCTAGGCAGAGAAGGCCAGGACTTCACACAAAGCCCTGGGCAAATGAGGGCCTAGTGGTGGGCCACTTAAACATCAAAGTATCAAAGGAGGTCCTCAAGAAAAGCACTGAGGTCCTCAGGATGTGGGCAGAAATAATCTTGACAAAATTATGTGGAAATTAATAAGCATGAAGCAAAGGGTATCACAGCAAATGTGTTGGAAAAATTACCCACAGTTTATTCCTTGACTATTATGTAAACTTGGTTTTATAATTTTTACTTCTTTTCAAGATAAACAAATCTGCTTTGCCCTTTTTACTATGTAATTTTGCAATCTCCACTTGCAGGGGAGACACTTTCCCAGGCTATTGGATAAAAGGTTTGCCAAGTCCTTCTTATCAAGTCCTCATGTCCAAGTCACCTATGAAGTTAGGGCATTGTCTGCTCAGAAAGCTCTGGAATCACAGACAGAGTTGGGAGGCTCACAGAAATGGTACCTACTTTCTTTGGACAGAAAGAGAAGAGTGGCCCAGAGAGAGGCAGGAACTGGGCTGGGGTCACACAGCACTTGGGTTGCTCCAGCCAAGGAAAGGGGGTGCAGGCAAGGTCCCCACTCCCTTAGTGTGGGTTTTTTGCTTGTTTATGTGCTATTGGGGATTGAACCTAGGGGAACTCTGCCAATGAGGTACATCCCCAGCCCTTTAAAACAAACAGACAAAAAAACCTATATTGAGAAAGAGCCTTGCTAAATAGCCCATGCTGGCCTCAAACTTGTGTTTCTGCGCCTCAGGCTTCAGAGTCACCGGGATTCCAGGTGTGCTTTGTCTTTGCAGGATATCACCTACCTTCGCATCCCGGTGGCTGACACCCCTGAAGTACCCATGTAAGTTTCCCTGAATGGACCAACAGAGCTACCTCCTGCAGTGGGGGAGGGGAGGCCTGAGGAAGGACAGAGAATACTCACACCAGATAGCTGTCACAGGGCACCTCTACCCAAGTTTGTCTCAACCATGCTCCCTCATTCCTGAGCCTCAGTCTCCTCAGCAATGAGATGGGGACAGTTCCCTGTCTCTAGGGATCAGGTGCACCAGCAGATTCCAGAAGGTGAGGCTCAGCCTGTTCCTGGCCTTGGAGTTAAGACTTCTGGGTTCCAGCCAGCCTTTGCCATTTACTGCTGTGTGACCTTGGACAAATCACTTCCCATCTCTGAACCTCATCTGTAAAACAGGGTTCTGACCAGAGGCAAGGAGGCTTTCAAAGGTCCCATGACATGCCTTAAGGATCTAGGACAGGAGCTATCGGGTAGTGGGGGCTCAGGAAAACAGACATTTTTGCTGGGGCTATTCGCATCCGTGCCCTTCAGCTCGGGATGGACCCAGGCTAAACTCCTGCCCCGTGGGGAATTCTGCTCCCAGCCCACGGCTGACTGAATTGTTCCTAGATGTTCTTATGTGTGGCCTTTCAAGGACATAGGTAGGAGGAGACCCCAGGGTCCCACTCTTGAAAGACCCCTAAGAAGTGGGACCCCGGGTCTCCTCCTATTTCCTTGAAAGGCCAAAAACTGCAGGACCCTGCAGGGACGCTCTGCGGGATGGCGGCCCCTCCCGCCTGGCCTGCCACCACCGCTGCCTCCCACACCTCCCCCTGCTCCCTGCCAACGCTGGCTGACCTGAGCGCCCAGGGCTCCATGTCCCTTGATAGTCCCATGAGGAAAGGGCTCCCGGGAAACCCCCCCATACCCGCTCCTCTGTCCTCTCTTCTCCAGCAAAAAGCACTTCAAAGAATGTATCAGCTTCATCCACTGTTGCCGGCTCAATGGGGGGAACTGCCTTGTGCACTGGTGAGTTGAGGGGGAGCTGGTGGCTGTCCTCCATCCCCAACACAGCCATCCCGAGGGCCACAACACTGACAGTCCACCATTCACCCAGAGGAGCCGCCACAGGCTCCAGTCAGGGTCCTGTTCTTTACCAGCCTGAGGTCGTAGCCCAGCAGTTGTTTCTCCCTGAGATTCAGTTTTGACATCTGTAAAATGGGGGAAAGGTTGTTGAGCTGATGAGAGAGAGAGAGAGAGATGACCCAGAGAGGGGCAGGAACTGGGCTGGGGTCACACAGCACTTGGGCAGTCCATTCCTCCTGGCTTCCCCTCTCCCCTCTCCCAGGCCTGTGAGGTGGGGAACCCAGGCTAGGAGGAGGGACTTTTGATCTACTCATTTACCCCAGGCCTTGCCTATGTCATTTATTCCATAACTTCTCACCAAGCACCTGTCCTGTGCCTGGCTGGGGCTCTGGCAGAACCAGACTGAGCCTGGCCAGCACTTCTGGAACCTCCATGAGACCACTCTCTCAAGCCTTGCCTTCTCTCTCCCTCCTTCCCCTGTTCCAGTTGCACTAGACTCCCATATTTCAATTCCACCAGACTTCCACCTTATGGTCTTGGTGCACGCTGCCCTGGTTGGCAGGTTGGCTAACATGGTTGGCTGACCCTTACCTGTCTCTCAAGACCTCTGAAACCCCTTCCCTGACCCTTCCTCATCATCCCCACTAGATCAACACCTCTTCCTCTATGGAACTCCTAGGCCCCAGACTCATCTTCAACACAGTTACAACCACCTGAAATCATGTCTCTGGTTAGTGTCTGTCTCCCCAACTTACTGAGCTCCAGGACAGAAGAGACCATTGCTCTTTTATTCCCTCCCTGTGTCCCCAGGACCTGAAAAAGGAAAAGATGATGAGGAAATGTTTTTTGAATGAATGAATGAGGTTTCGCCCAGGCCTTTGATGTGGGAGAGAGAATGCCAGGCAGAGGGAATCTCATGGGCAAAGACCTGGAGCTAGGAGGAGAGGTCCTGGCCACTTGCTTGTGGTTGGAGGCAAGGGCAGGGGCGCTTCAGTGGGCGGGTGCCTGGGAGGTATGGGGGAGATGGAACCTTACCTGAAGCCCGGGGGCTGCTGGGGACCCCAGCTTTGCAGGCATCTCCCGCAGTACCACCATTGTGACAGCATATGTGATGACGGTGACGGGGCTGGGCTGGAGGGAAGTGCTTGAAGCCATCAAGGCCACCCGGCCCATCGCCAACCCCAACCCAGGCTTCAGGCAGCAGCTGGAGGAGTTTGGCTGGGGACACTCCCGGAAGGTAAGGGCTGGCAGGAGCTGCTTGGACTGGGGGGGTCCAGGGACCCTTCTTTCCCCTTGAACCCTGGGCAGGATTGGGAGGAATTCAGCCCAGGCTTCAGATCTGTCGGATTATCCTGGGGTCTTGAACCAATCCAGCTCCTGAGTTTAGTTTGTGTTAACAGCCAGGTGGGTTTGGGGGTTCATTTGTTTGCTTTTAAACTTAGAGTCTGGCTGCCCCTAGACCAGTCTGTAGACCCTTCAGTCTGGCCTGGTGTCCCAACATGTCCTCAGGCCCCATCCATCTGCCTGCCATCTAAAGCTTTGAGGGTTTAACCTCTTGGGGGAAAACTGGTCCTAACACACCCCAGCGTTGGATCTTTCTGAGGTCAAAGCAATCCCCTTCCTTATCTCTCCCAGAATTTCAGGAATTGAGGTCACCCCCGGACACAAAGGGTGAGAGAGGAGGGAAGAAAGAGGAGAGAGCTGGGAGGGCCTGAAGGCTCCCAGCAGGGTGACAGAAGGGTCCCCAGAGGCTTAGCTACAGGGCTGTGCTAGAAAGAAGCCCTGGTGAGCGCAGTTGCTGAGACCACGGATGTGGTCAGAGGCCAGAGGGAGGGGTTCATGCGGCCCCTGCTGTGTAGGTGGAGGTCACTTTAGCAAATCTGGAAAATGGAGGGAGTTGCGGAGGGAGAGGGACTCTCGGCGGCTGCGCCTTGGAACTCCGAGAAGAGAGGCCAAGGGATGCTCGCGGGGGCGGGCGGGGTGGGCAGCGGGCCGAGGGCGGCGGCCCTGGGGCGGGACAGACCCTGACTCCGCAGCGGCCACCCAGCTTCGCCGGCAGCTGGAGGAGCGCTTCGGGGAGAGCCCGTTCCGCGACGAGGAGGACGTGCGCGCGCTGCTGCCGCTGTGCAAGCGCTGCCGCCAGGGCTCTGCCACCTCGGCCGCCTCGGCCGCCCCGACCGCGCCGCACTCGTCAGCCTCGGAGGGGACCCTGCAGCGCCTGGTGCCGCGCACGACGCGGGACGCCCACCGGTCGCTGCCGCTGCTGGCGCGCGTCAAGCAGACTTTCTCTTGCCTCCCTCGGTGTCTGTCCCGCAAGGGCAGCAAGTGAGGACCCCGCCCCGAGCGGCTCCCCTCGGCCTCCCGCTCCGCCCCTTCGGGGGCTGTCTGGGCCCCCCACAGTCAGGACGGGCCCAGAGGCTGTGGGAGCCCCGCAGAGGCCCGATCCCTGCCCCCATGTCCACCTCGCTTGTCTGCGTCCGCGGTCGGTGTGTCCTCCCTCTGTGCGTCTGTGTCCGGGCCGGCCAGCTGCAGCCACCTGGTGCCTTAGTCCTTGGGCTGGGGGAGGGGCCCGGCTTCCACCCGTAGTGGCGGCGGGAGCGGGAAGTAGGTAGGGAAGGGGTGGACCGGGCTGGAGGGATATTAAAGAGACACGAAAGCTGCCTGACCCCGTGCCTGTCATTCAACAAAGGCCAGACCCTAGCGTCTGTGGAAAACAGGGCCAGGTGTGCAGTGTGCAGCCGTCGGGGACGGAGGGGCCTAACCTCCTCAACTGCGGTCTGCAGAGCTGGATTCTGGGACGGCGAACTCCTGACACAGCCCCTCATCTCTCCCAGAGCCCTGATCTCCCTCCTGAGAGGCTCCTAAGTGCTTCCTTCCACCTCTCGAAGCCCCCCACCTCTTCTCCACACAGGCACTGGCCAGTAAGATCCAGTAGTGCTTCCCCAACACCTGACCTCTCACTGCTGAAGTTTACTTTATCCTAGGGGAAGATGTAAGCCTCAGAAAGGTCAGGCAGCTTGCTCAAGAACACACAGCTAGAACTGGGGAGCCTAAGTCTCATGACAGTTGGTAGGAAGTAGCTCCTGATTTGGGAGGTTACTGGTGGGGAGAACCCACCTCCAGCTAGTGGGAATCATCCTTCCCAGCTAGAGTTTAAAAGCAAGAGCAAGCAGGGACTGACCCCAAGAATGAGTAGAGGTCATCAGAGCTGAGGAGTCTGAAGCAGCAATAACCCAACAGCCACTGCTATGGGCTTCTAACTTTGTACCAAGCCCTGGGTGTAGGGGCCTGAACGAAATGACCTTCCTGTCACCCCAACCTTCTGTTTCTCCTTCATTTACCAAATGTTCATTGAGCACCTGCTGTATGTCAGGAACTGTGTTGGGCACTGGATTTACAGCAGTGGGTAAGACCTCTGCCCTCACCTTGCTGACCTTCTGGTAAGATACCAGGTAAGCAAAAGGAAACATACCAGGTGGTGAGGGAGTGGACCATTTTGCTATGGGGAGTGTAGGGAGCCTACGTCTGCTTGGATGGTTTATGGTACCACCGTCCAACTGGTTTAAAACACTTTAGATGGTGTCTTCCCCTATTTAAAAACCTCCACAGGCCCCATCACCTGGAGGACAAAACAAAGCCCCCTGATCCAGTGTTCTGTGTCTTTCAATATGCTCCCTCCTCCCCCCTTCTAGCATTCCCCCCCACCTTGGACTCACAGCACACCACTCCTTTGTGTTTGTGCTCACTCAGGCTGTGTACTAAACTTTCTACCTGCATCTCAGGCTATTTAACAGATGAGGAAACTGAGGCTGGTGCCCAAGGTCATCAGGTAGCAGGTGGTGGGGAAGTCTGGCTGTAGACCCCACCCTCTAGACCCCACCCTCTGCAACCTAGAAAAATGAAGGGATGGTCCAATACACTGAGGACTCCTGCTTAGTTGTATAGCCTGCCTCAGACTCTGAAAATTTAACCAAACTTGGGCAAAAAAGTGTCTGAAAAAAAAATCGCATCTGTATTGAACATACACAGACTTTTAATTTTCTTGTCATCATTCCCTAAACAATATGGTTTAACAACTATTTACACAGCATTTACATGAGAGGTGATTTAAAGTCTAGGATATACGTAGGTTATATGTAAATACTACATTATTTTATATAGGAGACTTGAGCATCCATGGATTTCAGTTTCCAAAGGGGTCCTGGAACCCATCCCCCACAAATACTGAGGGTGACTGTCATTATTCTTGTAGCTAATCATATGAAATAATTTGTGCTCTGCTCCACTGGAGTCTAAACCCAGACTGTGTCTATGGAAGTGCTGCTGGCACATGGAAGGGGTCACAGGTGCACATGAGGGACAGTGCTTGGGTCTCTGGTCAGTGCTGGCTGGAACCCCGCTCTCTGCCTGCTTCAGGAGAGGATGTTATTCTCTCCACCCTGTTTCACCAGAGGCTGGAGCAATCTGAATTTCTTAAAATCTTTCAGGTCAGGAATCCCCTTTTGACAATTGAACGAAAGAAACGTAAAATGCATAGATGTGACAAAATTTATGTACTATTTCACAGGATCACAGACCTCACCAGGAATCCATAAATCCCAAGTATAGCTGCCAGGAGGTAGGCTGCAGCACCATTTAGGTCTCTGGACTCTCCCCAGTCAGCTTTGAATGCTGACTCTCCCACCAGGCTCTGGGACTTTGTTACAGGGCTTCAAACTTTCTGAGCCTTGGTCTTCTTCATGTTAAAATAGGTAATGAGGCTGGGTTGAAGCTCAGTGGTAGACCGCTTGCCCAGGTTCAACCCCAGCACCACAAAATAAGCAATTAGACTTGTCTCCTGTGCTCTTGTGAGAGCCAATGTAGGCACCATAGGGAAGGGTTCAGGCCCAGTGCCACAGTGAGCAGTCGGTAAATGGGGATTCTCAATATCTGAAGAAAGAACTGTGGTCTCTGGGCCACCTGCATCAGAATCCCTCCTTCAGATTCAGGTTCCTGGGCTTCTGGCCAGAAAGTCTGATTCCTCCAATAGGGTCGGGAGTGGGCACCAGAAACCGGTTACTCCCGACCCCATTGGGTTCTAGTAGCCAGTCCAGGTTCTGAAAAGAGACTGAAAGCCAGGGGAGGTATGGTCCCAGCCACTGGGGAGGTTGATCCAGGAGAATCTCTTAAGCCCAGGAGTTCAGGGGCAGCCTGGGCAATTTAGGGACACTGGGTGGGGGGCGGGGGGGGGTGGCATGGGAAGAGAGGGAGGGAGAGAAGGAGGGAGGAAGGGAGGGCGCGTAGAAGGAAGGAAAATCAGAGACCAACAAGCGTCCAGGGGGGCTAGGCAGAGCAGACCACGGGCGCAGGAGTGGGGCAGGGTCTGTTCCCTGGGTAGCAGTCGAGCACCTTCCTCTCAGACCCAGAGCCCAGGCCACCCACCGGAGCGCTCCTTGGGTCTTGGCAGTCCGGGGTGCCTCTCAACAGCCACCACGTGAGGCCCAGCGCCCTCGGGCCAATCTGTCGCGGGGAGGGGCAAAAGGAAAGCGAGAGGGGACGTAACAGAAAGCGAAACCCTCGCTCTGACTTTCACTTCCTTGGGCTCCGCGCGCCATCCAGGGGCCCGGTGATCCCTTAACCCGTGCGGGTCCCCTTCTATGCCTCGGGATCCAGCCGTCGCTTCACAGAGCTCCAGATGGCCAACGGCCCCTGGCGGAAAGAGGAAGAGAGAGTCCCGATCAGCAATGGACCTGTGTTGAGAACCGGGGGTCCCCTGCGTCTCCGCGACTGGCTAGTGGCACAGATCGAGAGCGGACTCTACGCCGGGTTGCGCTGGGAAGACCAGGACAAGACCCTCTTCCGCATTCCCTGGAAGCACGCAGCCAAGCAGGGCTACGAGGCGCAGCAGGACGCAGCGCTCTTCAGGGTAAGGGTCAGGAGCCTACGGACCCCAGCCTGGGGACGGCTCTTGCAGCACATGGTGGCAGCGGACCAACCCATGAGCTGTGTGACCTTGGGCCACTCGCTTGGCCTGGAGAACTAAGGGTAGTGTCCTCCATAAGGGAGAACCTCAGACACCTCCTAAAACAGAATCAGCCAGGCTGGCGGTGGACCTGCACCATCCCCATCTCCTCCCATCCCACGGCGGAATGAGATGCCTCTCATTCCAAACCCACCAGACCCTGCAACTTGGGAGCCTTCTCCGTGCTCCCTATATTGGACCTTTTCAGGGCCCCCTGCAGGAAGAACTCCTTCCGCTTGGCCATCCTTAACTTTCTCCAAGTTGACTCCTTTCCAAGCACACTTAAACTCTGAAATCTCTCCCACTGGAGTGGGAGTCTAAACCACTGGAGTCTAAACCCAGACTGTGTCTATGGAAGTGCTGCTGGCACATGGAAGGGGTCACAGGTGCACATGAGGGACAGTGCTTGGGTCTCTGGTCAGTGCTGGCTGGAACCCCGCTCTCTGCCTGCTTCAGGAGAGGATGTTATTCTCTCCACCCTGTTTCACCAGAGGCTGGAGCAATCTGAATTTCTTAAAATCTTTCAGGTCAGGAATCCCCTTTTGACAATTGAACGAAAGAAACGTAAAATGCATAGATGTGACAAAATTTATGTACTATTTCACAGGATCACAGACCTCACCAGGAATCCATAAATCCCAAGTATAGCTGCCAGGAGGTAGGCTGCAGCACCATTTAGGTCTCTGGACTCTCCCCAGTCAGCTTTGAATGCTGACTCTCCCACCAGGCTCTGGGACTTTGTTACAGGGCTTCAAACTTTCTGAGCCTTGGTCTTCTTCATGTTAAAATAGGTAATGAGGCTGGGTTGAAGCTCAGTGGTAGACCGCTTGCCCAGGTTCAACCCCAGCACCACAAAATAAGCAATTAGACTTGTCTCCTGTGCTCTTGTGAGAGCCAATGTAGGCACCATAGGGAAGGGTTCAGGCCCAGTGCCACAGTGAGCAGTCGGTAAATGGGGATTCTCAATATCTGAAGAAAGAACTGTGGTCTCTGGGCCACCTGCATCAGAATCCCTCCTTCAGATTCAGGTTCCTGGGCTTCTGGCCAGAAAGTCTGATTCCTCCAATAGGGTCGGGAGTGGGCACCAGAAACCGGTTACTCCCGACCCCATTGGGTTCTAGTAGCCAGTCCAGGTTCTGAAAAGAGACTGAAAGCCAGGGGAGGTATGGTCCCAGCCACTGGGGAGGTTGATCCAGGAGAATCTCTTAAGCCCAGGAGTTCAGGGGCAGCCTGGGCAATTTAGGGACACTGGGTGGGGGGCGGGGGGGGGTGGCATGGGAAGAGAGGGAGGGAGAGAAGGAGGGAGGAAGGGAGGGCGCGTAGAAGGAAGGAAAATCAGAGACCAACAAGCGTCCAGGGGGGCTAGGCAGAGCAGACCACGGGCGCAGGAGTGGGGCAGGGTCTGTTCCCTGGGTAGCAGTCGAGCACCTTCCTCTCAGACCCAGAGCCCAGGCCACCCACCGGAGCGCTCCTTGGGTCTTGGCAGTCCGGGGTGCCTCTCAACAGCCACCACGTGAGGCCCAGCGCCCTCGGGCCAATCTGTCGCGGGGAGGGGCAAAAGGAAAGCGAGAGGGGACGTAACAGAAAGCGAAACCCTCGCTCTGACTTTCACTTCCTTGGGCTCCGCGCGCCATCCAGGGGCCCGGTGATCCCTTAACCCGTGCGGGTCCCCTTCTATGCCTCGGGATCCAGCCGTCGCTTCACAGAGCTCCAGATGGCCAACGGCCCCTGGCGGAAAGAGGAAGAGAGAGTCCCGATCAGCAATGGACCTGTGTTGAGAACCGGGGGTCCCCTGCGTCTCCGCGACTGGCTAGTGGCACAGATCGAGAGCGGACTCTACGCCGGGTTGCGCTGGGAAGACCAGGACAAGACCCTCTTCCGCATTCCCTGGAAGCACGCAGCCAAGCAGGGCTACGAGGCGCAGCAGGACGCAGCGCTCTTCAGGGTAAGGGTCAGGAGCCTACGGACCCCAGCCTGGGGACGGCTCTTGCAGCACATGGTGGCAGCGGACCAACCCATGAGCTGTGTGACCTTGGGCCACTCGCTTGGCCTGGAGAACTAAGGGTAGTGTCCTCCATAAGGGAGAACCTCAGACACCTCCTAAAACAGAATCAGCCAGGCTGGCGGTGGACCTGCACCATCCCCATCTCCTCCCATCCCACGGCGGAATGAGATGCCTCTCATTCCAAACCCACCAGACCCTGCAACTTGGGAGCCTTCTCCGTGCTCCCTATATTGGACCTTTTCAGGGCCCCCTGCAGGAAGAACTCCTTCCGCTTGGCCATCCTTAACTTTCTCCAAGTTGACTCCTTTCCAAGCACACTTAAACTCTGAAATCTCTCCCCGAGCAATAAGCAACCAACTGCACACCAGGCCATTGTCACCACTCCAAACACCCAGGTCACCTCCAGCTCCTCCTTCTTTAGCTTCACCTCTCCCTTCACACCAAGAAGTACATGCAATGTCCTCTTCATTTATCTCCTCCTTCCTAGTCCCCCCACCATGCCCCAGCATGGGCAGTCTGCTTTCTGGTACCTCCTGCTAATATCTCTAGTTGCCAAATCCTGGGATACATCCCAGCCTTCACCTTCCTTGACTTCTGCATAGACTCACACCTGGTGGACTCTCCCTTCTCCCAGAAACACTCTCACTTGTATTCCAGAATCTACCCCTCTTGTCCCAACCCCTGCTGCCATTTTCCTCCCACCTCCCAGGCCCCTGCTGCTCAGCCTCCATCTCCTCCCCTCCTCTGTGGGGGCTCCTAGCACTCCGTCTGGACCTCCCTCCTCAGCCTCAGTATGGAGGCTCCAGGCCTCCCCTCTAAGCCTCAAGCCTGCTGATCTTGCAGTCTCCCAGATGCTGTCTCCTGGTGGCCTCCAGGCCCCTCAGATTATGCCTATGACTGTACCACACTTGTAAGCTCACCCCCCACAAAATTCTGTCACCTGGGCACCTGAACCCTAGCTGCTCAGCAACTTCCAACCTCATAGTATCCAATTAGCGAGGCCTGCTGGTTCTTCTGCAAAACATCTTAAACCCATTTCCACCTTCTCTCCCAGGACAACTGCAGTGACCTCCCTGAGCTCCCCCAACCCCGACCCCCGGCCCTCAGCCATCCCCTCAGTCCTTTCTAAGTGCAAAGATGTCCTCCTCAGAGTCCTTCCAAGGCTCCTATGGCCCCTCACCCTGCCCTCAAAACCCTGCAGAACTGCCCCTCCCGGGCCACTCCCTTCCCTCCCTAACTTGGGTTCTTTCACTTTCTAAATACTTTGTGTGTTGCCTTAGGACTTTGTACGTGCTGTTCCCTCTTCCCCCTCCTGGCCAGTTCCCTTCAGCCTCAGCTCAAACATCTCTTCCTCAAGAGTCTTCCCTGGTGCACTCATTAATTTAATGCATTTATTAAGCACCAACTCAGGGGTCTCCCAAGTCATCCCCATGGGAGTCTGTATGAGTTCCCTATGAGTTTTCCTGCCTGAGATGAGTCTGTCTCCTTACAGCAGACTGTGAGCTGCAGGAAGGTGGCAACACTGAGCACAGTGCCTGACATACAGTAGGTGCTCAATAAGTGTTGAATAGGTAGATACATGGCTTATCCCTTAAGCTTTATTCACTATAGTTCAGAAGAGGGGGATTCTGGGGGCTGGCCCTCCCCATCCCTCAATCCACCATTAATATACATATGTGACTCCATGACCCCAATAATATGTGACTTCTGGTGCCCTGTACCCATGGGATAAAGCTTGACCTTCAAGGACATTCATAATCTGTCTTCAACCCATCTCTTCTTCCTTAATTCCTCTCCCCTTTCCCTCAGCACAAACAGTCAAATATGAATTCTATATTTGCAAATTCTCCTGCTTGCCAAAATGTATTTGTATTCCCCAAATCAATACTTGAGGCATTTTTGCAACCATTCATAGATATGCACAGAATGACCAAAATGTCAGTGGCCCAGTGGGGACATCTGAAGCTGAGAGCGCTGCCTTCTGTCTTCAGCTCCCACATGGTGAACATTGTCCCTTCCATGGTCTATGTAGTGCCGTATGTTTAATATTTTGTGAGTGATGTCCCTATTTAGAATGACCCCCAGGCATAATGCTGAAGCGCTGTCTAGTGTTCCCCAGTGCAAAAGGCCACCATGTGCCTTAGAGAGAAAATTCATGTTAGATAAGCATTGTTCAAGGATGAGCAATAGTGCTCTTGGCCATGAGTTGAATGTTACTGAATCAACAGTGTATATTAAAGAGTGTCCTTCAACAGAAACACATTAGACAATGTTATGGACTGGTCAGTTGAAGAAAATGCTGTGACCAGAGAATTGCGGAAACTTAGCCCTGTATTTCCCCATGTGTGTGCCTTAGAGAAAAAATTCATGTTAGATAAGCTAATAATGGTGTCATATTGGCTAATTCAGTGTTTGTGAAGACTTAACAGAACATAACTAACTTGCATAACAAGAATCTGCACTGAGGCATGCATGCCCAACCCCTTGCTGATGTCAGACATTGCACCGTTTTTGCCATAGGTGTCTATTATTTTTGTTTTCGTGCTGGGCATTGAACCCAGGGGTGCTCTATCCCTGAACTACATCCTCAGCCCTTTGTATTTCGTATTTTGAAACAGGGTCTTGCTAAGTTGCTGAGGCTGGTCTCAACTTGCCCTCACCCTGCCTCAGCCTCATGAGTCACTGAGATTACAGGTGTGCATCACCATGCCTGGCTTCATGCCTATTAAGTTTTGCTTTTGATGTGCTCTCTGAACTGACTCATCTCAATATCCTTAGTTCAAGGATAGGTGTACAATAAAAGAGTAACAGAGAAGAATGCAGCAGATATAATGCAAACTGATGTCTCTGGTTCCATATTTTGCCTCAAGAATCTCTCATCTGGGGGCTGGGGCTGTAGCTCAATGGTGGAGAGCTTGCCTAACATGTGAGAGGCACTGGGTTTGATTCTCAGTTTCACATATAAATAAATAAATAAATAAAGCAAGCTATAAAAATACTCTCTCATCTGAAAAGTAGGAGGCTAATTAGAACCAAGTTTATTTATATTATTAGTATTTATATAATGTGACTCATTTGATCTTTTTGGATCTAAATTCCCTCTTTTATAAAAGGAAGGAAGACTAATTCTTAAAGTCCACTTAATTCAATAATTCCTTGGTTCTACAATGGACTCATATACTAGTAATAAAGATTTGTTAATATTTTAAAAAGAGATGTTCTCTGCCTCTGGAAGATTTCTCCTGTATTATTGTCTATTAATCTTATAGTTTTATCTCCTACCCATGTTTTTTTAAATCGTCTGGAGTCCACTTTGTTGGTGGCAACAGGTTGAGACTTAGTTTCATGATTATCAGGATAGCAAACCATTGCCAATATTGATATGCCATCACTTTATTTATTTATTGTTATTTATCACAACCCATAATTTGGGACATGACGATTTCTGATCAGCTGATCACAGCTGCCCTCTGACAGGATTGAGTTCCTTGAGACCCAGGCTCATATGTCTTGCTTCCCATCAAATCCACAGCTCTTGCTAGAATATAGTAGGAACCCAAAGACTGTGGGAGGGGGAAAGGGAGAGCCCCAGAGAAGGATTCAGAGCACAGACAGTCTCTCATCCCTCCGCATGGCCCCCCAAGTGCCCCGCCCTGCTCTCCTTCAGGCCTGGGCTGTGTACAAGGGCAAGCACTTGGAGGGTACTGACAAGGAGGACCCCTCCACCTGGAAGACGAGGCTCCGCTGTGCCCTCAACAAGAGCATCGACTTCCGCGAGGTGCGCGAGCGCAGCCAGCTGGACACCTCCCACCCCTACAAGGTCTACCGGCTGGTGTCTGACCACACCTCCCGCCCAGGTACCACCCTTGCCCCTAAGGGTAGTGGCCGAGGGTGGCTCTCTGGGCAATGATGGACCTGTTGAGTTTGAACTCTGGGGAATTTACAAGGCGTTTAGATCTCCCAGTTTCCCTGTTAGAAAAGGGGGAAGGGCTGGGGTTGTGGCTCAGCGGGAGCGCTTGCCTAGCATGCGTGAGGCACGGGTTCGATTCTCAGCACCGCATACAAATAAGTAAAAATAAAAGTCCATTAACAGCTAATATATATATATATATATATATATATATATATATATATATATATATGGAGAGAGAGAGAGAGAGAGAGAGAGAGAGAGAGGGGCTGGGACTGTAGCTTGATGGTAGAGCGCTTCCTAGCACATGTGAAGCATGGGGTTCAATCCTCAGCACTCCATAAAAATAAACCAATAAAATAAGGCATGCTGTCCATCTACAACTATCAAAGAAAGAAAGAAAAAGAAAGAGAAAGAGAAAGAAAAGGGGCAGGTCCTGCAGTGAGCTGCTGTGCTCTTGACTGGGGTGACCTTAATTGAGGGGTCCTTTTGGGGCCCTGGGAACAATAAGCTGTTCTTGCTCCATTCAGTTTCCAAGGTCCATGCTTCTCCTGCAAAAGAGGGCACTCCCTCAAGTCAACAGCGACCCCCTGGAGAAGCAACTGGGCCTGCGTGCAGGGGACATCAGGTCAGTGTGGCCTTTGAGCCCCTGAAGACTTGTGGACTCAGTCACTGCTCAGCGAAGCCACCCCGTGGCCCTCTCTCTGTCTGTGATCTCCAGCAATATCATTCACCTCATCCCTCCATGAACCCCACCCATCCCCCCACCAGCTCTGCTTTCTTGGTACCTGTGGCCCCCCTCCCCCACCAGCCCCAGCCCCATCACCCTTTGACCTCCCCACCTCTAGTGTGCCCACTGTCCCCGCCCACTCCATCTCCATCATTCTGTCTGATCACCTCTGTTATCTCCTCCCGGTCACCTCTCCCCATCATCTATGGGTCATTGCTCTGTCCCCATTCCCCTGTCAGCTCCGGCCCTTTCTATGTCCTTAACGTCCCCATCAGCTCCTGTTCTGTGGCTCTACCTCCCCATCTCCTTCATCTCTAGCTCCTTCACCTCTATGTTCACCTCCAGCACTTCTCTCCCCAGCTCGGATACTATCACCTCCAACACCCCTATCTGCTCTTCGGAGTGGGGAGGGTCTTGAGTTCTGAAACTCTAAAGTTCCCATCAGCCAGAGCTGGCCTTCGGTCTGCCAGACCTCCCCCTCTCCAGGTGGCATCAATCTAGCAAGACTTGGGGCCTTGGGTCTCCTTTCTACTTTCATGGCCAGCCCTTTCTTCCAATGCTCAGGATGGCTCCAGATTAGCCACAGAGGATGAGGACAAGGAGCAGCCCCCAAGGCTGGCCCAGCAGGGCTCCTTGCCACCAGCCGCCCTCCTCCCAGACCCTTTGGCTGACCACAGTAAGGACTCCTCACCTGCCCCAACCTCCTCCCTGGCCCCCCCCTGGATCCCCAGGTGCAGGAAGTCAGGGTGAGGTTGTGTCTGACTGATCCCCTCCTTCCCCAGGGTACCAGGCACAGGACCTTGGACACCCCTGGAGCCCAGTGCCCTGTGAAGACTTCAACAGCCCTGGTAAGGAATCTAAAGGCCCTCTCCTAAAATAAATAAATAAATATCCTCTCCTCTGACCAGTGTGCAGAACTGGGGAGGGCTGGGGATAGGGCCAGCTAGCCTGTGTCTCCTCCCCCACCCGGACTCCCCAAACAGCCACAACACCTAGCATTCAGGGACTTAAGTTTGTGTCAGGCGTCTTTCTAAGTTCTCCCTATAGACCTGCAATATAGAGGCTGCCATTGTCCCCATTTTACATATGCAGACACTCGACCATGCTCAAGGTCACACAGCTAGTTACTAAAAGGTCACAGCTCCTAAGGAGCAGTGGAAGAATCGAATCCAAGGGCTGCAGAGCCCGCAGCCCGAACTCATATTGAACTGAACTGCTGCTCCTCCTACCGCTGTGTTATTGCCGTTGCTGTTATTATTTCAACCAGTATTAAATCTTTGCTGGGAGATCCTAGAATCCCGAGATCTGGGCTAGGAAAGCCTCAAGGCCATACCCTCCTGTACAGGCGGTCCCAGACCCTGTGCTTTAACCACAGAGCTCGACTACCGGTTCGTCTCCACTGGAAGCTATCATTTTACTATCACCACTGCTAGAATATTATTGTGACTGATTGGGAGGGAGTGATAAATTCCCGAAGTGGGAGCCAGAAGGACTTCCCGGTGCGCCGCTCGGCTGTGTAGGCTGGTGGCAGGGGCAGGGGTGGCCTGCCAACGCTCAGCCCGCGCCCTCTCCCCTGGTCCCCGCAGATTACTGGCTGCACGTGCGTCTTTTCTATGGCCCGGCGCTGGTGCGCGAAACCACCGCGCGCACCGCGGAGGGCTGCCATCTGAGCCCCGGGACAGCCGCCTCCGCCGCCGCCCAGCGCCTGCTGGGGCCGCCCGCACGCTTGGCGCAGGTTCACTTCCCCGAGCCGCCGCCGGGCGCCCGCGTGCTGCGGCGCCTGCTGCCGCACCTGGAGCGCGGCGTGCTGCTGTGGGTGGCGCCCGAGGGCGTGTTCGCCAAGCGTCTGTGCCAGGGCCGCGTGTACTGGCGCGGCCAGCTAGCCCCGCACCGCGCGCAGCCCAACAAGCTGGAGCGCGAGCACACCTGCCAGCTGCTCGACACGCGCCGCTTCCTCGAAGGTGAGCGCGCTGTAGCTCCGCCCTGGGCGCGGGACAGAGGGCTGGGCCGGGGGCGCGGTCACGCGGTTGCCAAAGGAGAGTGGGCACCCGAGAGGAGGATGCCAGGATCAGGGCCCAAGCGTCCTGGGCTTGGGGTGAGCATGGAAACAAAGGTCACACAGCTCAGAAGCGCCAGGGATGGGAAAGAACATGGACATCAAGAGGGCTGGCCACAGATCCCTATCTAGGTCTATAAGGGGCAGGGGCGTAGGCACTGGCATACTGAGGCCCTTAGATCTGTGACATAAGCCTAGGACTCAGGTACGTTTGTTGGCATAAGAGCGCGGGCATGGGGTGGGCATCAGAGCACTGGCAGACATAGGTGAATAACAATAAGCATGGAGTAGGCCTAAAGACCTGAGAGTGGGCATAGGGACACCAGGCAAGGGACATGAACGCAGAAAGTGGGTGCAGATGTGGGACATAGCACAGGCACAAAAAGCTGGCTTAGGACATGGGCACCCAATGGGGATGTGAGCTTACAGAACCTGGGCTCAGGATATAAGCACAGGGTGGGCCGCCTGCTAGGCCAGCCACAGTCCCAGCCCCACAGTCCTGGTGCTTGCAGAGCTGCACGCCCACCTGCAGGATGGACGGCCGGAGCCGGAATACCAGATCCGCCTGTGCTTTGGCGAGGAGTACCCGGGTCCCCCAGACCAGCCGGAGGAGAGGCTCGTCATGGCTCACGTGAGTCATTCCCTCCATCCCAGGGAAGAACCACACCCTCCAGGCCCTCCAGTCCCACTCCATACCCAGCCCCACCCCACCCAGACCTGTATGGCCTTCTGATATCAATGGGTGTGGGGACAAGGCTGTCACTAGGGCTGTGACTTCCCATGGAAACAGAGAGTTGACTGCCTGCGGTCCCCACAGGTGGAGCCGTTCTTCGCCCGTGAGCTGCTCCTGCACTCCAGGCGCCTTCACCCTGGCATCCCGCGGGGACCCCAGCAGGGCATCCTGGATGGCCTCACCCACCTTTGACAATCAACCCTAATTGGGATGCTTCCCCCTCTCCCACTCACTAAAGGAAGCCCCACCACGGGGTGAGACACCCCAATCCTGCCCTCACTGAACCAGTGAACTTGGGGCCTCCCCCACCTATTGCCCTGATAGCGGGACAGCTTAGGCGCTGGTGGCTTAACTCTCCCTGAAGGGAATGGATCCTGGAACGCTGAGGGGGGCGGAGGCCCCTGCCCCTAGGCCTGGAGCATCAGCCGGAAATAGAATTCAAGGCCCCAGGAAAAACAGTAATGGGGTTAGAAATAGGACTAAATCGCCTGTTGAAAGCCCAACACGTCAACAGCTGCTTAGAGCTAGTCTTATGGTGCCATTGGGTTCATTTGCTTAAAACCTAGTTGACCTCAGGGTGGTTCAGAGTGGGAACAACCAGTAGCAGTTGCTTGGCCTCTGAGGGACTCTGGGCTTCCAGATCCTTCCTCCCAACTGCTGCTAGTCTCATTCCTTTATCTGAGGGACAATGAGGGGGATTCCGAAACAGAGGATTTGAACCGTGGGTTTCAGATGCTAACCACTGAACCACCAGCACAGTCTTTAGAGAGTGAGGCAGGATCCCAAACATAACCCTAAGGCAGAGGCCACAGTGGCAATCCAGTCCCTCCCCCAGCCCCACTCATCTTCACAAACTGTGAGTTGTGGGGAGGATTGGGAGGATTCCCAACTGGAAGAATTAACCTCGATGTTAAATCCCCCCCCCATGGGTAAAGCAACATTTTTCTTCCTTTTCTGATTTCTGACTTTATTTATAGGAATCCTCTTACAGATGCCAACATAATAAATCTTTTAGTGATGCATTAATAAGTGCCTGTGTTTGTGTTGCTTCGAATCCTGCCCAGAGCCTCACACATGTGAAGAATGGACCATATCACTGAGCTAAACCCCCAGCCAGTAAGCTACTTTCATGGGGATAAAACTGTAAGATTTAACAAAGGACAAAAGTCAATTAGTAGCTGGCACAGTGACGCACATCTGTAATCTCAGCAGCTTGGGAGGCTGAGGCAGAAGGATCATGAGTTCAAGGTCAGCCTCAGCAATTTAGCAAGGCCCTAAGCAACTCAATGAGACCCTGTCTCAAAATAAAATATTAAAATAGCTGGGGATGTGGCTCAGTGGTTAAGTACCCCTGGGTTCAATCCCTGGTACAAAAAAAAAAAAGTCAATTGTTGCTGTTTTTTCAGTCACTAAACAGACTTTTTCTTTTCTTTTTTTAGTTTTCTCTGTCTTTTTTTTAGTTATTGATTATATGTGGTGCTGAGAATCAAACCCAGTGCCTCACGCATGCTAGGCAAGCACATACCACTGAGCTACAGCCCCTCAACAGACATTTTTTTGAACACCTATTCTGTTTCAGGCTTCTTTCCAGTGTCCAGTGCTGAATACTAGGGATAGAGCAAAAATAGCACAATCCCTACTGTTTTGGGGTTCACAGCCTATTTTCCTGTGACTGTCCCCTAATCTCAGGAGAGGCAGCCCTCTCAGAAGGGGTAGTGTTAAGGAGTTAAAGAATCCTGAATTCAAATCCTAGCATTATCATTCACTAACTGTGTAACCTCAGAAAACTTACTTAACTTCTCTGAGCCTTAGATCCCTCTTCTATTCAAAAGAAGCTATGAAGACCTCCGGATCAGAGTTGGTCCAAGGATTAAACATGGTGGGGGGAGTGAGCTGGCCTGAACAGAGTAGGTGACCACTGTCTTGGCAGTGGGCAAGAGGGAGGATACTGACCCATCCTTCAGAAGAGCTGTCCTCTGGGCCTGAATGTATCTGTCCTCCTGGACCCCAGCTAGAGGCTGTAGCTGGGGTGCCTTGTTGCTGGATTCTGTGTAAGAGAGCCTGATGACCCCTCACTGTGGCCTGGATTGCTGAAAAGTTGCCAGCTCCATTTTAGAGATGGAGAAACTGAGGTTTAACCAGCATTTTCCAGATGCCTCCTGGGAGGATCTCTCTGCCCAAATGTCTGTCCTCCCCACACCTGGCACTAGAGGGCGCCAAGGTTCACAGAACTGGGCTCTGCCTCTGCTAGGCAACACCACCCCCCCACCCCCCACCCCGCCTCCCCGGGGCTGGCCGACGGGGTATGTGTGGCCTCCAGGGCTCTGGGTGGCGGGAAGGAGGTGACAGAGGAGGAGAGGAGAAGCAAGACCAGCGGTGGGGACTCAGAGACCCCTGTGGCTTCTCTCTGTCACGCTCTACCTGTCTCTGGTGGTCTTAGCAGTGCACACCCCACCCCACCTGGCATCTCTACTGTCACTGTAGTCCCTGCCTCCTCTCTGTCTCTGAGGGTCTCTTCGTTTCTCTCGGTGTCTGGCTGATTCCAACCCACCCTGTTGGCCACTTGCCTCTGTGTAGCCCGGGTCGCTCCCTGGAGATGTGTCTGTGCGTTTTGTCTGTCCGTTTTGTCTGTCCGTACCTCGTCTCTGCCTGCTTCTCTCTTCCCCTCTCTCCCTCTCTCTGCTTCTCTGTTTCTGCCACTCTCTCTTTTTCTGTCTCACTCCATCTCACATCCTGTCCCTCCCTAGCTGCTACCACCCAGCACATGTGGGCTGAGGGTCTCCGTCCCTTCCCTCCCACCTCCTCACCCCTGGCAGCTGCTCACAGGCCTCTCCTGCCGGCCCCTCCTGGGGCTTGCAGGGGGCGGTGAGGGAGGAGGGCCCGGTAGGCTGCTGGGCCCACCCCTTTTTGCCTTCCCAGGCCGGGAGGCTGGGCCAGTGGGCCTTTTAACCAGCCCGCACAGGCCGCTCCAGACGCCAGCCCTGGAGGCCGTGCCTGGCCTCTGTGGTCTCTGCAGCCACCAACCCAGCCAGCCCGGCCAGCATGCAGCAGCCGCCGCCACCACCGCCTGGGCCCTTGGCCCCGGCCACTGAGCCCACCAAGCCCCCCTACAGCTACATTGCCCTGATCGCCATGGCCATCCAGAGCTCACCGGGGCAGAGGGCCACGCTCAGTGGCATCTACCGCTACATCATGGGCCGCTTTGCCTTCTACCGCCACAACCGGCCCGGCTGGCAGAACAGCATCCGCCACAACCTGTCTCTCAACGAGTGCTTTGTCAAGGTGCCTCGCGATGACCGCAAGCCAGGCAAGGGCAGCTACTGGACCCTGGACCCCGACTGCCACGACATGTTCCAGCACGGCAGCTTCCTCCGTCGCCGCCGCCGCTTCACCCGTCGGGCAGGTGCAGAGGGCACCAGGAGCCCTGTCAAGGCACGCCGGGGACCCGTCAGGGCCACCAGCCAGGACCCCGGAGTCACCCACACCACGACCAGCAGGCAGTGCCCATTCCCACCAGAGCTGCCAGACCCCAAGGGCCTAAGCTTTGGGGGTCTGGTGGGGACCTTGCCAGACAGCACGTGCCCAGCAACTGCTGATGTCACCAGGCCTCGGCTGCCCATGGAGCCCAAGGAGATGTCCACACCCAAGCCTGCAGGCCCAGGGGAGCTCCCAGTGGTCACTTCACCCTCCCCGTGCCCAGCGTTTGGCTTTCCTGCCAACTTCTCTGAGGCTGAGGGCTTTAGCAAGGCCCCCACGCCCGTCCTGACCCCCGAGGCAGCCGTTGGGAGCGGCTACCAGTGCCGACTGCAAGCCCTCAATTTCTGCATGGGCGCCGACCCGGGCCTGGAGCACCTGCTGGCCTCTGCAGCGCCCTCCCCAGCACCCCCCACCCCGCCAGCCTCACTCCGGGCCTCGCTGCCCCTGCCAGCTGACCCCAAGGAACCCTGGGTCGCAGGAGGCTTCCCTGTCCAGGGAGGCTCCAGCTACCCACTGGGGCTGCCCCCCTGCCTATACCGGACACCAGGAATGTTCTTCTTTGAGTGACAGCAGCCTCACCTCTGTAAGGCCTCTGCCAAACCAGTGCCAGGCTGAGCCTGGCTCTAGGACCTGGAGAGTTCTCAAAGGACCAAGCCCCAGCCGGCCGAGCACAACCTGGACGGGAAGCCAGGACTGGAGCATCGACATTCAACCGGGCCCTGGGGGCCCCTGGAGAAACTTGGGGGTGAGGGGACCAGGGTCCTTGGGATTTGTTCTGTGGCTCTTGGGCCCAATAAAACCAGTGTGATGAAGAGGGGCAGCTTGCTGGGTAGTTGGGGCTGAGGGCTGGAATGTTGGGTTCTACGCGTGGCCATGGGGTGGTGCCACAGGGGCTGGGGACCCTAATGGAAATGTCTCGCTTGAGGCTTTCTCCTGCTGGGGACTTTCTTGGGGAGTTTCCCAGGAGCAGAGAATGGGGGCAGGCACAGGAGGGACTCAACCAAGAGACACCAGGCAGGGCATGAAGCGGAGCTGGCCTAGGGGTCCGTCTCCAGCCCGAAACCAAGAGAGACTCAACGCCCTCTATTAAGCGTAGCTATAATACCTGGGACCCTTTGTGACATTTCTTCTGTCCCAGGCTTGTACCCATCATCTCACCTGGGTGCCACAGAATGTGAGCCCCAATTCCAGTGACAGAAGCTGAGGTTCAGAGGGTCTAGGGTCCTCGGGGCTCACGGGAGCTTGATGGCAGATGAGTGACAGAGAGGAGATCACAGCCAGGCCCGTGTGGCTTTGACCCACAGTTTGAGGGAGATGCAGGGAGGAGAACCGGCCACCCCTGAGGAGGAAGGGCTTCTTTGAGACCCTGATTGTCAGGGCTAAAAAGGTGCCCCTTGTCCCTAGTCCAGACAGGGACCCCTGGGCTTGAAGGCTGTACAGACCCCCTTTCTGTGGATTTCCCACACCAGTGGGACCCTCTCCTGGGTCTCCTGGTGGCTCTTTATGAAAGCATTTTCCTGGGGCTGGGGCAGCCTTCCTGGGTGACCTGGGTACTGATCAGAAGTCGAGCTTGACCCTTTCCAGTGCCCCCTCCCATGGGAACAGGAGACGAAGACACCCGTGGCACCCATCAGAGGAAGAGACGCGGGAACCTCACTGTCACTGTCCTGAAGGAGCAGGCAGACGGTGCCCTCCCAGAGCCTGGTCCTCCCCTCCAGATCATGGGTACAGGGAGAGGAGAAGGAGCGAGGATGTTGGGGCACCTTGGTGTTGGCGTGGGGCACTGAGGGTCTTCCGTCCCACGAGGTGACATCCAGGGTCCTGGAGATCCTTTCATTGGGGAGGTGGCCCAGTCTCCTCCAGAGCCCTCCCTTGGGCAGCTGGCCATGCTGACTTCAGCCCCAGTGGCTCCCCCCTCCCTCAGCAGGTCCCCTGGGGCCTGGGAGGAAGCGAGCCCGGCTGGACAGCCTGAAACGTCTGGTTCCCACAGACTCCAGAGCCGAGGTGGAGGGGGGACCTGCAGGGCGGGGGCTCACTGCAACCAGAAGGGGCTGGGAAAATGCCTGGCCATCTGTGGGGGCCCCTTCTCCCCACGCCTGTCGCCCCCCGCCCCCAAGCCACCAAACAGTGGGCAGTACCATGAGGGTCTGTCCTGCCTCGTGCGGACAGCTTCTTGGGTCGGCAGAGGGGAGAAGGGTCCTCTGGTGCCAGGGGCATGGCCCAGGAGGGGGAAACAGACCCCAAGGTGTTTGCCCCACCGCGAGTGCCCGTGTGGGTCAGCATGTGGCAGGAGTGTGTGGCCATGCACGTGCTGGGTCTCAGTTGGGTTGAGGAAGGAGGCCTCCGCTGAGCACCATCCCCCACTGTGCATCCCTGTGGGGCCCTGGTGAGCCCAGTCTCCTCCCAACCTGTGTCCTGAGCTGGCAAGAGGATGGGAGGCCGACATCCCTTGGGGAAGAGGCCTGAGTCCCTGCTCACTCCCACCCTGGGGTACCCCCCACATCCAGCAGCGAACTCAGCTCTGGGCGGGAGCCCCCTCTGCACCCCCCCCTCTGACCCCTTAGAGACTCCTTCTCTGTCAAGAAGTGAAGACAGGCCCCTCAGCTCCAATCCCAGGCAGGACCCGGGCTCGGTGCCTGCTTGGCCTCACTGCGAGCTGGACTGGCGCCCACCTCTCTGGGCCTTGGTTCTACTCCCTTTGCCCAGAGGGTGGGGGATGGGCAGCCTGACTCCGGGTCTGAGTCCCTGGGGAGGGTCTGCCCTGGGGGGTGGTCTGGAGGAGGTCCCATCCCCAGAGGGGCTGTGCCAGGAGGCCAGACACCATGATCTCATGTTGCCCCTGCTCACTGCCCAGCCCAGGGACCCCACCCTCTGGGCCTCCTGCCCTCACATTCTTTCCATGACCAACAGACACCTCTGGCTCCCTCCTGGCCACCCCCTTCTGGGTGGGCATTGACGGGGTGGCAATCTCCACACAGATTCAGACACTGAATCTGGGTCACCCAGAGAGAGCCTCCTGGCCCACAAAAGGAGAGACTGAGGCCAGAGAAGGTGAGTGACGGCCGGAGCTCACACAGCCAGGCAGGTCAGAGCTGCCCGGTGGGTTCTCAGGGAACAGTCGGAGCCATTGGGTCTGACTGCACCTTGGGTGCCCTCCTCCCAGAGGCTGGTCTTTCCCAGGTGAGGACCCCCGACCCCATCCCTCCCCACAGGTCGGAGCAAAAAAGAAGGATCCTGAGCGACCTTGCAGAGGGAGCCTGAACCAAACCCTAAAATGGCAGAGTCGTGGTCTTTAAGAATATTCCAGAGTTCTTCATCACCACGGCTCAGATTCTTGGAATATTGGAGTTGGCAGGGCGGCTCCCGCCCTGTTTCTGACTCCCCTCCCTGACCCCAGGGAGGCTGCCAGGAAGGAGGAGGCCCCTTCCCATCAAAGCAAGGACTGTCCGGAAGCTCCTCACCTGCTGAGAGGCCTCCCTGCCCACAGGCCGGCCTTCCTCAGACCTCCTCCACTGGGCCTTATCTCCCCTCCCGCCCACCGCTTCCTTCCCTGGTTTATGGCATTCCAAGGCCCGGTCACTGCTCCTTCCCACACCCCAGGCAGCGCCCAGGCGGGGCGGAGACCCTCTCCCCCAGAGGGTGGGGCACCGGGAGGCTGCCACAGTGACCAGGAAGCCACCGTCAGCCTGGTGTGCAGGACCAGGAACCAGGCCTGGGCCCAGACACCCTTCCCCCCAGGCTCCCGTGGCCCCCAGCCCAGTGCCAGGCCTGAGTGCCGGGGAGCCCACCCCAGCTCCGCTGCTTCTCGCTGCCCAGCAAGGGACTCCCCTTCTCTGTGTTTTCTTCGTCTATAAAATGTGGACATTCATAGCACCTATGCCCGTGGGATTGGGAGGATTACATGAGTTAATATTTGCAAAGTGCTTAGAACAGGGACTGGCACACGGAAAATGCTCTCTAAGTGTTTGTTAAGTGAAATAAAAAGGTATTTGGATCCTGGGCATGTCCCCCTTAACCTGACTTATCCCCCACCTGGGTGGTGTCTGGTTGCTGTGGAGGGAGGAGGACAGGGTTCTAACTGTGACCTAGTTGGAACAAGGCTTTGCCTCAATTTCTGGCCTCTCTACTTCTCTGCTGTGCAACCTTGAGCCAGTAGATTCACCTCTCTGAGTCTTGTTTTCCTCATCTGTGAAATGGGAGTAATGACTCCTACGCCGAGGACTGGTATGTGGGAAGTCCCATCCTGCATACTGTGTGTGTAGGGGGTCAACAGGAATGAAACTGGGATTAAAAGCAACCTGCGGAGGACCTTCTACCCTGGGCCAGTCCTCTCTGACCCTTCCTTCACACATGGCAAAAACCACATCCCTGAAGGTCCAGAGATGCCTCGTCCCTGTTCCCGCCCTGCGGTAACTGGGTGGTGACTCAGGGAGGCAGCTGGTGGGGACAGAGGAAGCGGTTCCATGGCTAAAAACAGGCTAGAGGCCTGTTCCGTCCCCCATCAGCCCGAAGGCCAGGGCTGCCCCCTCAGGACCACAGTCCTAGAGCCAGCCCCGAGGTCCCACTGGTCCCCCTCGGGTGCCAGGGAAGCCGGCCCTTCTGCTCCCTAAAGACAGCCTCCTCCCTGCTGGGCTCCCTTTCCATCCCTAGGGCTTTGCACTGGCTGTTCCCTCCCTCCTTCTGGAATGTTCCTCCCCACTGGAGGACTCTACATTTTTAAAATTTTCTTTTCCCTTTTTTTTTTTTTTTTTTGTGGTACTAGGGATTGAACCCGGGGACATTTTACCACTGAGCTACACCCCCAGCCCTTTTTGTTTGTGTGTTTGTAAGACAGGGTCCCGCTAAGTTGCCTGGCTGGCCTTGAATTTGTGATCCTCCTGCCTCAGCCTCCTGCTGGCGACTTCTTAAAATCTAGAGCCCAAGTCAAACATCACCTCCTCCAAGGAGGCTGCACACCCTGGGCTATTCCCCCTCTGCCCCTGTCCTTGCCATCTGGTGGCTTCTGTGTGCGCATATTCATGTTCAGGCCTCCACCTGAGGATGCAAGACTCAGCCCACCAGGTGGGGCCTGCCTTGTTCCTTTCATCCTTGGAGTCCTGGTCACCTAGTCCAGGCACCAGGAATTATATCTCAAAGACCCCCCAGCCCCCTCGCTCAGAGCAACAGCCCCTGTGGGGAAAGGCCTTGAGATAGGGCTCCCTCCTCCTTCGCCCTCCAAGCATTGGCCTGGCTCCTCCTTCTGCCTGGACCTGTCTCCCACCAGGACCACAAGGTCCCCTCCTTCACATTGTCCTTCAGTCTCTGCTCAAACGACCCCAGCACCTAGAACAGTGTCTGGACCCAGCAGGGGCTCTGGGAACTGCTGTAACAAAGGGCTCAGGAGCCTGCACCAGGCTCCACCCACACACCTCATGCGACTTTGGCATTGACCCTGGGAGGCAGGGACTATTATTACTCACCTTTCCAGACAGGAACTGGGGCTCAGAGAGGACCCATAAGTGGATTTGAGTCCTTTCGGTTTGACCTGGAATTCGGTCACTTGTTCCCAGCCCGTCTGCTTAGAGATGTCTGAGCTCAATACTTCCCGGCTCTCGACCAGCGGCCTCCTGAGAAGACACCGCCTGGCCTCCCCTGCTCTCCCTTCTCCAGTCTCCAATCACTGACCCGCCCAGATGCAGGAGTCCTTTTTAGTGCATGAATGTGATCCTGTCCCTCCTCTGCTCACAACCCTTCCGTGGCTCCCTACTACCCTGAGTCAGCCTGCCCTCCAAACTTCTTCCCAACTTCTCCGGACCTACTTCCTGCTTCATCTTATACAAAAGCCCTACAGCGCCTGGTGCTCCATAAATACCACCCTTTAGAGTGAAGGGAAGAAGGGGGGAAGGAAAACAGGGGTGGAGACGGATGCCAGGTGGGATGGTGGGCCAGGTGGGCACCTCCCTCAGGATGGCCCCTGCCGCCTCACACGCCCAGGGCGGCCCCGTCACTGGCCGAGTCTTTTCCCACCACTGCCTGGTTGGGTCCAAGGTGGCTGGTGGAATTCAAGGCCACTAGACCCAGACAGGAAAAGGCAACGTCACCAGTCCGGGTGTAATCCAAACCAGATGTGGCCTCAGTGGCTTCCAGGCCCATGGGGGTGGTCACTGTGGGCCTGGCCAAGGCCCAGAGGCAGGAAATGGTCTTGGAGGAAAGCTTTCTGGGCTGGGGCCATCTGGGAAGGGCAGCCCCACTGAGGGGTTAACCCTTCTCAGCCCACAGGCGGGGGCGGGGGAAGTGCCCCAGCAGCACAGCCCACCTTGGGGGGCACAGGGATGGACACTGCGGGAGGCGCCCTGTCCTGGCATGTGGCCAAGCAAATCATGCAAGGAAGAGGGCAGTCCACAGCCTGGCACCTTGGGAACCGCAAGGGACAGAGCCTCGGCCCGACCCTTGCTCAGGTTCCAGCTTGGCCCAAACCAGAGACCCCCTCCCTCCATCAGGGCAGCTCCGGAGTGAAAAGCCTTTTGTCGCCGTGATCACCAGGGATGCGAGCCCACTGAGAGGGCAGGGGCCCAGGCCGCCCAAGAGGTGGCCCCAGCTCACACCTGACTGTGCTCTGCAGCCCCAGAGAGAACAAAACCTCTCTGAAATCCTCTTTTCCCACCCACATTCTCTGCCTCCAAGGAGCAGGGGAGGCTTAAAGGAGGCCCCCAAATAACCCAAACAGCTTTCTAAGATGCATTCCTGGGAGGAGATGGAGATGGGGGCCATCAGCCCTGTGCCGTGGTCCTGTGTTGGCTTCTTGCCCAGGACTTGTTAATTTGCTGTGTGGCCTTGGGAAGGTCACTTTCCCTCTCTGAAGCCTGTTTCCTTACCTGTGAAACATGCTAAAGCCCACCCCAGCCCATCCCTCCACTGTCCTAATGGCCGTAGGGGTAGCAGAGGAGAGCCTGAGGCTGCCATGGTCACTTTACAGAGGAAGAAACTGAGGTGTGGCTGGGAGTCTGGAGGCCTGGGTTCTGGTCCCAGCATCAAAATGGTGAATGAGGGATCTTCCCCCTTTGGGCCTTGGTTTCCCCAGCTGGATCCCAGCCTTGAGTTTCTGCTCTGGCTGGACACGGCCTCCTCCCCTCCCCCTGGAGGTGACTCATCCCTCATCATCGTGCTGTGTGGCCGAGGCTCAGCCTGGGTGGGGGCCAGTGAGGCCGAAAGAACCACTCAGAGGAAACCGCAGGCCTGGCCCAGCTGGCAGGTGGCAGGGGACGGCAGGCTCCAGGGCCTGGGGGCCCCGCCCACCAGCAGGCCTCCCCACAGAGCCCACGCCAGGCTCCCAGCCTCGGGAGTCAGGCACAGGTCCCAGAGTCCCCCAGGCCCACCCTGCGGGGCACCTGTACAGCAGGACTCTGCACCCACCTGCTGGAGCAGGGTGGAGCGGTCAGGGCCCTGGCTTCAGCCTCCAGGGCAGTGTTTGGAGAGGGATGGAACCAACTGCTAGGGCTCACCTGGGTCAGGAGGCAGGCAGAGCAGGGTGAGGAGCAGGGCCCACCTCACTCGGGGTTCAAATCCTGGCTCCACACCAAGTGTGTGACCCTGGGCCAGAGGCAGACCCTCCCTGGGGCTCCCCCTGAGCTGGGAAGCAGCAGAACGCTCACCCGCTGGCCCCGAGAGCGGCCCAAGTGGTCGGAATGGGGCTCACTGCGTCTCTGCCACCCCGGGGGACCTCTGAGCCCCTGCAGGCTGCACCACTCTGACCCAGCGGGGAGGACTGCCCTACCAGGCTCCGACCTCCTACCCTCCAGCTGCCCCCGCCATGGATGCAGCCCCCTGCCCTGCTCGGCTGCCTGGCCAGTGGGAGGGACAGAGAACAGGACTCTGCCCTGGGTCCCCTGGGCACCCTCACCATCACAGGCACCGCGTCTGCCCACGCCTTGATTCTGCAGGCAGCGGGGGTGAGCTCCTAGGCAGAGCCTCGCTCTGGAGACAGAAGAGTCCATTTCAAGCCCCAGCCCCTGACCCGCCTTCCAGCGCCTTCCCCTTTCTGAACTGTCTCCTCATCTGACAGCAGATAAGAACAGCTCCTGAGCCGGGCAGTGGCCCACACTTGTCATCCCAGCAGCTCCGGAGGCGGAGGCAGGAGGATCCGAGGTTCAAAGTCAGCCTCAGCAACTCAGTGAGACCCTGTCTCTAAATAAAGTACAAAATAGGGCTGGGGACGGGCTCAGTGGTTGAGTGACCCTGGGTTCAATCCTTAGTACCAAAAAAAAAAAAAAAAAAAAAGACGATGACCCCGCTGTGCCGCGCTCCTGATGCCCCAACCTGACGGAGGCAGAAATGATATAGTCCCGATATGAGGACTAACGAGATAACATATGCAAGCACTTAACCAAAGCCTAGCAATCACTGCCACCCAGTCACTGTGGGCTGCTGCTGTGCCTCCTCTGCTGTGCCCTCCCTGCCACAGGTGAGAAACCGGGGTGCAAAGCAGGAACGCCTGTGGCCCAGATGGCGCGCTGGGCGCTCTGGCTCCTAAGCCTGCGGGGGTGCCCAGCGCTCAGATGCACGTCGGAGAGCGCCCACCCGCAGTCGCGCAGAGGGAAGGAGGCCACGTCCACGTCCAACCTGTACATTTATTTACAAGGCACAAGCTGAGAGCAGGTTGGGGGCTGCCCAATGGCCTTTGTACTCCTCTGGGACCTCTGACCCCTGCATTTGAGGCCGTGGGTGACCCCTGGGATGGGTCCAGAGTGGCCGGGTGGGGCGGGCTTGACCCTCAGGCAAGCTCAGGGGTGGTCTCCTGTGTCCCCCAGCCTCTCCCGGCCCCCTGCCAGGCCTGGGCGGGGCGTGCCCCTCTCACACAGTTCCTGTGTGTTGGTGGTCACCAGGAAGGCGGTGGGGCGGCCAGATGGTATGTGCAAGGCCTTATCTGCTGGGAGTGGGCGGGGCATGAGGTCCTCCCTCCAAAGCCTGCTTCTTCCGGGGCAGCTGGGCCTGGGGAACTGGGGGCTGCCTTCCTGCCCCCTCCAGGGGCCTCCCTCCATGACTGCAGGAGCCCCACACGCATGTGGGACCCCCAGCCGTCCCACCCCAGCTAGGAGCAAGCCCAGGCCGGGGATGCCCCTGGTGGGCAGAGCAGGGGCCACCAGGGCAGCAGTTCAGAGGGAGCCAGTGGGGAAGGGGAGCAGCCGCAGTGGCCCTTGGTAGGGTCTGGGGTGCAGCGGACGGACGGCCAGAGCCCCTGGGGTGGGGGGCATTAGCTGGAGGGATCTGGCCACACTCCGAGCGGCTCAGGTCGGGGAAGCGTCACTGCACAGGGGCGTGGGGAGCCGAGCCTCCCTGCCCGCGCAGCCTTGTCCCGACCAGCCAGCCCAGGGGTCTGGCCTGCCTTCTCGGGCCTTCTGGACTGTGTGGCCTCAGCCCTGGCCACTGTGCGGCTGCGTCCGGGCCTCAGCTGCTCCGGGGGCTCAGACCCCTAGAGCCATCAGGGACCCTGAGCTGCTGATCTTCTTGAAGCGGTTGGCAGCGCTGACAGCGATGAAGTTTTTCTAGGGCAGGAGAGAGAGGGGTCAGGGAGAAGCTGAGCGTCCTCTCAGGGTCCCCTTCACTCCCAAACCAGCCACAGGATTGCTTCCTCCATTCATTCATCAGATTAAGTCAACCAGGCCAGAGCCCAGACCACTCTAGTGGCTCTAAGTAAAAAACCTCTTGTGGTGGCAGATAAGTCCCTTTGTCTCCTGTCCCTTTGTTTCTCATTCCTACCCCCTCACTCACTCTACTTTCAGCTATACTGGCCTCCTACCTGTTCCTTGAACTCACCAGCTGGCTCTGCCACAGGGCCTTTGCACTGACTCTTCCCTCTGCCTGGAATACTCTTCCCTCAGTCCTGGCACGCTCACTCTGTATCTCCTAGAGGGCTCCTCAGCGAGCCCTCCCTGATTGCTTATTTATAAGTGCAGCCTCTCTCCTGGCACTGCTGATTGCCCTCATTTTTTCCTAGAACCCAACCAGCCTTAATCCATTCCAACAACTCTCCATTTTCCACCCAAGGTAAGTCCATAAGGATTGGGATGATGGTCTCTTGTGTCCACTGATGCCTAGAAGTAGTGGCTGTTTGATAAATATTTGGAATATGATCCCACACAGGGATGGGGTCAGAGACACTTTCCTGAGCCCCCGCCCCTGATGAGCCCCTCCCCAGCCCAGGACGCAGAGAGGGAGACCAGCCCTGTTTTCCAGGCCTGGTGGAGGAAATGTGCCGAGGCAGGGCTGGAGGGGCTGGGGTCTGCCACAGGGACTCCTCCCGCCCACCCGCCCTCGGTACCTTCCAGCGCCTCTTCATGAGGTATTTCTTAAGCAGGATCTGGGACTTGAGGCGGCGGTTACAGCGCTTGGCTTTCTCGGCCAGGTTGTTGAGCCAGGGGTGGGCGAGGCACTGGGCAGCGCTCATGCGGGCCCTGTGGGAGGGGCGTCAGCAGGGTGATGGTGGCACGGTTCCCACCCTCCCTGGCACAGTCACACGGAGGCTCACCCCTGATCCTTGACGATGAGGTTGGAGACAAAGTCTTTGGCCTCATCCGATACGGCCTCGAAGGTCTCCTCGTCAAAGTACCAGTTGGCAGACAGGACGTTATTCAGGGTCTCTGTGTCATCGTCTCCCAGGAACGGGGAGAGGCCGCTCAGCCTGGAGGAAAGAGGTGGCAGGGGACCGGGAGGTGAGACTGGACCTGCAGAGTGGGCGGGGGGTGGGCAGAGCCTCGGAGGCACACCATGTGCTGGAAAGACCCCCGGCTTCCCGAGTGGGACAGACCTGGGTTTGGATCTGGCTGGGTGACTTTGGGTAAGTCACTTCCCCTCTCTGAGCCTCACTCTTCTCATCTGAAAAATGGGCATGATCATCCCAGCTCCCCAGGGAGGATGAGGAAGGACGAGTGCAAGACCCGGTGATGAGCGCACAAAAAGTATCCACTGCCCCTCTGCCCCGCCCGGGTCGCCTGCAGCCTGCCGTCCAGGACCCTGGGCTGAGATGCTACCCCTCTGGGGGCCTGGGCTTTTCCATCTACGAAATGGGTACAAAAGCCCCTTTCCTGGTTCTCCCAGTGGGTGGGCCCACCTCACCAGGACCCCGGGGCCCACCTTGGCCTCTGCTGCCCCTCCCCTGTACCCCAACCAGCCCCACAGTCACCGCCCTCCCCCGGGGCTCACAGCATGTAGGTGATGACCCCCAGGCTCCACATGTCTGTCCTGTCGGAGATCTGGTCATAATTCACCACCTCAGGTGACAGGAACTCCGGGGTCCCAAAATTCACCTTCAGCTTCTCGTTGGGGTTGTACCTGGGGGTGCGATCACGAACTCAGAGCCCCAGCCTGCTCCGGGCACTCTCTGCCCTGCCCTGGCCCTGCCCACACAGAGGCCGGCCCTGCTGTCCCCGACACCCAGGTGGTACCTCCGTGCCAGGCCAAAGTCGATGATCTTCACCAGGTGGCCCGTGGTGTTGACACACAGGATGTTCTCTGGCTGCGGAGACGGGGTGACCTGGATTGGCCTCTGATCCTGCTCTCTGTCCCTCTCCACCCAAGACCAGGCTCCCCGACACAAGGCCCAAGTTGCCAGTGTGGGCAGCCATCAGGGGCCGTCCACTCTGACTGTCCCTGCACAGATAGGAGGCTGAGAGCCCCAGGGGGCTCGTAGGAAGGCTCAAGGCTGGAGAACACTCGGTGGGTTTGGGTCGGACTCCCCTCCCTCTAAGCCACAAAGAACAACGTCCTAGTGATTCTGAGGGGGACTGAGGTCTGCAGAGGAGAGAGGTGTGCCCGGGTGGGTGGCCAGGGCAGGGCCACCTCCAGGCTGTGGCGCGCCAGAGTCCCAGGCCAGAACACACCAGCCCAGGGCTCCCAGGGCTGTTACCCCAGGATGCAGCTACCATTCTCCCCACTTTATGGCCGAGAAAACTGAGGCTCAGACTCAGAAGTGCCATGGTGGCCCAGAAATAAGTGACAGAACCAAGATCTGAGCCTGGATTGTCAGACTTCAGCACTGGCCTCCCGAGGTCCCCGCCAGCCAACACGGTCCCGCGTTACACTCTGCAGGGTAGGCCTGGGGTGCATGAAGTGCTTGTGGGTTGGGTGCAGGGCAGGGACCATCTTCTCCCAGTCTCCTTAGTCCATCAGTGACTAGCCAAAGCATTCAGTAGGTGCTCAACAAGGCTCAGAGGAAATCTGCTTGTCAAGCTCCGGTGAGTGTGAGGAGGACGCTCCCCAGCCTGTTTCCTCTTCCTAGAACACGACCCAGGACTAAGCCCAGTCCAGGGCAGACACAGGAGGGTCCCCGTGGTTTAAGGCAGGTTCCACATAAACCCAGCACCTCCTGGAGACAGAGGCCCAGCCACAGTAGAGGGAGACAGGACCAAAGTCCTTGAGCCCCCTGGGTCTTCGCCACGACCCCGTCACTTGGTCCCTCTGGGTGTTTGATTCGAGGCCTTTAACCAAACGCTTCCTGAGGCCTTTGCAGAATCCATGGTTCACTCGGCCAGACAAAAGGGACCTCCACGGTTCAGCCGGTGTCCCACCAGGACAAGGAAAAGAAAGGCACCAGGCAGCGGGCACTTGAGGGAACAAGCAGACTCAGACCTCCTTTTGGAGATGCTCAGGCCACACCCAAGAGGTCCCCAGAAGCCCTGCAGCCATGAGTCCTGGAGAACAGCCTTGGGCTGGGGAGCACCCCACTCTCTTGATCCTGGCAAAACCCTTTCTGATGAAAATCTTATTGTTATCCCGAAAGCCACACTGCAGGTCGACCTTCCTGGGGGCAGTGCATTTGATTGGGGATCCTGTTCTAGTCCCCAAAGAAACTGGCTTTCAGAGGGGAATGCAGGCCTCTAATGTCCCCACGCAGGCACCAGCTGCCCCCAATAACTCTGGGGTCACCTTGACTCTTTCCTGCCCCTGCCCCCACTCAAACCATCAGCAAATCAGCTTGGCTCAGGCCCCATCCCTCTCTGAGGGTCTCCCCACAGTCTCCTGAGCACCCCACGCCCGCCCTGGCCCCGTGGAGCCATCTCTTTACCCTCCTCCCTCATCATCACAGGATGGTGACAGGGCACTTTCACCAAGCGAGGCCCAAGAGGCAGTTGGAAGGATCCCATGACCACGCAGATCGAGCCTGTCACGAGGCGACCCCAGTGGTGTCAGAGCCACCTCCTGCCACCTGCTCCGACCTCCCAGTCTCTGGCTCTTGCCTGTCTCCGCCTTCACAGGCAAGAGGCAGAGCACCACGCTTCCTCGTTATTGTTGTGCACTTTCCTGTAATACTTTTAATAATATTTTTATGGGTATAGATGTATATATGTGTTAACCATTTCTTTTTTTGGGGGGGTGAACTCAGGGACCCTTAACCACTGGGCCACATCCCAGCCCCTTTCTCTATTTTATTTAGGCCCCATCTCACTGAGTTGCTTAGGGTCTTGCCAAGTTGCTGAGGCTGGCTTTGAACTCGCGATCCTCCTGTCTCAGCCTCTCGAGCCACGGGGATTACAGGCATGTGACACTGCACCCGCCAGAGTAACCATTTCTAAGTGTATTCATTTTTTTTTTTTTTTTTTTGCAGTGCTAGAGATTGAACCCAGGGCCTCACACATTTCAGGCAAATGTTCTATCATTTGCTACACCCCCAGGCCTCCGCACATTCTGAATGGTTTATAATGCTAATTATTGTCATTATTATTAGTTACATTATGAATGTCTGTTTCCCCCACTAATCTGTAGGTTCCCTGGGACAGGTATTCTGTCCTTTGGGGTCCTTATGGGAAGACCTGTGTTAGGGGTAGTCTAACCTGTTACTGGGCAGTCCCTTCCCATCACAGATACTCGGCACGTGTTTATCAAGTGAGTGAATGAAATCCACCCGGCTGGTGGCACTGACGCACCTTGGCATTAACATTTCATCTCTGCTAGCCTCGCCACTTACCCCACAACATTAGCACCTGCCGTAAGGGTACCTGGCACTGGTGCGGCCCCTCCCTACTGCACACCTGGGCAGGTGTCACCAAGCTCCGGGCAGCTACTACTAGCCAACAGGAGTTGATTTGGTACATGATTCCAGGTGCCCTCCCCGACCTACTGCATGCCTGGTGCCATGCCAGTTCAGAAAGGGACATAAATATTTTCCATTAAACTGATGGTGACACCCACATCTCCTGCATTGGTGCCTGGACAATATTCTCATTGGTTAGCTCCAAGAAGGCAGAGGTCGATCTTTATTTGGTTCAGCCTCAGATCTCCACCACGGAACGCTGGCTGGCAGACAGCAGGCCAGAGACACATATTCATTCTTTTGAATAAATGAACAAGCACTCATAGTACCTATCAAAGGCCAACATGGAGGCAGCTGCTTAGCCACCTGGTTGTGAGACACACCGAGCCTGGAGCTCACGGGACTGTAGAGGATCCTTTAGCATCCAGGCCCGATGGCACACACCTGTAATCCCAGCAGCTCTGGAGGCTGAGGCAGGAGGATCACGAGTTCAGAGGCAGCCTCAGCAATTTATCGAGGTCCTAAGTAACCTAGTGAGACCCTGTCTGTAAATAAAATATATAAAGGGCTGGGGATGCGGCTCAGTGGTAAAGCACCCCAGGTTCAATCCCCAGGACCAAAACAATAAAAAATATTCTTTAGCAAATACTTAGCACCAGACTAGAAGTTCCATGAAAACTGGAATCACAGGACCCCCAGCTCCTGGTACTTAGTAAGTACCCAATGCCCTTTGAATCTGTTACTGGAACGATGGATGGAAGTGGGGGTGGAAGACCACTGGTGACAACGCGGACATTGGGTGTTAGTGGTTAGTGCCCCATCCCTTTTGGGAGCCCCTGCCCAGTACCTTGAGGTCCAGGTGCAGGACCCTCATCTTGTGCATGAAGAGGATCCCGTCGCAGATCTGCCGGACGAACACCATGGTATCCACCTCGGTCAGGTGGTAGTCTTCATCCACGATCCTCTCGAAGAGCTCGCCACCCTCGATGCTGCGTGCACAGACCGAAGTACAGGCTCACCCTGGGGGCTGGCACCCACTCCCCTGACCCGCCCCCCAGCTGGCACTCACTACTCCATGAACAGGATGATCTCGTTTGAGGTCTCCATGGCCGCGTAGAGCTGGATCAGATTGCGGTGGTTGAGCTGGTTCATGACCTCGATCTCCAGCATCACCATTTCCTGGGGACCCGTCAAGCAAATCACTCCCTGCCTCCAGCCCAGACCTCACCCTTGGCCAGACCTGCGGGTCCCTGCCTGGACCCCTGCCCAGCCTCCTTCCCTGCTGGCCTCTGTGCCTCTGTCTCCCCCCTTGCTGAGATCTCTCCTTGGAAGTCCACACCGACGTCCCAACTGTCCACTGCATGCAAGGATCTGTTCCCAAACACACATCTCGGCCTCTGACCCCGTCCTCCTGCTCCACACCCCAACACATCAGTGGCCTGCCTGCCATTCCCTGGGAGAACTGAGAAGGAGCTCAAATCCATCGTTCTCCAGAGGAAGCCACGGATAGCACCTCTCCACAGCTGATGGGCCCCGGCTTGCTCCAGCAGAGGGGCAAAACGTTAGGAGCCACCTCAGCTTCCCCTGTCCCTCACTTCCTCATGCCCCACATGGGAGCCACTGGTAAGTCCTTCAGTACAGGCCACTTTCAAACTAGATGATGTGCCGGTCATTTCTCACCACCCCGCACTGCCTTCTTAGTCTAAGTCACCAGTATCTATCACTTTCAAGAAGTGTGCCAGCCTGTTACCACCTTGGTAGGTTGGTATTGGCTCTGGGCAGGGATATTCACACCGCAGGAAACCTCAAATGCCACCCATCAGCCAGGCGCGGTGGCGCACACCTGTGATCCCAGCAGATTGGGAGGCTGAGGCTGCAAAATTGTGCGTTCAAAGCCAGCCTCAGCAACTTAGTGAGGCCCTACGTAACTCAGTGAGATCCTGTCTCTAAATAAAATACATACAAAGGGCTGGGGTTCGATCCCTAGTACCAAAAACAAAACAAGAAAAAAATAATGCATTCCTTGCTACCATGCTTAGAGCCATGAAGGGCTGCTGTGCTCCAAGCTGCTCCGTGTGCACCTGCTGTGCTCTGGGCCTTTGCATATGCCACACTTGGGTGCCTCTGTGGAAAACGTCATAACCTCACTTCTTAGTACCCCCACTATTTCTGGTACTGGGTCCTTATTTTCCTCTCATGGTCCCTCTCCTCTTCCTCCTCCTTTTCTTCCTCTTCCTCCTCCCCTGTGCTGAGGATGAAACCCGGGGCTTTGTAAAGGCAGGCGCTCTACCACGGAGCTACACCCCATAATGCCTTCTGCCTGAAACTCCTTCCTGCTCTCTCCTCCAGAACATCTCACTCTGAAAAGCCCTTGCTCAGGAGAAGCTGGTCCAGGAAGCCTCCCTGACCCCGTGGCTGAGTCAGGGCCTCCCTGATCCCACTCCTGAGCCTCCCACCCCCACTCCCGAGTTGAGGCTGTGAACACCTGGGCAGGAGGCCATCCTCACCCCCACACCAGCCCCTGCCTCACCACCTGTGCCCAGCTGCCCGCCCATTCCTGGGACAAACATTACTCATGGCCTCTGCGCTGGGCCCAGGCTGGGGACTAGAGATGCTCTACACTGGGCCCTTCCACCTTGGTGGGGACAGGGACAGTAGCCACACACTTCGAGACTCTAGTGCCCAGCACAGGGCCTGGCCCAGAGCCTAGTCCCACCAGCAGGGTTGAACTGAACCTGGGGTCATGAAGAGCCCGAGCCTGGAAGGGGGAGTCCCCAGAGAAGTTCACTAACTGAAAAGTCTGGTGTGTGGTGAGGGCCCGGGCTCCTGTCCCTCTGACTGCGGCAACTTCAGTGCAACGAGTTTTCCCACCAGGCAGAAGGTGGTGAGAGGTGCCCACTCCAGGCACTGCGCGCCCCGCCAGCCAGCCCCCCACCCCGCTACCTTGTCTTTGGGGGTCTGTTTCTTGATGACTTTGGCTGCCAGCTTGAGGCCTGTGGCTTTCTCTGTGCAGGTACAGACGGCGCCAAACTTGCCTCTGGAAAGATGAGAAGCCAGGAGTGAGGGGCTCTGAAGGGCAGGGGGTCAGCAGGGCCCTGTGCACTGCTCCTGTCTTGGCCCCAGACCCCATGGTGACTCTGGATCCTTGTCTGGGAGGTAGGAGCCATGGCCCAAGCCAGCCCTGCTGCCCTCCAGAAGCCGGGTACCGGCTGAAGGCAGGCTGTGCTCAGGAAGGGCAGCTCCTGGGCAGGATGGCCCTGGAATGAACCCTTCCAGGCTTCAGAGAGACACCCTGGGCTCTGGGGAGGCGCCTTCAGGTCTCAGGGAGGGAGCTGGCTCTTTAGTGGTACCAGACCGAGCCAGGATTGTTACCAAGCAGGAACTGCAGGTCACTGTGGTCCCAGAAGGAAAATCCTGTGTATTTCCTCTGGGAACACTGAATGACCAACGATGTGTCCATGAGAGGGACAGTGTCATCTGCATGAGACAGCCTGTGCACGTGTGGGCACATAGAAATGACCGTCTCCACGTGACCCGTCCCCTAGTGAGCTGTGTCTGGGCCGGGGTCTGGGTGCCCACCCACCTCTGGGTCCCAGTTTGGGGTCTCAGCTCTCACCCTCCCAGCGCCTCCTTGGAGTTCATGCTGAATTCACTGCTGACATTTCCGGTCCTCAGCTCCACAATGCGGTGTGGGAAGGGGGCGGGGGGTGGTGGGCAATCATCTGGGGAAGCAGAGCAGAAGGTCAGTGTCAGGAAGGCTGAGGATGAACTCTGTCTCCCCTTGTCTGCCTGCCTGGGTCCCTTCCAGGGAAGGTAAGTTCACTGAATGATCACTGGGACACCAGGAGAGATGCTAGGGGCCCAGTTTCCAATTTCCAGTTCCATGACATCTAAAATAATCTTGGAAGAATCCAGTGTGCCGGGGCAGGACCATGGGAGAGCTGATTGGACTTCTGAGACCCTCCTACTTTGAAAGGTAGGGTACTCCATCCCGAAGTGTCTTTGTTTCTATTAAAACAACCAGTACAGCAGCCGTGAAGTGGAATCCCAGACTGTGGGGCTGCTGGTTGGTGCTGGGACCTGCCCTCCCTCGCGGCTGATCTCGCCACCCGGACCCGGGCGGAGCAGTTCGGTGGGGGGATGGCGCCACCTAGCGTCCCCACGGGGAACTGCGGGCCCCGCGGGCCTGCGGGCTGAGTCATCCGGAATGGAAACCTCTTTATAAATAGCAGGAGGCGGCAGGGAAGCCGGCCGGTGATAAATCAGGCGGCCCTTGGAGGTGGTTCAGGTCCCGTCTCGCCGAGGATGTGATCTCGGGGCGGGGCGGGGGGGACGGAGGTCTGTGCCACCGCTGGGGGCAGGAGGCAGGGCTGCTGGCCGCCGCCCAGCCGCCAGGTCCTCCCACCCAGTCTGGGTGGCACTGTGCCGCTCACCAGGCAGGCTGGCGGGTCTCCCGGGGCACCTCGGCCGGGAGGGGGTGCGGGTGGCGTCCGGACACTGGGCTCTCCTGACCCCATCTCACCCACCCCAGCCCTGTAGCGTCCCTGTTGGGGCCCTTTCCCTCTTCGCCCCCTCCCCAGGTCCACTCATACTCAGGGCTCTCTGCTGCCCACTCACAATCGCCCCTGGCTCCTTGTCTGCAGTCCTGCCCCATCTCATGCACAGTTCCGTGGTCCCTGGTCCCACACACAGACACCGGTGCTCCTCAGCTCATGAACCCTCTATGGCTCCCAGAAGCCCTTCCCCCCAACCTGTAGCTGACCAAAGCCTGGCATTTGAGCCCTTGTATAGATTGACCCTCAAGCCACACTGCACTGCAGATTCTTGCTCTAATAACCTGCCTGACTTTTTTCTTTCTTTCTGTTTTCTTTTACTTCATTTAAGTCAAAGTAGAATAAAATCTAAATTGGAAGTCAGGCTGCCTTCGCTTATGCTGTGGGGCGCTTGGCTTCCTCTCTTCCATTTCTATCCAAAGGAAATACTTCCTGAGGCCAGGAACATTCAGTCTGGTGGGCCTGGGTGGGGCATAACTCAGGGCTGTCCAGTCCCCTGAATGGGGACTCTTGGGACTGATGGGTCCCTTCCCTCCCCCCACCTCTAGGGCAACCCCAGTCCGCCTGCCCCTGGCCTACCCAAAATCTGGAAGCAGTCCTCTTCCCTGGCTGTCAGACAGAGGGCCTGCCCCACCTCCGATCTCTCTGAGGGAACAGCCTGGAACTCGATCCCCCTCGAGGTGTCCCCTTGCACCTTAGCCTGGCCAGCCTGGCCTGGGGCTTTGTCTCCAGCTTCCTTCTGGCTCCCTGCCTGGATGTTCTTCCCTCCTTCTGCCTTGGCTGGCCCAGGATCTGTGGGGTCAGGGGTCACCGGCACCCCTTCAAAGATGAGCTCTGACACCTCGCTTGGGGGCTTCTCCACGAGTGGCTTCTCAGAGCTAGAAAGTGAGAACAGAGTTGAAGCTCCCGGCAGCCGCCACCCTGCACCTAGGCAGGGCTCCAGGCTTCCAGAACCTACCTCACCTGCAGCGCCCGCCCCTGCCCCCAAATACATCCAAATTCACTTTGTGCAAAATCATGGAATGGTCATTACCTTGACCATCAACCCACTAATAGGTCATTATTAACTATTAATGGGTTGCTGATACCATGTAGATACAGCTAAGGAGCTATGTAGCTGGGAAGGGGGGTCCTAGGGATGGAACCCAGAGCCCCGAGCAGGCCAGCCAAACATTCTACCGCTGAGCCACATCCCCAATCCTTTTTCTTTTTTCTTTTGAAACAGAGCCTCAATAAATTGTCCAGGCTGGCCTTAAACTTGTAATCCTCCTCCCTCAGCTTCCCAAAGTAGCTGGGATTACAGACAGGTTCCACCTCACCCAGTTAAGTAGCTCGTGATTCTTAAAAACTGTGACCGTGAAATTGACTTTACATGATTATCAGATTGCTATGGTGTGATCATTGTGGATGGCAACATATCAGGAATGACTTCAGGTGTACACAACTGATGCAACACGGGACCTGTGCTGTATGATGGTTACCAAAATATTAGCATTGACTACCAATCTATTAGTCATCTTTTCATATTATACCAATAAAATTAGAATAAGAAGGATTATCCTTTCCCCCAAGGTCTTGGCCAGACCTAAGTCCACGGAATAAGGGGGACTCTTGACCCCAGATGCCTAGAAAAGGAAAGAAAAATTCAGCCTAGGTGGTCTTTGGGGATATCTCCCACCTAACATTCTAGGTCTGGTTTGTGCAGGGACAAGATGTTTAACCAATGCCCAGGACAGAGGGACCTGGACATTAGAACTCCCCTCCCGGAACCGAAGATGATGATGTCCATGGCCAGCTAGGGGACCTGAGCATGACCCCTGGGATCAGAGCCACCGCCCCCTCCCCGCTCCCAGGCAGAGGGTGTTCACCTGGAGATGACCGCGGGGCAGCTGGGGCTGTGCAGAAAGGCCGGGGAGCCCCTCCTGGCGGCGGCCTGGCCCTCGGCTGCCTTCTTGCCCATCTTGGGCTCTTCGGGGCCCTGGCTGCCTGAGGGTCCCTGCTCTTCCCTGGACTTCTTGACACTGGCCTCGGCCGTCTCCGTCTGCTGGGGCAGGGCTGCCGGCTGCCCAGCACTGCCCTCCGCGGGCCCCCCGCCCCCATCCCCCTCTTCCCCGGGGCCCTGGCTGCCGGCTGAGGGTTGCGTGGGGGCGCCGTCCCCTTTCTCTGGGGTGAGAGCTTTGGTATCTCCCTTTGGGGGGCATGGGTCAGGATCTTTCTTGGGGTCTGGGGGGCCAGGGTCCTTCTCTGCAGCTGGAGGTCCTTCACCTGCAGCACCTGTGGGTGCCTCTTCTGCAAAGGAGGTAAGACACCCATCAGGACCAGCCCTCCTGGTCCTCCCACCCCAATCAGCTGGGCAGAGACCAGTTCTGGGCTCAGGTCTCCACTCGGAAATGGCTTGCAAATGCTGGCCCCACTGGGCCTAGGGGCCACATGGTGGGCCCTAGATGAGTGCCAGGACCTCGGAGGCCTCGGTGGGAAGCTGTCCCTTTGGGTGGGCCTTGCTGTCCCTCCCTCCACTCCTTGCGTAAGGTGTGTAAGTGGGTCCCCAGTAGCCATCCACGGTGGCTTCACACCTCCTGGTCTCTCCAGGAAGGACTTCCTGCAGGCCCTGGACCCAGCCCAACCCTACCCAGAGATCATCCTGATGTCTGAATCCCCATGCACCATGCACCATGCAAAGAAACTTCGGCACAGAACTCCTTCCGAGGAACTGCCCAGCCCTGGATTCAGACACCCCTTCCCAAGCTCCTCCCTCCATCTTCGGCCCCAGCTTGGCACCTGTTGATGGGCTCTGGATTCCCAGCTCCACTGCTCCATTTTCTGTCGCCATGAGGTAGGGAGGCGTGTGCTTCTGTTTCTCTAACTCAAGTCTTCCTAGCTGCAGAAAGAAGAGTGAGGTATGTCGAGCTAGTGAATACCTCCTGTGGTCTGGCTGTGGCCAGAGGAGGCCAAGGCCAGCTGACTTGAGGGTAGAGACGTACCTGGAGCAGAGAGGGGCAACCTGGTGGCTGCCTGTCTTGCAGCGGCTGCTCGGGAAGAGTTCTGGGGAGGTTGTAAGGGATTGGGCCCAGTGGGCAGAGGCGGAGGCAGGGGTACGGGCAGTGGAGGCGGGGACGGAGAAGAGGATCTCTTACACCAGGGGCCATGTAGCCCAGGCTGCCACCACCTGTCACTCTTGGCCCCCGTTCAGAGGACACGGCATTCTTCCCACGGCCTGGCTGGGGGGAGAATGGTGTGGAATAAGCAGGAAGAGAAAAGGGAGGGGGCCCCAGGGGCCCCAGGGGAGCAGCCCTTTCCCAGGCCTTGCCCAGTACCCCTGACTTGGTCAAGACCAGAGGGGGACCCTGGAAGGAAAGGGGCTCCCAGGCAGGGCTGAAGAGCAAAACTACACCCAGGCCCAGCCCGACTCTGCCACCTGCCTGCTACAACTCCTAGGTCCCCCAGAATCTGAGGAAAGCCCGCAGGTCCAGGGACAATCACCCTGACCCAAGTACCCCGCTCTGTGCCTCTGGCTCTGGACCTACTCGGACCATCTTTGGGTAAGAATTGTCTCAGGGGTATCTGCTCGACATGTCCATAGGCCAGAAAGCTTTTTCCTTAGATAAAAGGGATGGTGAAGGCAGGCTGAGCGGCCATGGGAGCTGATCAGTGCCCTGGGCCCCTCTCCTGTGCAGGTCCAGTGCTCTCTGATGCCCCACCTGAAAGAAGGAAGCTGGCAGAGTCTTTTCAAGGATCCTTCACTTCGGTGGGGACCTGAGAGACGGCCAGGTCTGAGGTGTTGGAGCTGAGACAGGGAGAGCTGTGCTCTGAGGAGCCTTCCCTCGCCCGGGGGCTGCTACCCAGACTTCCTCTGCGGCACCCTGATCCCCAGGGTGGCAAACTGTCTGGCCACCCCACCCACACCGTGGCCTCGGCTCCCCCATCCAACAAAGGCAACAGCCACTGCCCAGGTGGGCGAGGGAGGGAGAGCCAGGAGGGAGAAGGCCTGGCTCTAGGCGGAGAGGAAATCCATGCTGTGCAGGGGCTGGAGGAAGCCCCTGAACCTCCATGTTTTATTTCCGAGGTGGCAACAAGAGCAAGGTGCAGAGTGGCAGCAGGAATGAGCCATGGCATGTTCAAAACGGCCAGGGGATGATACATGAGGTTTCCTTTATTTATTTTTTGGTACTTGGGATTGAACCCGGAGTGGGGGGATTTACCACTGAGCCACATCCCCAGGACTTTTATTTTTTTTATTTGCAGACAGGGTCTAAGTTGCTTAGAGCCTTGCTAAGTTCTGAGGCTGGCTTTGAACTTGCCGTCCTCCTGCCTCCGCCTCCTGAACCTCTGGAATTACAGGTGTGCGCCACCGCACCAGCTTGTCAAAGGTTCTCGACATAAAATAGCAAAAACCAGAACTGGAGCCTCCTCCACAGAGTCGACTCAGTGTGACCCTCCATTCCAGGCCTGGCCTCTGCTCCCACCCTTCTCTGTTCAGTTGACAGCCTGCCTCTTCCAAGAAGCCAAGTCACTAATGCCCACATAGCACCTGTCACAGGCCAGGCCATAGTGCTCTTGTGTAGATGAGCTTACGTGATCTTCATAACAACCCCATGAGGTAGGTGCTCTTACAGATGGGAAAATCGAGGCACATCTTGTCTTTACGCATCATCTTGATAATAACTGGCAGTATTTGTTCCATTTTTCGGATGAGAACAAGGAGAGTTAAAGGAATGAGTGGCTCACCTAAAAAAAATCACTCAAAGAAGGGATGACAGGGAGGTAGCTCCGTGGTAAAGCACTCGCCTAGCACATGTGCAAGGTCCTGGGTTCAATGCCAGCTCTGCAAACACACACACACACACACACACACACACACACACACACACACACGGAGTTGAGGCAGGAATGTCTTATTTCAAAGCCTAAAGTCCTCTTTCCTCCCTAAACTTTCCCAGAATGTGCCTCCACCCCTCTCCCTGCTCGTCACCCGAGGGGAACTCATAGCTTTCTGAGGATGGAAATGCTTCCTGTCCGTGTCTATGAGAGGACCTCCTAGCCTTCTGTTTGGTTGTTTCCACAGCAAGTTCTAGTTTAGCTCAAAATGTTGGATATGTCCCTGCAAATCCCTGCAACCAAACCCTGTCAGTGCCCCAGGCTGATCCAGCGTGGGCTGACAATCTGGGCAGGGATGCTCACGTGTGTCCCCAGCACAGAGTGTGCCTGCCAATCACTGTTTGATATCTGTTAAATAATTGAGTGACCAGCGAGAAGTGGCCTTGGGTGGGATTACTGTGCTGGCCATTGCTGACATCCCCTTGTTATTATTGTGGTTATCAATACTAGTCATGTACTGAGTGAGGACCACTAAGGGCCAGGCTGGACCGACTGCCAGATCCTCCTGAGGGACACTAGGGGCCAAGTGTCAAGAGCATTATCTATCTATCTATCTATCTATCTATCTATCTATCTATCTATCAGTACTAGGGATTGAACCCAGCAGTGCTCTACCACTGAGCTGCATTCCTGGTCCTTTATATTTATTTTTAATTTTTTGGTGCTTGCTAGGTAGCAAACCCAGGGGTGCTTAACCACTGAGCCACATCCCCAGCCCTTTTATTTTTTTATTTTGAGATAGGGTCTCAGACACTGCTGAGGCTGGCTTTGAACTCTTGAGCCTCCTGCCTCAGTTTTCCTGGCTGCTGGGATTACAGGCATACGCCACTATGTTTGGCCTTTTTTAATTTTCATTTTGAGGTGGGATCCCATTAAGTCACCCAGGCTGGCCTCAAACTTGTGATCCTCCTGCCTCAACCCCCCTAGGAGCTTGGGTTGCAGGCAGGCGCCACCACAGCCAGCTAGGAGCATTTTGAAGATGCTGAGACTGATGGATGCTAGAAAGGATAAATAGTTTGTCTTCAGAGTCACAGAACTTAGTGACTTCAAATGACCCAGATTCAAATCCAGAGCTCCCTCTAAACAAGACCAAAAATCCAGGCTGAGATAACATAAGTGACTTTTTAAAAATTATTATTGTCTCTGTTTTAGTTCCCAAATGAAACTTAATTGAACTTTTACTAATATGGGCCAGAAACTGGGGTAACAAGTGTCCTTTTAATCCTTACAAAACTGCTGAGTAGGGGTGACTGGTGCATCCATGAAGCTCTGTGACCTATAACTGTGATCTTGGACAAGGGCTTTTGAGGGTGTCCAGGTCTCTAGATGAGCATCTGCCCCAGGGGAAGGTTATAAAGCATTCTGAGCAGTGCATGGGAGCATAGTATGTGCTTTATCAACATGAGCCATTTCATTCCCATTTCATAGATGCAGCAGGAAAACTGAGTCACAGTGCAAAGCCACAGTCAGGATTGAAACTATCTAACTAACCCAAGACTTGGCTCTGAACTGCTGTGCCCCATGGCCTCCTACTCACTAGGCAGCTGGAAGTGTTTAGCCAGCACGTGTGTGGAGTGCTGGGCACGGTGCCACAGGTACTAGGAGCTTGATAATGCTGTAGATGCCTCAGGTAGAGGGCTCAGCTGTGCCTGCCCGCTTTGCCCCAGTGCCTGCTGCTGGGATGGGAGGCCAGCCTGGCTCCCGATCCCCTGGATTGCCTGCTCCAGCCAGCTGCTCCATGGGAGTCCCCAAGCTGCTTCTCAGCACTCCCTTGGAGGCACAGGGGTGGGGCACCGGGAAACCTCCTCCACCCGGCTAGGGGCTGCCAGAGCCCTTGCCCACCCTTAGAAGGGGCTTCCCCGCCCTACACCAGCTGTGCTGACACTCTCTGCCTCTACAGGGGCAGGACAGGAAGTGGGGCAATGCCAGGACCAATTAAACCAGCCAGGGGAATTAAGGTCAGCAGGATGCAATTATGCCTGTTAGATTTAACAAGGCCAGAGGGAAGGTTTCTCCAGCCAGAGTTCACGGCTCCTTAGGCCTCTTGCCCTGGGTAGCTCTGCCTTCCAAGAGCCCGGGCTCCTAGGCCCGTCCACCTCTGAGAATTAATCCGCAACGGAGGGGTTAACTCCACCCGGGCACTGTTTCCTTGGCTCCTAGGTGGAAATTGGTCCAGCCAAGAGGCTTTAAAAGGACCTGCTCAGAGGAGACATTCCCCCCCTGACCCTTTCCCTGCTCCCCTGTGATGGAAAATCCAAGGAGTTGAGCAACGACCTCTCTGACTCCAAAGAGAGCAGCCAACTCCCCTGCAACTTCCAGCCTGGTCCTGACCTGAGAGCCACTCGTGGGTGTCGTTGGCAAGTTCTGTTCTCTGGCCCTCTCCCACCTTGGGCCCCTGAGTGCAAAGTCCTGGCTGTACCTCCAGGGTCTCTGGAAAAGCCCTAGGTGAGGGTGCTGTCCCCTGGAGCAGCCCTGTCCTTGCTGCTAAGGCTGGTGGGCAGAGATCTGTGGACAGTCTCTGTGGCAAACTGGACACAGAATTCTCTGGAAGTCCAATGGACACGCTGTCCTGTTCTAAAATTGTAGGATTTTATTTACTGAGTACTCTGGCCAGGACTAAACCAGCCACCTTGGAGACACAGAAATGAAGTTGGGGGAGGGCTACAGGATCACCATCTATTGCATTTTAGGTTAAAAAGAAAAAAAAAAAAAAAAAAGATTGTGAAGTCCTTCATGGAATAGCAACTTCTCATTATTCAAAATATTTATAGAGGGGCTGGGGAAGTGGCTCAAGTGGTAGCGCGCTCGCCTGGCATGCGTGCAGCCCAGGTTCGATCCTCAGCACCACATACAAAGATGTCGTGTCTGCCGAAAACTAAAAAATAAATATTAAAAAAAACTCTCAAAAAAAATTTATAGAGATGTCTGGAGAGATGTAGGTACATATTAAGAAGTGTGGCAATGGAGAGGATTCCTATTCTTTATTTGCCTGGATTTTCCAACCTATAAAAAATAACCCTTTATAATTATGATCAGATTAATAAATCAAAACATCAACAGGGACACATCAACAGGCAGAAAGATAAGAAGATATGAAATGCCAGGGGATTTCGGAAGGAGTCTTTGGAACTGAGGGTCTGGAATGACTTCCCAGAGGAAGGTGAGGCCCAGGCCCCCAGAGAACTCATAATTCTCCCCCGAGGGCCACGTGCCTGAGCCCCACAGATCTTCTTTAAATGAAGACTGCTTGGAACGGGGCCCAGTATTATCTTTGTGGCCAGCATTTCAGGTGGTTTTCATGCAGGCCCAAATTTGAGAACTGCCAGGCCAGTGGCTGGAAAACCTCATGAGAGCCTTTGAAGACGATCAGTTTTGAGGCAGTCTAGATAAGCCACAAGGGCGCAGCCTATGGAGAGCTCTGAGGACACATATCCTAGTCAGGGCTGCCCTCCTCAGCCCAGGTGATACTGGAAACACCTGAGAGTATTTGCAGCTCCTGTAATCTAAGCCCCTCCTGATCAGACCAATTAAGTCAGAGCATCTAGAGGTTGGTACAGATTTTTTAAAAGTTCCCCAGAGGATTCTGATATGTCTTCGGGGTTGAGAGCCACTGCTGAGCCTTTCCCAAGAGGGAAACCATGTTTTGGGTTTCCCTTGAATAGCCCCCTTGAGTCAGGATAAAGGGATGCCTATGGCAGGTGTTGCTTCTGACTGGTGTGGGCTATGTGCTCCCTCCGGATAGCTGACATTCTGCGAGCCCAGATGTCAACTCCGAACAGACAGGCCAGGTGTCATTCAGCTCTGTACCTCACAAAACTATAAAATAACTGCTGACGTTATTGTGTTTTTATTGTGCCAGACACAGGTATGAGCTCTTTTAATCTTATGAGGCAGGTACATACCATTTCCATTTCCAAGGGGAAATCGAGGAAATCGAGGGGAAACTTACCCAAGGTTTCAGAAGTAAATGGGGTAGGGGGCAGAATTTCAACACAAACTGTCTGGCGCCAGAGCCCTCATGCTTAATTTCCACTCTAATACACAAAATATTGCCCACAGAAAAATAAATTCAAGAGGCTGGATTGTGGCTCAGTGGTAAAGCGCTTGCCTAGAATGTGTGAGGCACTGGGTTCAAGTCTCAGCACAACATATAAATAAAGGTCCAACAACAACCAATAAAATACTTTAAAAATAAAAAAAAAGAAAAAGAAATTCAAGAGTAAAGAATATTTAGACTATTGTCATCAACTTGGCTGCTCCAGGGCCTGACATTCAGTAGGTGCTTTGTAAATGTGGAAGAATTAATGTTCCTACTTTGGTAGAGCCTGGGACAAGGGAAAGCCAAGCCCGGCCCCTCCTTCACTCTCGCTGCTCCCCCACCCCAGCCCAACTTTGGTGGCATAAACAGCAAAGCTAAAAATAGCTCCCTAATGACGTCAGAGGAACAAGGTCATTTGAAAATTACCCAGAGCCACTGGACACCACCCTATAGGATCAAGTAGCAGGAGGGTACCCCAGGCTGGTGCAGCTGTTCCAAGAACAGGAAACGTCCCAGGAGCAGACTTGGAAGCCCTGCTGAGCGAAGGCAGGGCAGCGGAGGGACACTCACATGCCCAAGAGTGGAAGCGAGACCAAGTGGGCAGCCCCACAGAAGTGAGAGCCATTTGACTTTATCTGCACTAAAGTCATTTCCATCCCAGGATCCCAGGAAATGGCTCCAGAAGCAGGGAAGGCCTGTTCTGTCTTGTTGCACAGGACACTTCCCTGCCATTCAGCTATTTATAAAACTCTGGGCCTGTTTGCTAAACTGGGTTACCATAGAACTAGGGGCTGCATGGCGAGCTGAGCGGTTGCTGGGAAGGGCGGGCCCTCCTGGGATGGTAAGGGGCATCCAAATAAAGGGCAAGGAGGGAGCTGGGGAAGCTCCTCCGCCTGCAGTCTGCTTGGCACCCTGACCACCTCAGCTGCCATTCAGGCCTGCCGAGGCTGTGGCTTAATTGACTGGCAGCTGCCACATCCCTGACAGGAACCTAAGCATCCGGCAGAGTAGAGGAGACGCCCGCTGTGCTGATGGCAGGTGACAGTGAGGAGAGGACCTGCAGCCTCGAGAGGCTTAGCTGGAGGCTCCCCCAGCAAGGTCAAGAGTTCAGAGAAGGCTCCAGCTCCCAGAGAGGCAGGCCCTACCCTCTTGGTGCTCCTGAGGATGCCCATCCCCTCCAGGGTACAAGCTGGTGTGGGAAAAGGGCTCTTGGTGCAGACAGACCTGGTCCAAATTCTGACCCTGTCACTTCTATCAGCGTGATTTTGGGAACTCTGAGCCTCAGTTTCCTCATATGGCTTATTGGAAAGATATATGGAAAAACATTCTTCCTTCCACCTTCCTCCTGGGCAGTCTTGGCTGAGGAGACAATACCTTCTCAGTGAACCCAGCAACAGGAAGACTACACAAAGGTGATTTTCAGGGCGCCATCGTAGGGAGCAACATGCTCTCACTCTAGGTAGGCTCCTGACTGGTCCTGACACCATAGGCCACAGGAGAGAGTGGCTGCTGGCTCCTCAGCCCACGGGAACCTGAGTTAGGATTTGCAGATCCCTCTCCTGGCACGGTGGTCCCCACACTTGGCCATGCACGGTCATCCCCTGGAAGGTGTATTAAAACACACTTCTGAGCCCCACCCAAAGTGTCTTACTCAATAGGTCCAGATTAGGGGAGGGAATCTGATGCTCATGCTGTTGGCCCGTGGACCACTGAGGACCACTGTCCCAGAGAAAAGTCTCATTGCCCAAGATGCTGAGCTTGCATTTAGCTCATTTCCGAGGCCTCTGGACAGTAGACAGCAGCAGTGCTCAGGAACACTCAGAGCCAGTCAGTACAGCTGACATCCCAAGGCAAGAGATGTACACAAAATGATGCCCCTGCCAACTCCTGCCCCACTCTGCCCGGCCGGCCGTGCCCCGTGCTGCTTTGTGCATTTGTGTTCTGTCACTGCAGGACACACCACCGCCTGAGAGAAAAGGGCCAGTGTGCTAATTAGAAAAGGGAGGCTGTCCTAAGCTCGGTGAGGCTACTACGTAGGCATGAACCAGCAACCAACAGCAATGAGATTTCTACAGGTTCAACTCAAAGCCATCCCTATTTTTCTTGCTTGCTGGAACCCCCCTACAAAGTATCCCTGTTCCTTTCAGCTGGCTGTGAACTAGTAGCTGCTGACCCTGTCCTGTCAGGTTGTTAGCTATGGGTAAACAGCAGGGGCTTCTGGCAACGCTTGGTGACACATACCCACTGATAATTAATACTGAATATGTGACTCAAGCATAGTCACACTGTTACACCAGCCAACAGAGGTGGTAACAGTTACTACTGCCACCCACAGTCAGCTGGGGTCATTTTATAGCTGGGGAAAACTCCACTAAGCTGGAGGGTCCTTTCCAGAAACATTCGAGCCTGGCACAGCAACCCCAGCAATTCGGGAGACTTAGGATGTTCACAAGTTCACAGTCAGCCCAGACCATTTCAAAATAAAAAATAAAAAAGGACTGGGGGTATAGCTCAGTATAGTAAAGCACCCCTGGGTTCAATAACCAGTAAGCCCCACCCCCCCACCCCCCCAAAAAAGAAAGAACACCATTCTAATCATTTTAACTTCTAACATGAGAAGATTTAAGCCCAGAGAATGCAACTGTCACACCCAAGGCCATAAAGCCAGAAGCAGCTCTCCCAATTCCCAGTCTAGGGTTTATTCCACTAAATCAGTCTGTGTTCCTCCTGAACTCTGTGCCAGTTATTCAAAAGCAATCCACGGACACTGCAGAAACTGAAAGGCAGCAGAGAGAAACAGAAAATGAGCTAGGAAAGGTTATCAGTTTTACTGTGACATCATTCCAACAATAGAAAGACCACTTCAAAAAAATAAAAAAATAAATCTTGGAAAAAACTGCATCTTGGATGGAAAGGGGTATTTCTTTCTGCTAGTCTGTAAGAATTCATTGAACATTCTGTGCAGTCTTTAACCAGTTCCAAGGTCAAGAGAAACATAAGAAAATATGTGTGTGTGTCAGAGGACATTATTCAGGGATTAGTCCCCTGGAGTGATCTGGGCTAGATTTCCGCTTCCAGAACAACCCTTGGAAAGTCCTCAACAAGATAGCACACTGGTTTCCAACATATTTGGTTGAAGTTCACATGGGAAAGAAGGGGCAGAACTTGCTAGAGGTGCCCTCTTGCAGGAATCGAGCAGCTGGCTATAGATGAAATATAAATATGAATTAGGGCTGGTGGATTTAAACAAATTGCCTAGAAAAAAATGGAAGATGAAAAGAACTTTATTAATTGTTCTGATTCAATCTTGCTTGATAGATGTGGAAACTGAGGCCCAGGAAAGGAGGATAACTTGTTCAAGTTTACCCAGCCTGTCAGCGACATGTGAGACTGTAGACTCCCACTCTCACTTGTCTGTTTTTTTTTATTTTTTTTTTTTGCAGCACTGGGGATTGAACCCAAGGGTGCTCTACCACTGAGCTACATCCCCAGCACTTTTTTTTTTTTTTTTTCTTTTCATTTTAAGACATAGTCTTCCTAAGTGACTCAGGCTGGCCCCAAACTTGTGATCCTCCTGCTTCAAGCTAAGACTGACTGGGCCTGCATCACCATACCAGCCCCACCCTTGCTCTTCCCAAGACACATACAAGCCCAGCTAGAGTGAGACAACATACTTTCTCCTTTCAAATCTGACCTGGAGGGTCAGGGATATTGGCTCAGTAGTAGAGTTTGCCTAGCAAGGATGAGGCCCTGAATTCGGTCCCCAGCACCCCCCCAAAAAAATTGGACGTGAAGGTTCAGAGATAACAAATCCAATGGGTGAGCCTATTTGAAAATGTAGACTTGGAAGACTTTAAAATAACAGATCTACAATTTTCTCCAGAAAGGTTTTGCTAAGTGCCAATGTATTTTTTCACTGGGCACAGGTGCCAGTAATGCTGACATCACATCAGACAGAAGGAACTCTCCATTTTGCAAGAGCATATGCCAGAATAATGTCATTGACTATGCTTTAGGGAGGGGTTTGTATTTCCTTTTGAGCATATATTTTAATTACAAAGCTGAACTGGTAATGGTTAGAACACAGCCATTTAAAGTTTAGATACAGACATGACACATCAGGGGGATGCAAATACAGACAACTCTGCCCTATAAATAGGACCCAGAACAATCCTTTGCAAAACAAACATCTTCACAGGGGAGAAGTAAACTCAGAACAGAACAGTAGGCTGCTATTAAAATTGGCATTTACAAAGTATGCAATAATACAGGAAAAATGTGGTACGGAGTGAAAGAAAGCAGTACATAAATACGTGTGTGTGTGTGTGTGTGTGTGTGTGTGTGTGTATACAGAAGAGACACACAATGCATACAAACACAAGTTTTACATCAAACACCAGGCCATCTGTGTAATGCATGCGTGCCTGTAACAGAAGAACAGACTCCTCATCTCGCCTTGGCACCAGGGAAGTTTAAACAATGGGCCCCGAACTACATTTCTAGAAGTTAATGACCACCATTAAGTATTCTGACCCACTGAAATCTATTTCTCCCACCCTTTGCTCCTGAAAGAAGGCTGGAGACAACAATCATCACAAAACAAGTTGGGCAGCAGCACGTGGCCAAGACTCACATTCACAAACCTGCCTATAATGTCGCAGGTCAGCAGCCCCATAACTACATAGGCCTCTGTAGATCAGAGAGGCCAGATTTTATTTCCTTTGTGCAATTAAAAATTTTTAAAGGAGAAAGGCAATTGATGTCTTCAGAACAGGCTGTCTGCAAAATCATTCTTTCTAGCATTTCCTTAAGCAGATTAACCTGACTCTATGTTCCTCTGTGAGAAAAGTCGGCATTTATGAAGCCTTTCAGGAAGCTGACGCCTTCAGCACAAAAGAGCCATGGTTTGGCCTAAGCCCAGCCCTTTATTCTCTTAAAATTAAGAGAATGATAAAAACAAGCAGACATTTCCAATGTCAACAGCCTTCTCCACAGAGCTAGAAAAGAGTAGGTAGGCAAGAAGGGAAAGGAAATGAGGGGAGATGGGCAGGCCACAGGCTTCTTTGTAGCAACTGCGCTGGCTTTAACTGGATAACAAACTGTCCTGGAATTCTTGGCATCAGAGCAAACATGTTGGCTCCCTGGTTACGCCTTCGTCACTGCTGAAAAGTACCACACACTTTAACCTTCCTGCTCTTTCCATAGGCCTGGGTTCACCCCATCTCCAGGAAACTTTATATGTTGTCTAAACTGAGCATCCCAGCAGGCTGCAAGGCAGATGGCAACTCAAGATTCAGAATACTGACCAATTCCTACCTGGATCCACACCATGCTGAAACTCAGCCTGCCTGTGCAGAAATCAGAGCCTCGCCACATGACTAACAGCTTTTTTAACTGCCACTCTCAGCAATGAGGAAGTTCCCCAGCAGACAAGATACTCTGAGATGGCTTTCTTCAAGGGAACTGAAAAGAAAATGACATCAGGATCTAACAGGATCCCAGGTTCAATCAGATACTCAAACCAATAAGCAAATGCCCACAGCTCAACTAAGCCAGGAGGGGTTGCTGACCTACCCTTGAGTCATTAGGGCTGCAAGTCACTAGCCCAGGACATCATGCAGAGGTCTGCCTCCATGTCACTAGGTTCACATAAGAGGCTTCACACTTCAGTAAGGAGGCAGGTACAAGCTTGAGGTAGCCCCTGAACTACATCATTCAGATACATCACAAGTTGAAAAAAGGTAGAGAATAGAGTATAACACTATTTGCATATAGTAATAAAAGCAGGGGAGGTAGGAATACGTATATGTAGAAACTGCAAGAGAACACAAGGACATGACAACTATCTCTGGGAACGGCAATTGAACAACTGGGAGAAAAGGCTTTGGCTTCTTCTTCTTATCTATAGATGGACAGTATGCCTTTATATTGTTTATTTTTATGTGGTGCTAAGGTTCAAACACAATGCCTCACACATTCCAGGCAAGTGCTCTGCCACTGAGCTACAGCTTCAGACCCTGCTTTATATCTTCTAAATTTTCAACCATGTGAATGTACAGAACCTTTCAAAGAACCAAATTTTAAAACATTTTAATGCAGAAGGCTATAATTCTCCCCACCCCAACCCTCCTGGAGACTAAGTCCAGGAGTATTCAATCACTGAGCTCCATCCCCAGCCATTTTTTTCGAGACAGGGTCTTCTTGTTAACTTGCCCAGGCTGAACTCTTGTGATCATTCTGCCTCAGCCTCCAGAGTTGCTGGAGTTATGGGTGTACACATACCTAGCTATAATCTTATTCTTCTCAAGGCGGGGGAAATTCTCTATAAATGTGTGTACATGTAAACATTCTTGAATACAGAACTGTGAACAAGGGGTTACTTCCAGAGGATGGGAGTAGATGAAGAAAGGAGATTTGCAGGTTTTATTTTATGTCTACTGGTGTGTTTCCAAGAGGGAATACTACTTTTGTAATATTTATTTTAAAAAAAGAAAACCAAGCTGGTTGTGGTGGTGCACTCCTGTAATCCCAGCAGCTCAGGAGGCTGAGGCAGGAGGATAGCAAGCCTCAGCAAAACTGAGGTGCTAATCAACTCAGTGATACCCTGTCTCTAAATAAAATACAGAATAGGGTTGGGGATGTGGCTCAGTGGTCGAGTGCCCCTGAGTTCAATCCCTGGTACCAAAAAAGAGAAAACATTTTATGAAACGCAACCTTGCTTCCAATGAGACTCCCTTAGCTCCCACATCACTCAGTTACTGAAGCACATGCCATCTGTGTTACAAGTACCTGTCCAGGTCTCCTTTCTGTTAAAAGATTGGAGCAACTGTAGTCTGTCCACCCCTCTGGCTCCATTACCACTCTGATGTGACTGTGCAGAGGAGATAATATAGAATGAAGCAAATGGGGTGGAAGGATCCCTTAAGTTAATCATTCTCAATAACACTTTACCCAAAACTTTCACATTCAGGGCTGGATTTATTGTTACACCTGAAACAATCAAAATCAAAAAATGAATTTATATGAATAAAATATCAGATGGAAATACATGAATGACAGTGAATGGTTAGAGGAGAACTGCAGTTACAAGTACAGAAAAAAAGTCAGGATAGGATGGACCCAGAAAAGGGATCAAGAGATGGTTTCTCGGGGCTGGGGATGTGGCTCAAGCGGTAGCGCGCTCGCCTGGCATGCGTGCGGCCCGGGTTCGATCCTCAGCACCACATACAAAGAAAAATGTTGTGTCCGCCGAAACTAAAAAATAAATATTAAAAAAAAAAAAAAATTCTCTCTCTCTCATAAAAAAAAAAAAAGATTAATTATTAAAAAAAAAAATAAAAAAAGAGAGATGCTTTCTCAAGTGAAGAAACGACAGAGGTGCTAGGAAAAAAGAAAGCTCTGAGAATCCCCCCCGCCCCCAAATATAAGGACTGAGGTAGAACCAGATTTCTCACAGTACAAGGGATGGAGGAGCTGCCTTTGGGCTGATACCTCATGCTCTCCTTAACTCCCTTCTCATTCTCCACATCCAGTCTGTTAGCAACACTCAGCAGTTACAACCTCAAAATGCATCCAAGATCCAACCATTTCTGAAGAGCTTTCTACTGTCATGTGTAACTCATTAGAATAAAAAAAAAAGAAGAATCCAACCATTTCTTACCATCTCCACCGCGAACACCAGCTCTCTCTCTGTTACAACCTCCCATGCTCCCCTCGCCACCCCAGTTCATTCTTACATAGCAGAATGGGAACACCTCTCACCAGACAGAAGGGCCCAGTTATTCCCTTACTCTCTCCCTCCCATTTAAAATGTAAGCTCCATGTAGGCAAGGTCTTTGTTTTTGCTCATTGCTGTACTCAATGCCATGGTATATAGCACCCAATATTTGTTAAATGGACTAAGTAGTCATGTAACTGTATACTGCATACTTCTAGGAAATGAATCCAGGAATTGCATTTTGTACCAGTTTGTGGATATTCAGGAGGATGAGACCTGCAAATCAACTGTGAAAAACACTACCTTGTTCAGTCACCCACTGCTGAATCTACAATGGCCTGCACAATAGGTTTACAAAAGTTCACTGAGAGAATAAAATGATGAATATAAAATAGGGCTAATATCACAAAGTGCTGAGAACTGGTCTACACAGAACACTAATGTTTCTATATCTAATGGTGTGGAAGATAACTGACAGAGTATATGCTCAAAGATAAATGAAATCTAAAAGAAAATGTATTATTTAACACAGACCCAAGCCAACTCTGTGAAAGCCACAAAAAACACGGAAATGGAGAGATGGGGCTGGGGATGTGGCTCAGCAGTAGAGGAGGGCCTAACACGTGTGAGGTGCTGGGTTCTATCCCCAGCAGCACCCACACACACACACACACAGAGTTCAAGGAACTGACATCTCTATTACAATAGTTTGTGAACAATAGTAACTCAGATGTAATATAATTGCTCTCTTAGATTTTATACAAGAAACATTTTGGAGACACTAAGAAAGAAGTGACCCTCCTTATCTGAGAAGGCCAGATGGTTAACAAAAAATTTCTAAAAGATTTTACTTGAGCTAAGTCTTAAAAGGAGGAATTTACAAGAGGAGAAGCAGCTCATTTAGGAAAAAGGCACAGATTATGCAAAGGCATAACACACATGACTGGGTGATTACTGGGAGGGAGGTAGCAAAATGTGGAGGATATTCTGACATTAAGATAGAAAAAAGTTACAAAGCATTTTCCTTTAAGCACAGAGCCCATGTTCTTAAAAGTTCCTGGACCCACCTCTCCAATTACCCATTCCTCAGTAAGATTTGACCTCTAAAGGGACCTGACAGACTTAACATTAAATAACAAAATCAGGAAGGGTAGAACAAAACATAATATGCTAGGCTGGGTCTTAAAATGCATGCGGCACCATTCCCTGTTATAATCAGCACTGATGAGAGAGACTGTGCCTATAGCAGCTCTGCTAGAAGCTTGCAAATGGTGCCATGTGGTTCCCTATGAATCCATGTGTTGTTCTACCTGCTCACTGGTGCAGGACTCCTGAACTATAAATTCATTTTCATGCAGAGATGATGGAAAAAAATCTGGTATAGATTATTCCTCATTTAAACCATGACTTAAACCCTATCTGAGGATTTAACTACTTTATTTTCTGATTAAAACACACACACACACACACACACACACACACACAGTTATATAAAAAGGAAGGGGATAAAGGGAAATAGAAATTGCACTGTGCTAATACAGACACCTAAAATCCTAGTCAGAGTTAAGTCCAGTATTAAAGGTCAACTGATGGTTTAAAGGAAATAACTACAAGGAGTATGATGGAGACATAGATGAACCACGTCTCAATGTTAGCCTCAAAAATGAATAAGAACAATTCTCAACAAAACTGGAGTCCACCATTGTCAGGTATGCTCTGCTAGGCATGGGTAGGTAGGTCCATGCCTGTTGTGATATAAGGAGCAACTCCTGTTCCAAGCAGCATCTGCAGCTCACAGCAGAGTTCAGCAGTGGAATCGAGTGGAGAACTTAGGAGATACAGGCACTGTCAGAGGCTGGTCACTTGACCTTACCTCCACAGCCTGGTACTTGCGTATTGGATTTGCCTTGTGCACCTGCAGAGAAAAGAAAATAAGTTACCACTGAGAGAGATGTCAGAGAACTATGCTCACAGTTGTTTTTATTTTTCCTTTTAGAAAAAATATTTGTACAGTCCTATAGATCCCAGTCATGAATTTAAAGGCACAGGGGGCAACACAGTAAAATGGAAAAGCATATGAGCTTTGGAGCTTCTACAGGTCTTTCTTGGGTTCCTTTGCTTTCACTAACAATGTCAAATATATCTCCAGTATGATCTACAGGGTGTTATGGGGCTATACTCAACTGCAATAGAAAAAAAGAGTCACAAATTAGAAATCTGCTATAATCTTAGGCTTACTTACTCATATTCACCAAAATGGACCAAAACAAAATACAAAAAGTAAAGAAAACAACAATAATCAGAAAGGGCCACTGTAAAGGACATGGTCCCATCCATTCTTTTGGATATTCTACAATCAATCCTGATTCAAGCCAGATCGGTGCTGTGTTTAGAATGCAGTCTTCAGCCTATTTTGAGAACTGCTGTAAGAAACAGTTCTGCAGTGGGGACAAACACAAGATGCAGGTACCAAGTATTGAAGAAAATCAAAGAAGTTGAGGGTGATTTTATGAGTGCATTGGGACTGAGAACTTGTTTTCTCATTCAATCAGCAAATAGTAATTTGGATGTCCCACGAGGCTATAGTCTCTTGAAGTTGTCCTTAGAGCCTTCCCGTGGGCATAGTCACCTATGGGTATCTATTTCAACAGTTAGACTTGCACTTGGTTTGTTTTGGGGATACTGGATGGGGACTGTACCAGGGCCTCACTCATGCCACAGTAAAGACTCTGTGACTAAACTATACTATAAATGCTTTTTAAAAAAATCTTTGAGACAGACTCATTGAGTTGCCCAGGCTGGCCTTGAATTTGCAATCCTCTGCCTCAGCCTCCAGAGTAGCTGGGATTACAGAAATGTACCACTGAGTCTGGCTGACAATGGGATCCTTAAGGTGAATTATGATTTTTTGGTGGGGCAAATAATGAATATCTAAATCATTATGCTAGTGCGATTACCTACACCATGAGGATTACCTAGACCAACAAACACTGTAACTCCAAAAAGTCTGAGCCAAATATATTTTTTTTAATTTTAATATTTATTTTTTAGTTTTCGGCGGACACAACATCTTTGTTTGTATGTGGTGCTAAGGACTGAACCCGGGCTGTACGCATGCCAGGCGAGCGCGCTACCGCTTGAGCCATATCCCCAGCCCTGAACCAAATATTAAGAGGAAAGAAAAATACATAGTTGCTACACAGTTTCCACATCCTTCCCTAAGTATTCTGGTCTGATTGTAAAATGTATTGTTTCTTGTTAAGCACAGAATAATAAAATAAATTAAAAAGTAAACAAAAAAGAATCCTAGGAAATACATCACTGTGTATGACAATATCATATGATGTCTTCTTCATGAGGCTCCCTGGAAGAAATTCTGTCTAATTACTATATGAAGGATAAATTTTTCTTTTTAAATAAATATATTTTTTAATATATTCAATATAGGGGCTGGGGATGTGGCTCAAGCGGTAGCGCGCTCGCCTGCCATGCATGTGGCCCGGGTTCGATCCTCAGCACCACATACAAACAGAGATTGTTGTGTCCGCCGAATACTAAAAAATAAATATTAAAAAAATTCTCTATCTCTCTCCCTCTCTCTTTAAAAAAAATATATATATTCAATATATTCAAATATATTATATATAATATATATATTATATAGTGAATATATATTTTTATAAATATACTTTTGAATATATTTTTATATTTCAAAAAAATTGGTTTTTATTAGTTTCATAACTAACAGGTTGGTTCCCAAAAAGGGCCAAGATTGTGGCTCATATTTAGACTACAATGTATACATCTTTTGCCTCATTCACACCTCAACCTCTTCACCCCACCCTGAGTCTGGATGATTTCTCTTTTTTTTTACTTGTCTATGAGATAGCCTTGCAGGTGGTACAGTGGTACACTGTAGATCCTGTTTAGAACAAGGTGAGGTAAGGTAAAACAAAACAGAGACAACCTTGGGTTAGTCAGTACTCATGCTACCCAGTTACCAATTCTTTCCGTAGCCTGGCCAGCTCCTCCTTCCTCTGCTCTTCTTCCTGTTGCCTGGCCTCCTCCAGCTGCTGGATTTTCTGGGCTTCTACCTCAGCCATTCTCTTTTCCAGCTCTTGCCGCTCCTTGGCTCTCTTCTCAGTGGCCAGCTGAAAAGGTTCTTGAACTAGAGAACCAGAAAGGCCTTCTGAGTACAGAAACAGAAAGAATATTGGTGCATAAGAAGTATTTGCATGAACCCAGCCCCCCAGGATTGAGCCAAGTAGCAGAGACTCTAAGGAAGCCCTGCTAAAAAGAAAGGCAGAGTAAACCACTTATATAAAAGTCTTAGAATTTTAAGAGTTGTAAGAGCCCCTGGAAATCATTTAGTGTAAATGGAATAAAAACAAGACCCACAAGGGTGAAGTAAGCTCAAAACTATATAGTGATTTTAAGATGGTGGCAGAAGAATCCCAATTTTCTAACACACCACCTAGTGCTTAAGAAATTAAATATTCTGTACCTAAGGCTGGGCTTCACCTAGAACTCCAGAAGGACACCCTAGACTCCCTCTCTCATTTACTTGCTACTCTTTGGTAGGGAGGGCCTGTAACTTACTAAAAGGCCAGCGGTTTCTAACAAGGCTCATGTTATACCAATCTGTCCCCAGCACATTCTGAAACTCAACAAGGTACTGGATTCAATAGAGGCAAAAGACTAAGGGAAGAAAAACCACCATCCTCTAAAACCCAACACGCTGGGTGAACCAAGTATTGTCTGATACAACTGAGTCCCACTTCCCCCAGGAAATCTTATAATTCTGCCCCAAACCCCCAAAAGTTCATAGAATACTACCAGCAACTGATTTTTTATCTTTCTTGGGAACAAAAGGCTCCTGGGAGGTGATGGTATTTGGACGAGCCTTGAAGCAAGCTGCTTCTTTCTGTTGTTTCAGTTCTTCCTCCAGCTATTAGGAATAAAGACTGTCAGACAGGCAAGTGCACAACTTCCATGACCACCACATTAACTCAAGACCTAGTATTTCTGAACTGCTTTGGCATTCCAGATAGAAGATGATGTGATCTAACCTCTAGTTATCTTCTCCCACCACCCAGAATCTAGAGTCCACTCAAAGAACTAGAAAATATCTTTAAGATATTTTTAAGGCCTATTTTAACATCACAAAAACTCTAAAAAGTAGATATTATATGCCTTCCGATGTGATTCATTAGATACCATGCAATAGCACTATAAAACATTCTCCTGGCCTGGGGATGTGACTCAGCAGTAAAGCACATGCCTGGTATATATGTGCAAAGCCCTGATTCAATCCCCAACACCACACACACACACACACACACACACACACCCCCAAAAAAAAAAAAAAAAAAAAAAAAACCCTAACCAGAATTAATCAAGCCTCTAGGATCTATAGGAAACAGAGGAATACTTTAAATGCAATATATGAGCAAAATCCAGATTGTGGGAAAAACTACACAATCTAGTTCACTCAACAAATAAAATACAAAGAGACAAGTTCACCGATTGAGACTTAGAGCTTTATCAAATAAGGGCTGGGGATGTGGCTCAAGCGGTAGCGTGCTCACCTAGCATGCACGGGGCACTGGGTTCGATCCTCAGCACCACATAAAAATAAAATAAAGATGTGTCCATGAAAAACTAAAAAATAAATACTAAAAAAATTCTCTCTTAAAAAAAAAAAAGAGGGAGATTTATCAAACAAATATGTAATGTGGACCTTATTTTGATCTTGATTTGAACAAGTCAACTGTTTCAATTATGAAAAATTTAAGGATATTTGAATATTGACTATTTGTCTCTATATAGGAATCACTGTTAATCTTTTTTGATATTATTGTGTTTGTTTTAAGTAAGTCTTTATTTTTTTTGTGTGATGCTGAATATCAAATCCAGGGGTTTGCACATGTTAGGCAAATACTCTATACAAATAAAGTCACACCCTTAACCCAGTCTTTATATTTTAAATACAAGCTCAAGTGTTTTTGATGAATAGAGATTCAGTTCAAAGTAATGTTGTGTAGGTAACGTATACAATGCAGGAGTAAGTGGTAGAAGTACAGGTGAAATAAGATTTTCCATGTTTCAATCATTACAGAAGGTGTTAGGTTCATGAAAGTTTATTATATCATTATCACTTTACTTTTATTAAGTATTTGAGAAACTTAAAAAGCCCCACAAGACATCCTATGTCTTGGTCCTTAAGAAAGGGAGAGTTACTACTATTGCCAAAGCAGCAGTCCTTAGGTTTTCTAAAAAACAACGCCAAAAGGTGGCCTGCACTCAGTCACAGAGCAATCGGATCTCTTGGGCTTCAAGAGGAGTGATTCCTACAAATAATGACTAGCCTAGAGCTCCTTTGGGGCAGAGTCCAGGATAAGTGATGGCATAAAAATACTGACGAACACAAAAATTTTTTTAAATGTTTTTCAACTGGGTAGAAATACATCCCAATTAAACAAGCCAATAACCAATCAATTGCTTTTAATTATTTTGTTATCTATAAAGAGCAAGTTTATCACACACCATGCTGACAAAATAGCATATCACATTGAAAACTTTTTCTTGCATCCTGTTTCTTACCAAAGCAGTCAATAGAACAGAGTGAATACTTAATGAATGAGTCTAACAGATGGACCTCTCAGACTCCTAACTCAAAAGAAGTCTGAGTTCTCACATTCCCAAGAGGATCACTTAAAGCAGGGGTCAGAAAACTTCAGCCTAAAGGCCAAATCCAGCTTGCAAATGGTTTTGATCCAGCCCTTGAGCTAAGAATGTTTTTTACATTTTTCAAAGGATTGAAAACACAGGCACACAGTATGTGGTAGAGGCTCTTCTAACCCATAAAACCTAAAATAATTACTATCTGGTCCTTTACAGAAAGGTGCTGAACCTTGATTTAGACAGAGTACACCGAAATAATCAAGTATTTTTTCCCAGATGATTTTCAGTATAGTTTGGTCTGCCAGTCAAACCAACCAAACAGCCAATCAACCACCAATCAACCAACCAACATTTTGGCTGCTCTCCCCAGGCTCCCACCTGGTGCTTCCATATCTGTGCCTTAACAGCACCTCTTTTGTCAGTCTCCAAGCAGAAAGGCTCAATCTGGGTCACATTCTTCACCTTCTTTTCTGGCAGGCTAACGGTGTCAAAATGAGGCACAGGAAGTGCCTTAAACTTGGGCACCTAATGCAAAAGAAAACAAAATTTAAGATGAAGACCTCTTCGGTTAGAAGGCAAGAGCTCCTCCAAAATATGTGGAAGAACCTGAAAAGTTTGGATGGCCAGCCAGTTTTCAAAACAGCACATGGTCTTTCAGAGAAGAGTAATGAACCCAAAAGGAAATCTAGGTTTTCCTCCCAATATTGCCAATAACTGGCAGTATGCTCCCAATAACCAGGAGGAAGTCATTTAACCTCCTTCTGCCAAAAGGATTACTTAAGGGGCTGGGATTGTGGCTCAGTGGTAGAGTGCTCACCTAGCATGGGCAGGACCTGGGTTCGATCCTCAGCACCATATAAAAATAAAGGCATTGTGTTATGTCTGTCTACACCAAGAAATAAATTTAAAAAAAAAAATTAAAAAAAAGGATTACTTAAAATCATTTGCCCTGTTTTATTTCATAAAATTCTTAAGAGGGATCAAAGGAAAGTAGTGATTTTACAGTTAAAAGTACTACATAAGAGGTTATATTTGAGGGCTCAAAGAAAAGCAGTATCCTACTTGCAGAAAAGGAAACACCTACCTCCCCTTTCTGCAGTTCTTTTATTTTCTTCTCCTTCTGCAACTGTCGTTCTTTGTCCCGAGAATCAAAGGAGAAAGGGCACATTTCCACAGTTCTTGCCTCTGGGATTTGGGGCTTAAAAGGCACCCCATAATGTGGCACAGGTTGAGCTCTTATCACTGCCTGTTCATCCTCTTCCTAAGAGAAACTGCAGTTTAGAAACAAGAGTCCTCATTCTCTCCTACCTCCTCAGCATGCAGTCAGAAGATATTGTAGGGGTAAGCCATTAATGAAGGCAAGTCCCTCAACCTTAAATGTTTTAGCTTCCTATTTCTTTTCTTTCCTTTCTTTCTTTTTTATAAATCTGAAGTTTTTCACAAGAATGTTATAAAAATTAAATGAGGTCAGACAGTATGAATAAAATGAAGATAAGAAATACATTAACCAGGTATATACCTTAGCCTCTTCTTTGACCTAGCCTCCAGACTCCAATAAAACATGTGACTGGAGTTAATGTGACTGGGTTGCCAAACCCAGAATAGGACCAGTAAGTTGTTTGGGTTCAAGCTGGTAACATAAGATAACTGTGTATTTTAGTTTCAAATGAACTATAAAAAGGCTTATGCTTGAGATCTGCTATAAAATTACCCTAACTCTGGATATTTATAGATAAATGGGAGATGTAATAAGATACTAGTATGATCAATGACAGTTTATATATTACAATTCCATGAAACATCACTAAACAGTCACCTTTGTGACCCTTGGGTTAACAGAGATAGGACGAGGTGGATGTAACTGCAAGGCCGATTGACTATTTAGTATGAATTTAAAAGTCCCTCACTGAATAATGACTATAACTCAGGCAAATAAAATGCAGAGGTTGGCAATTTTTGATCCACTTTACAAAGACTGACTGACTTCAAAACTATAGAAACAGACAAGCCTCCAATATCTAATTCTTCCCCACAGTTTCCATAAACTGTAACCTATTATCAGTGACAGAAGATTCATACCTTACCAACTACTTTACTCTTGGATAAGCAAAAAAGATGATCAAATGTTAATACCATATTTAAAGACAACTTCGGACAAAAGTGGTTGTGTTATATCTCTTTTTGGTTTAAGAAATGGTAAGCTTAAGGGCTGGGGTTGTGGCTCAGTGGCAGAGCACTTGCCTTGCATGTGTGAGGCACTGGGTTCGATCCTCAGTACCTCATAAATAAATAAAATAAAGATCTATTAAAAAAAATGGTAAGGCTTAGATTGACTATGCAGAAGGAAAAAGAATCCCCCTGCTCCCAGGGAATTACCTCTTCCTCTTTGGTGGGTATTCGAATTCTGTTTTTCAATGCAAAAGCTGGTGACTTGGGGACAGTGATTGGAAGTACCTTCTTTTCAGGAACACCCTGGAAGGAACACATAACTCAGTTAAACATCCTGCAACAACCTCCACTATGAAAGATTAAATCACTTTTTTAAAGAGAAGTTATGTATCATGACAATAGATCTCTGCTCCTAGAACCTATAGAAGTAAACACTGCCCCCAAAATCCACAGATGCTCAAATCCCGTATAAAAATGGTATATGTTTGCATAAAACTTATACTTTCCTGTACAGTTTTTCTCTAGTTACTTATAATACCTAATATAATGTAAATGCTATGGAAAGTTGTTAGTCTGAATTGTTTAGGGAATAATGACAAGAAAACAAGTCTGTACATGTTTAGTACAAATGTAATTTCCCCCCCAATATTTTCCAATCACATTTGGTTGAATCTGCAGAGGAACAAGGAGAGATGACTATACCAACAAAACTTCACTGCACTTATTTGTTTAGATGTTCATCCACCTCAGCTAGACTATAGGTGCTTTCAAGGGTAGGGACTATTTTATTCCATCAAACCCCTAGCATTTAACACAGACCTTGGCAAGGATAAGGCATTCAGTAAATATTTGTTAAATGAATGCTCTAAGAATGAATGCATGAGAATTTGTATGTTGGACTCTATGAAGATACCTTGGGAGGCTTCTCCTTAATCCCACCAATGCTGCACCTGCTCAAAACATGTTTGGAATGTCTTTCTTGGAGCGGTTTTGAAAGCCACTTTTTGGACCATGCCAGACAGTTGCTCAATCTTTTATCTTTCATTTAACAAAATTATTTCTACCTCTATTATCTTGGGCTACTCAGAGGTTTTTATTTAAAAAAAAAAAAAATCTTTCTTATAGTTCTAAACACCTTTAGATTAGAACAGATTTATAAACCCTCTAGGTGACCACTGTGAAGGAATGCTCACTCTGCTATGAAATTTCTTATGTTTTCTAAAGAGTGCTATCACTAGCATAGTGAAATCCAATTCAGCAGTCTTATAATGAGAGTGGCAAGAATCCAAGAAATAATTTACACACAACAAAACCTGCTGCTACAATAGCCAGCACAGGTGGACATGAGCACATCTTGACTGAATGCACCAAGGGCATGTGGAAGTAGAAAGAACAATGAGCCAGGCCCAGTTCTGCTTCCAGCCTATAAAACAAGGCACATAAGATAGCCTTCTAGGCCTGGAGAGGAGCAGGGCGAGGGGGTTCATAAAATAATTTAACTGAAATAAATATCCAAGGACTCCTTTAGTTCTAAAATAATCCCCCCTTTCCTGTTTCCTCCCTCTAATCCAACCAGTAGAGATCTACATTTTAAAAGAGGAGCAATGGAAATCTCTAATAGGTAGGCCATGACAGAGACATTATGAGTGAGATCAATCCTCACTAGTTGGGGGGAGGACATGGTTAAGAAAATCATCTTTGTAGCAACTATCCACCCACACCCCTTCTCTACTACAATAAAAACCAACTGGAGACTTGATTTGAAATAAAAGGAAATCAGACTTCCAGAAAAAAATGAAGATTTCTTGTTATTTTAAGTTTAAATCATAAGCTCCTTGAGGACTAGGATATTGCCATTTCCATTCCTTTGCACTTACAAGAAGACCTGGTAGTAACTGAACATATGTTGATTACTATTACTCTACGTATTTGTTTACATGTTAGTCCACTCTACCAGTCTGCACAAGCTTTAAGAACAAGAAGGTCATGTCTTTGAATTCCCAGTATCTATAAATACATAGGCTGGTCCATGTCAGCTTGTACTGTACACATCTGGTTATCCTGTATTTGTAGGAGTTACTGATGGTCCTTGTTCTCAAGGGTTTCACACTTTAATGGAAAAAACACAATCAATAAGTAATAAATTAGCCAGGCTGGGTGACAGACATCTGTAATCCCAGCAACTTGGGTGGCTGAGGTAGGACGATCCCAAGTTCAAAGCCAGCCTCAGTAATTTAGCAAGGCCCTAAGCAATTTAGTGAGACCTGTCTCAAAATAAAAAACAAAAAAAAAAAACGACTGGAACGTGGCTCAGTGGTTATGCACCGCTTGGTTAAATTCCCAATACCAAAAAAAAAAAAAGAAAAGTCATAAAGTGAATATTTTCTAATTTTCACAAATGTTCTCAAGAAACCCAGCAGAATGTGGGGCTAATGGCTACTAGGAGAACACACTCCCTCAATGGTAGTTTGAGGAAGATATCTCTTAAGAGGTGATGTGAGGTTAGAAGTGGGCAATGTGGGTGGACAGATGACACATTTAGGAAAAACAGCAAGGAAGGAGTTGGGGATGAACACTTGAAATGCAGGAAATGCCCCCAATTGCCCTGGAATAAGCTCTCAAGCCTGTCCCAGAGCAGTTAGGAAATTACTACAAAGCAACGTTATCCCAAGGAGTACACAAACAAAGAAAAAAAAAAACCCTGCTAGTCTCCCTAAGTCATCCCTAAAATATCTCTGCTAAAATTACTCACTGATACCACATGTACCTCAGGAGCCTCAGGCCCCCATTAGATACAGGCACCAAGTTCCCATTTCACACCCTCATGCGCAAGGCTTTCATCACTCTGCCTCTGCCCCAAGAGCCCTTTCTTCATCTCTGCCTCAGGCCCACTGCTGCTCAAGCCCATCTCTCATCAGTCCTGTTGTCCTCTTGCCACCTTCAACCACAAGTGGAAAGCACAAGAAGCAGTGTTAAGGACACATGGAAATAGGACTTCAGCACTAGGGACACATGGATGGGGCATGACAGCAGCAGGCAGACATGCTGAATCAGGCTCTGAGAGGCAGATTTCTTCAGCTCTGTTCTAAGTCCAAGACCAGAAGTTAAGAGACTTAATCTCAATTCTGCCACCAGCTTTTTAAAATGTTTCTCTGGGTGCATTGCCCTTTGAAAGCCTCCCTTTCTGAAAAAATAAAGAGGATAGAAGAAAATACATCTCCTTCTATGCTTTGATTCTCTAGAAAAAAAGACTTGAAATGAAATTACTTAAATTTTAGAAGGGAGAGCAACAAGCAGCAAGTGTCAAACCTGAAACCTGCATGTGCCAAAGTAAACAATGATATCAGTAAGTATTATGGGATAGAATAATATAACATTTAAGGAAGTGATAGGCTCAAATCCTGGTACTGCTTACTAGACCCCTCTTACTGTTTTATCACTTTAAAAATAGAGATAAAAAGTCCACTTCTTAAAGCTATCATAAGAAATAAAGCTATTATAAGAAATAAATAAGATAATCTACATTAAGCACTCGGGACAATATAAGCACTCAATAAAATGACAGCTATTACTATTAACACCTGACTGCTTACTGCGAGTCAGGCACACAGCTCGTCACCTGGGCTGCCTCTACACTGCATACAACAAATCAAAACTCCAGGGCTGGGGCCCAGGAATCTGTTTCTGTAATAAGAGCCCCAGAGGGATTCTGAGAACCAGATGAATTTGGTGAACATTTTCCTTCAGCACACATTAATTCAGTGACACCTTATTGACTTACCTACTGCTTCACAGATCTGTTTATTCAGAATTCTCAAAAGACATAACCTGGAACAGTGCTACTCTCAGACTGCAATCAACATTTAATGAGCTTTAGTCATGCTTCCCCACTTAACACTCTGTCTTGGCTTCTCCAGAGCACAACAAACTTACAATAATTTCCTAATCAGAGTTTTCAAAAATGGATTTCAGGTACAACTGGTGATACAGACTGTAGGTGGGATGCAAACATTTTTGTTAAATAATCACATATGTCCTAAGAATTTTCTGTTTTAAAAGATATCATCAGGCTGGGGGTGTAGCACAGTGGTACAGCACTTGCCTAGTATGTATGAGACTCTGGGTTTGATCGATAGCATGGTAGAGGAGGGGGGTCTGAAAAACAAATAAAAGATATCTTCCATTTTAAGACAAGAGGACTCTGGGGCCATACTATCTATCCTAGTTCTGCCACTGGCTAGTTATTTTATCTCTGCTTCCTCACTGCAAAATGGACTAACGCAAGTACCTACAGTGTTCATCTCATAGGGTGATTGTGAAAAAATAAGTTATTATATAAAAGTAAAGAGCTTAGAAGGTCACCTTGCTAGAGCTATTTTTACTTATGTATTTATTGTTCTTGATCATAAACCATTTATTTATATCATGTCTATCTTTAGAACCTAAAAGCACTTTATATAGTTTTTAATTAATATTAAAATCCAATTAAGGTGACCAAAATGCCTGTCTCTCCAAATTCGGTTGTAGAAATAAGGCACAAATATAAATTGATGTTTAGAAGCCCCACTTTCCAATTCACTAGGTGGGACTGCTGAAATTTAGGCCAAATCCTAGTTGGTATTTTGGGTCCAGGACAGCAAGGGCTTAGGGAGCCCCAATGATTTGGGAAGTCAGGGGTGGGGGGTGGGGGAGCAGTGGGGCCTTTGATTTACAGGGAGAAGAGGCACATGTCTAAGTGCTAACTGGCTGCGTAGTTCAGGCAAATCCTCCAAACTGGAAATGGGAGGGGCTACTTGGAAAGATGGCTCCCCCAGAACTTCTGTTTGTCTTATGCTTCTCTCAGGGAAAAACATGCAATCTTCTAGTGTTGTCCACATACATTCTATCAGCAGGGTGAACACCCTGTTCTGGATAAACAGCCAATATTTTCAGCAACTATTCCAAAAAGGATTAGGACCAACTACAAATCAATGTGAGGTGCAAAATGTAGTATTTCCCGAATTTCCTGAGGAAAAAATTATATATATATTTTTCAAATGTAAAAACAAAGTAAAGAGCTTAGAATAAAATCCTGTTATATAGTAAACTTTATATTAAGTGTTAACTATTATTATGTTATTCAAGGGGAAAGGGGTAGGTTTTCCACTTATGTATTTGCTTAAAAGTTTCCTTTAAATTTACTTTAAAATGTTGGGGGCAGTGGCACATGCCTGTAATTCCAGCAACTTGGGAGGTTGAGGCAGGAGGATGGCAAGCAACTCAGCAAGACTGTCTCAAAATAAAAAAATAAAGGCGGGGGATGTAGCTCAGTGGTAAAGTACCCCGAGGTTCAACCTCCAGTACACAAATAAATAAATAAACATATACAAACACATACATATATACAAACATTGAAACTACAAAGTGAATTGATTTTTAAAATACATAAAGCCAGTGTTGATATGTAAGGAACCAGGGTAAAGTAAAAACTGAGAACATGGCATGGGAATTGAAGAACAAAGAACACAGGAGAGGAAAGGCCAGGAGTTTGGAGGAGAAAAAGATGCTTCCCCCCTCCCCCGCCCCCCGTACTGGGGATTAAACCCAGGGGCATTTACCACTGCAGCTTCATCCCCAGCCCCTATTTATTTATTTGTTTGTTTGTTTGTTTAGAAACAAGGTCTATTAAATTTCTGAGGCTAACCTTAAAATTTAAATCTTCCTGCCTCAGAGTTGCTGGTATTACAGGTATACACCACCATGCCCAGCAAAAAAGATGCTATTAAAAGCAAGGTACCAGATGACTGCATGAAAGATTTGAGGATATAGTTTCTCTTTTCTGGGTCTCAATTTTCTAGTGTATAAAACAAACATGTTGAGCCCTTCAGGCTTAAGGTCCTGAGGTGTGCAGTCAACCTACCTTTGTCCTGTCATATTCAGGACCTTGTTTTCTAAGAAGTTTTCTTAGAAAACTTGTTTTCTCATACACCATAGGCACAACTCTTAGTGACTAATCACTATATGTAAGAGTTTGGCCTATGGTGTATGAGTTCATAATAAAAAAGCGGGGAAGGCACTATAAATAGAAAAGAAGTCTCACATTTAAAAAGCTTTCAACTAAAAGAGGATATGGGGGATAGAACCATTTGTAAGCATAAACATAATTCTTGTAAGCCCTGGAAAACATAATCTCAGGTTGTTTTTGACTTAGTGCTAAGAAAATAGAATAAACAAAACTAGGTACCCAATGAAAGGTATAATACTTGTAGTTTCACTGAAAACCATGATGACTCTAAAGCAAGTAAGACAGAACAGTAAGCTAGGAGTGATGGCATGTGCTCCTAGTACCACCCACTCAGGAGGTTGAAGCAAGATCACTTGAGCCAGGAATTCAAGGCTGGTTTAAGCAACATAGTAAGACCCAGTCTCAAAAAAATAAATGATAGGATACATGTGGTTTATATGAAAATACTACACTATTCTATATAGGAGTCTTTAGCATCTGCAGACCTGAGAATCTGTGGGGGTCCTATAACCAATCCCCCAAGGATACTGAGGGATGACTGTATATGAGAAGGGCAGAGAGCAGTGCCTGACATACAGCACAAGCATTAACTATCACGGCAAACATAGCATTCCCTGAGCCTTCTGAATGAAAAAATTCTCTCCTCTGAATTCCTATAGTACTTTAAATTGTCATCTCTCTGAACACTTCTGCATTTTATATCATTTAAGTGCATATCGCTTCCTTTACTGGACTTTAAGTACTAAGAGCAAATTCTACTTCTGCTGCGTCTCTTTAAATTCCCAGCTCCTAATACAATGTCCTGCTCTCAGTACCCACTAGTACATTTGTGAATGGTTAGATATTCAGCTACAGGCAGAACACTTCAGTCAGCACACAAAGCCTCAACTGTTCTTACCACAACATCTTCCAAGATCTTGGTAGGACAAGGTCTGGAATGAAATTCAAAGCATTCATCCTCTGATTTTTTCTTTGGCTCTCGCTCCTGGATTCTTTTCTCAATTTCCAAATCAAAGCCAACAGGCTGAGTGGGTGGTTTCACAGGTGGTTTCTTGGGCAAGATAGGCCCACCTTCAAGAATTCTGGGATCTAGTTCACGTGCTTTGAATTTGTATCTGTGAGAGTTTAATGACAACCACAAATAAATAAATAAACTACACAAACAACAAAGTGAAGCAAAAACAAAAAATAATCATCACTAAGATGACCCATCATACATGATAAAATTTCCATTCTCTCTCTAAAGTCATTATCTTTACTTCTCAAGTATAGAACAATGCGACAATCTGAACATTTCCACTTTTAAGATTGGACCTCTCTTCACAGAGGAGCTTTCTCCTCCCTCAAAAGAGGCACAAATAGGAATAAAACAAATATATAGAAGTTCCAATGCTAACCTTATTAAGTTCCAGTTTGCTCCACTAATAATTGTAAAAATCTCTTAAGTAGCCACAAACCCAGGACATTTCTCCCATTCCAAACCATGCATTAGATTTTTATCAGGACATCTGCATATTCCCACTTTCAGGACTTTAATCATAGAGGCAGATACACAGCCTACAGAGCCTACAAGAGTTTCATGAAAAGAAAACAGCAACTATCACTCTTATAGAACAAAGAGAAAGCCAGGTGCAGTGGCGCAAGCCTGCAATCCCAGCAACTCAGGAGGGCAAAGCAGGAGGATCACAATTTAGTGAGATCCTCAGTAACTTAATGAGACACTTTCTCAAAAATAAAAATGAATAGCGATATAGCTAAGTGTTTGTAAAGCACACCTGGGTTCAATCCCTAGTATTAAAAAAGCTGTTTTTTTGTTTTTTTTTTTTAATTTTTTAAGAACTGAGAGGAAAGCAGGCAGTCGTTGGAAGCTTTCCTCAGATACTGCCAGTGAGACTTACTGCTGCAGTTTCTCAAGCTCCTCAGCTTCCTGTTCCGCTGCACTTTTGTAGGTAACAGGCCTTGCCCGGTATTTGGTATGTAGTAAGGGAGTTTGTGGGTCTCTGGACATCTTGGTCACAGATGATTTGGAGGGTAACACATCTATAAAGCAAGATTAGATATTCACTCATTTCCTAAGATCTACTGTACCTATAAGTGCTGACTCAACTAGGAAGCCCAAAGATGAATAAAATCAGAGTGGCTAGCCCTCCCCACTCAGCTCTGCTCTATCAGACTATTTAACAAATACTCCCTTCTTATTATCACTATTTATTGAGGGGTAGCCTTTTGGTAAATTAAATTCCTGTCATCTTCTAAATCAAATATCCATTCAAATCTGATGGGTTTGTTGGCAATCCACCAGGCTGCATTTTCTATTTCTGTCATTGACAATTAAGATTTCTTTAATCTAGCTTTAAAAATAAGACCTTTACAAAGCTCAAGAAATGAATCTCAATTTTATAAATTTCCCAAAACCATATATCAAAGCATCAGTAAAAAAAAAAAAAACTATGTCAAAGCATAACTACTAAGACAATCACCACCACTCATAGAAAATACTGATTTACCTGGCCAGGGACAATGCTGGCAATTCTCATAATTATTTAGAATGAGTCCTCTAATTTAGTTCTTATCACATAACAGGGGGAAATCAAAACCAAATTTATTTATTTTGGAAATAAGTCATGCTTCAAATATATATACAAGGGGGCCAGGGTTGTGGCTCAGTGGTAGAGCGCTTGCCTAGCATGCATGAAGCACTGGGTTAAATAAAATAAAGGTATTGTACCCATCTACAACTTAAAAAAAAATTTTTTAAATACATAATTTTTAAAATTTTTTTTTAGTACAAGCATAATTTAATTATATCTGTATAAAGTAAAATGTGTATAAAATAGATTTTTGTTTCCATTTGCCACAACTAAGAACAGGACATATCAGATTAAATCTTACAGTCATATACTATTTGAGAAGCCAAGTTTTATATTTAAATTTCCATGAGGATAAAAAAAATGTTATTTTGCTGGGCGCAGTGGCATATGCCTATAACCCTACTCAGGAAACTGAAGCAAGAGGATCCCAATTTATTTTTTTTATGGGAAGGGAGGTACTGGGGATTGAACTGAGGAGCAATTAACAACTGAGCCACATTCCCAATCCTACTGTATTTTATTTACAGACAGGGTCTCACTGAGTTGCTTAGCACCTCGCCGTTTCTGAAGCTGGCTTTGAAGTCGCTATCCTCCTGCCTCAGCCTCTCTCCACTGGGATTATAGGGGTATGCCACCATGACAAGCAAGGATCTCAATTTCAAGGATAGCCATGACAACTTAATGAGAACCTGTCTCAAAACAAACAACAAAAAAAGGCTGGGTATATAACTTTGCGGTAGAGCACTTGCCCAGCAAGAGCAAGGATACATCCTCAGTAACAAACCTCCCAAAATCTTTTTTCATTATTCTCATATAATATAAAATCTGACAAAATGAAAACATTAAGAAATGCTGTATGATAAGGCACAGTGGAGCATGCCTGTAATCCCAGCAATTTGGGAGGGTGAGGCAAGAAGACTGCAAGTTCTAAAGCCAGCCTTAGCAATTTAGCAAGGCCCTAAGCAACTTAGCAAGACCTTGTCTCAAAATAAAAAATAAAAAGGGACAGGAATGTAGCTCAGGGGTAAAGTACTCCTGGGTTCAATCTCAAGTACCTCCTTAAAAAAAAAAAAAGAAAAGAAAAGAAGCACTGTATGTACATAGCCAGGTGTAGAGACACATGCCTGTAATATCCAAGCAGCTCAGGAGGTTGAGGCAAGAGGATCACAAGTTCAAAGCCAGCCTCAGCAACTTAATGAGACCCTGTCTCAAAAAAATAAATAAATAAAAAGACTGGGGATAAGTACCCTTTGGGTTGAATCCCTGGTACCAAAGAAGAAATGCTATATTTTATAAAGGAACTCTTGTGGTTACCTAATACAGTGCTAAACAATGCCTATGCAAGAATATAAAAATTTTAGGGAGCTCAGAAACAAAATGATCACATTCTGTTTTATGTAGAATGCTAGCCTTAGTCTCTCATTGACAACTATTTTATAATACCTCTACTCTTCAGACTTAGTTTAGAAATTATTTTCATAAAGATAGAAACTATTAGATTAGAACCCATTCATCAGTTCACCACCAAACCCAGAAACCCACCAGCATTTGAATTCATACTGTTCACTCTTCATCCTCCTTTTAAAGAACAATCACTCCACCTATGTGAAGAATTCTAGGAGAAGGCTCCAGCCAGTTTTATTAGTAGAAAACTTACTAAAATCTTCCTTCTTGCTCCTCAAATGATATCTGTTAGGAGTTCGTTTATGGAAGGCTTCAACTTGCTGTGCAAGGGGCACATATGTAGAAGCTGCTTCATCAAATGTTCTCTTCTTTCCTTGGGAGAGGTTAAAAGGCTTTGTAATGGTACATCCCTTAAGCACATGAGCCTATGAAAAGAAAAGTTGTTCCACAAACAAAATGTTATAATAAAAGAGCACAGATCTACTATAAGGCATATATTCTGCACGAATAATAAAAATATAAGCCTGGCATGGTGGTGAACACCTGAAATCTCAGCAAACTCAGGAGGCTGATGTAAGAAGGTTCCAGGTTTGAGGTGAACCTCGGCAACTTAGCAAGAACCTGTCTCAAAACAAAAGGGCTAGGAAGGTAGCTCAGTATAGAGTGCCCCTGGGTTCGATCGCCAGAACTGCAAGAATGAATGAATAAATAAACTGTGCAATACCATTGAGCTACATTCCCAGCTCCCTTTATGTTTTTTGGCTTTTTAAATTTGGGACAGGGTCTTACTAAGTTATGGAAGCTGGCCTTAAAACTGCAATCCTTCTTCTTAGTCTTCCAAGTAGCTGGCATTACACCCATGCACCACTGCACTAATCTCCTGTTATTAAAAAAAAAAAAAAATCTGGCATTTAACAAATTATTATTATTTTTTTTGCAATAGTACTTAGGTTTCCCAACCATGTGAGTATTTTGAACTAATCAAGACCAAACTTTCTTGGAATTCAATGGGGGAAAAAAATGCTGCAAAGGCATCCTACCCAAACCCTTTAAAGTCAATTGACCAGGCTCTGGGTCTGCATCAGGTCAGGCAGATGACTGATGCAAAAGCCTACTCCTTAAATCATTAATTTTAATAAAACTAGTCTCTGACAGGAAGAAAAAATTTAAGGATATATCTTAAAAGGAACACAAATTCAGGGTTTAAGACTGCAAAAGACTGGTCTGGGCTGTAGCGCGTGCCTAGCATGTGTGAGGCACTGAATCTGATCCTCAGCACCACATAAAAATAAACAAATAAAGGAATTCTGTCCATCTACAACTAAAAAAAAAAAAAAAAAACTGACCGACTTTAAAAACTGATAATGCTCCAGAGTTGTGGCTCAGTGGTAGAGCACTTGCCTGGCATGTGTGAGGCCATGAGTTCAATCCTCAGCACCGCATATAAATAAAATTTTAAAATATCCATTTACAACTAAAAAACATTAAAAAAAAAAAAAAACTAATAATGCCAGGGGCTGGGGTTATAGCTCAGTGGTAGAGCGCTTGCCTCGCACTTGTGAGGTACTGGGTACGATCATCAGCACCACATAAAAAAATAAATAAATACGGCTGGGTCTGTGATTCAGTGGTAGAGCGCTTGCCTAGCATGTGTGAGGCCCTGGGTTTGATTCTCAGCACCACATACAAATAAATAAATAAAGGCCCATCAATAACTAATAAAAATATTTAAAATAAATGAATATATTGTGTCCATCTTTTAAAAAAAGAGATAATTTTAAAAACTGATGATGCCAACTACAAATGAGAGTAGATTATTAGTTCTAGATATTTTTGAATTATTATTTAATAAATATTTAATAATTTTAATAAATAATAAATAATTTTATTAAATAGAATTTGAGTGATCTGCCCCAACCTCATTTTCCCCATAACCCCTCTTATATTTTGTATAAAATTTTGCAAACTTAAGAGTCTGTCAAGAATTTTATGACAGTAAAAATGCCTATACCTTCAGTTTCTCTAACTGAATGTGCTTTATGCATCTTCTCAATTAAATTTTCAGAGAAACTTAGTAAGATAGTTCCCAGGAAGGAATGATTTATCCAAGTTGATTTATCCACACAGTTTACAAAAGATTTACTTAAATTCAAAATATATAATTCTCTGAATTGTACTACTGTAAAAAGTGACCACAAATGCTACACTTGAAGTCTTAACTGAATTAGTTTATCAACATACAGGAGATGAAGGATGCTTTCGAAGTTCAGATACAAAGTTTACTTCCTTATACTCCTCCTGGTTCTTAGGGTGCTGTTTGATTCGCTCATCTGTGCGGAAGTGGAAGTCAACTGATTTAGTTACGTGGCTCACTGATTTCTTCACAGGTTGCCCTAAGTGAGAAGCAGAGTAAAACAGAGATAACATTAAGAACAGAGAACATTGGGCTGGGGATGTGGCTCAAGCGGTAGCGTGCTCGCCTGGCATGCCTGTAGTCCAGGTTCGATCCTCAGCACCACATACAAAGATGTTGTGTCCGCCAAAAAAAAATAAATAAATAATAAATAAATAAATATTAAAACTCTCTCTCTCTCTCTCTCTCTTTAAAAAAACAAAATGAATAGAGAACATTAGTTGAGTCCAGTAGCTCCTGCTTATAATCCCAGCAACTTAGGAGACTGAGGCAAGAGAATCGCAAAGCTGAGGACAGCCTTGGCAACTCAGCAAGAAACTGTCTCAAAATAAAAAATAAAAGGGACTGGAGATATAGTTCAGTAGTAAAGCACTGCTGGGCTCGATCCCCATTACCCACCTCCCCTAACACAAAAAGAATAGAGAACATCATTAAATCCTCTTTTACTCTAATCCTTTCGGTATTCCTATTACTATGGATCTGTTTACCATCTACATGTAACCTGGAACTGAAAACAGTCCTCAGGGACACTAACACATGTCATGTTTATTAAGTCCTACTGGGTTTGAAGCCCTTTGGTCAGATACAAGCAAAGGGAAGAATCCCATTTCCTAGGTATAATCATTACTCTGGAGAAAAAACTACTAGAATACTTTTGATAGGAAAAGCCTGGACTGATCTTTTTTGTGAGTGGGGTGCTAGAGACTGAACCTAGAATCCCACACATGCTAGTCAAGTGCTCTGCTACTAAGCTACACTATCACTCCCTATACAATGACTTTAAACGCAAACTTAGCATCCCTAAGAAGTAAACCTTATAAACTCCATGGGTGCTTTTTCAACCCAGTAAGCAGACTCTTTAGTTTTGACTTAATAAATCTATGTCAAAGTAAAGCAAAACTGTAACCTTTTCCCTCAGTTATACTTTTCCTCCACAGCAACAAGTAAAGTTGACTCAGCTCTTTTTGCCTTTACGATAAAAGGAAGAAACAACAACAAACTGGCCTGTATAGTTATTTTGCCTTTTGTCTCAATCCTAGTTCCTTCTTTTTCTAATACAAAGAAGAGAAATAGCACACCTAAGGAAGGGCCAATGCAGATAAAATGTTTTAGGGATAATCATTGGGATATAAATGGAATTCATGTCCAGTCTTCTTTTAATACACCCAGCCTTTAGTGATGACTACCAAGAAAGCCTTTTTTTGTTTTAGAGACCTCAGAAAACCCTACCGAGATTATAAAAAGCACCCCTCAAAAATTAGTCTCAACCAGAGCCAAGCTGACCTGCTCCTGCAAGAGCAAGTTTCTTGTATTCTTCATTCTTTTTCCGCATCTCCACCACTTCCTGCTGCATTTTCATTCTCTTCTCCAACTCTTGCTCCTCAGTACTTTTTAAAACCTTCTGCCTAAAGGGAAATCATTAAAAGAGATGAGAGGAGAAAGAGGCCCAATGATTCACAAGAACTTAAAGGTATTATATAGACTGTTTTTAATCTATGATAAGTAAGTATCAAAATCCAAAAATATTATCTAATAAGCAGATATTGGCTTAATTAGATAACACTGTAAAAAATATGCATACTTCAAAATTTAAAAATTTTTTCAGAAAAAAATATAGCTAAAACAGACTATAAAAGATACTACAAAAGACTCACAAATCTGTGCAATGATTAGCTTTTATGCCATATAAAAAATTAAATTTAAAAATCCAGGGACGAGGTTGTGGCTCAGTGGTAGAGCGCTTGCCTAGCATGCGTGAGGTACTGGGTTCGATCCCGGGTACCACATTAAAAAATATATAAATAAATAAATTAAATTAAATAAAGGTAGTGTGTCCATCTACAACTAAAAAAAAAAAAAAAAACAAAAAACAGTAGAATGGGAAAAAAAAGAGGACTGGGGATGTAGCTCAGAGGTATAGTGCTTGCCTAGTATCTACAAGATCTTGGGCTTGATTCCCAATACTGAAGAAAAAAAACAAGAATAGGGAAAATATTTACCAACAAATATAACAAAGAAAATGTAAGTGTAATAGAGAAGACAGAAGTAAAGTCAACCAGGGTTCAAATCTCAACCCTGTCGTTTCATTTCTTACCTATATGAATTTAAAAAAAAACTATTTAGCCAGGTGCAGTGCCACATGCCTATAATCCCAGAGACTCAGGAGGCTGAGACAGTAGGATTAAAAGTCTAAGGCCAGGGGCTGGGGTTGTAGCTCAGTGGTAGAGGGCTTGCCTTGTACATTTAGCATCATATAAAAATAAATAAAACAAAGTTATTGTGTCCATCTACAACTAAGAAAAAATTTTTTAAAAAAGAAAGTCTGAGGCCACCTGGGCAACTTAGTGAGACTCTTGTCTCAAAATAAAAAAATTAAAAGGACTAGGACTGGAAAATAGTGGTAGAGAGTGCCCCTGGGTTAAATTCCCAATAAAAGGAAGTAAGGAGCTGGGGATATAGCTCAGTTGGTAGAGTGCTTGCCTTGCACGCACAAAGCCCTGGGTTCAATCCCCAGTATCCCAATACCACAAAAAAAAAAAAAAAAAAAAGTAAGAAAAAAAGAAAGGAAGGGAAAGAAAAGAAGAGAGAGGGAGGACTAGAGGAAGGGAGGAAAAGAATGGAGGGAAACAAGGCAAGCAGGTATGATTGAACTATGTCACAGCATGTGAATAAAACGGAACCCAAAAGTTCTTTATTAACAGTTGTGAGAGTATGTGAATCTACTTAAAGGCCAAAGAGAGCTTTTAAAAATGAAAATTGTTGGGCTGGGGTTGTAGCTCAGTGATAAAGGACTTGCCTCACATGCGTGAGGCCCTGGGTTCGATTCTCAACACCAAATAAAAATAAACATATTGTGTCCATCTTAAAAAAATTAAAACTGTTCAATGTATGTAGTACGAATCTTTACCTTTTCCTTCTTCATTTTAAATTTGCTTTAATAGCATATTTTTCTCATTATTTAAAGTATAAGCACCCTCCAGAACACTAGTAACAATTCACTTTGCCCTGTTCACAACTTTAGAGGAGTTTCCCAAGCTCCAGGAGCACCAAATGGAATGAGGATGTACCTTTTTGTAAATGGAATCTATTTGCTCTAAAATTTAAATAGGGAAACTTACTTTATGAGTGGTGTGCAAGTCATAGTATGTCTGCCCTTGACCTTCTCTGGGGAAGATTCAGTCTTTTGAGAAGTATCTTGAGAACTGCCTCCTTCCTCTTCCTCTGGTTTCTTTTTGTTGATAGAACTTAAGTTCAGAAGGACACAAAATATATTCTCAATGTCCTAAAGCATATGCCACACCATCCTCCTCTCCAAATCTACCACGTGGCTTAAATTTTCTCATTTTTAAGATGGTAAGCATGTATCAACCACATAATTCTTTCAATAGTATCATCTGAACATATATACCAAAGGTTCCAGGGAATAAACTTTGAAAAAAATCAACAGAGGTCAAGGTAAAGGTTCACCAGCGCTGATTCAGTAGAGTTAGATGGGATTCTTTCTATCAGCTCATCATCAAATGAACAAATGGCAGACACCTAATTCCCTTCCTAATATCTATTCCATCTCTTTCTTATTAATAAAATCCCAATTTGGGAGGAATCACCAATATACCAAAGCTACTACAAGTAAGTGCTGAACTTGCTTTAATAGACTCCACTGCAACTAAGGGGTCAAGGTAGTAGTCTGGCAACTAAAATACAATTCAAAGGCTTCTGGGAAAGATTTCATTTTCCTTCCATTACTGTACTCCTTCTCTTGAAAATGGATGTGACACAGCAGCTACCTTGTGATAATGTGGCAAGAAGCAAAAGGAAAAAGCTGAGAAACAGAGCAGTCACCTTGAGCCACAAGTATGAAAAAAAAAAAAAAAAAAAAGCTAAGAATCAGAGATGTTAGCCCTGGCATTATTTACCCACTGAACCAAAGCCAGCAGCAAACTACTTTGTAAAGCAAATAAATCACTATTATTTAAACATTTCAGCAGAATAGACCATGACTTGCAGCAAAATACATTCCTAACTGGTAAAAATAAGAACCAACACTATATATTCAGCTTGCTCTTAGACAGGGAATCAAACAGAAATAAAATCTGTGCCAAGGCAGATTTGACATCCTCCAGGATGCAGATAACAATTTACCTCATCATGGTCACAGCTTTAAGCTTCCCCAGATCCAGGTGCACCAAACATATTTCGGATGTACATATTTTACTTGTACCCTATTCCCTCGGAAAGAAATTAACCTTACAGGTGGTAAACAAGGCACACACAGTACGTCTGCTCTCAGCACTTAGACGCTCAGGCTACTTACACTTTCATTCTTTTGGAAGGTGGTATTTCACTGATTACGGGAGTGGCACATCTCTTTGCTTTCATTTGAACATGGCGTTTTTCTTTTTGCTCCAAATCCTTCTGAGCAGAGAGTCTAAGAGATCTTCTATGGTAGAGGAATTGGCAAAATTTATAATGAATAATAAATTTTTATAAATAAAAATTTATAATAATGATGAATGCTGCAGATATAATGTTCTTCAGAAACATGAAAATTGTAAAAACTCCAAAAGATTATAAAAAGCTTAGAATTATTATCTACATTCCAAAAATCTAACCTCTTTTAAGTTGCTGACAGTTTTTGAAATTTGACAATAAGATTTTGGTACTTAAATAAATTTGTGTTTATAAATTAAATCTCAATAAACCTAACTTAAAAAAAAAATAGAGCAGGTACATTTGAGTGTACTGTTGAGTTTCTTAGGCGTCTGAGGGGGCAGGGAGGGCATGGAACTCAGGAGTTCAAGACCAGCCAGGGTATATAGCAAGATTCTACTTCCTTTAAAAAAAATAAATAAATAACTTGCCAGCAATCACTTATAATTCCCTCCTTTTATAGGTCAGAGTCAAAAGAAATGAAAAGGCTTGACTCTTTTAGTCAACATGTTAGTAACTTGCCATAGCTTGTTACCATCAGACTTAAAATTAGAGTAGAGCTTCTGGAAATTGACTAAGGTGTTTATTTTCTCCTTTTTCTTTCAGTAGACCCTACCTTTGGAAAAATACAAGAAACTAAACAGTGAACAAAACACAAATAAATAGTTAAATAATTACAAAGTGAAGACTCATGAAATCACCACCTAGGATAAGAAACAGAACACTGACAACAGCTGCTATCTTGATTTTTACAGTAATCATCACTTCTTCTTTATCATGTTACCAAATAAGCATGCATTCCATAAATACGATATATTAGTTCTTAGGGAAAACAATAAACTTCATAAAATATAAAAATCAGACTACTACAAGTATAATTTTGTGTTTTATTTCACTCAGTATTGTAGAATTCCATATATATATTAAGAGAAGTTAGATTTTTGGAATGTAGATAATAATTCTAAGCTTTTTATAATCTTTTGTAGTTTTTACAATTTTCATGTTTCTGAAGAACATTATGTCTGTAGCAGCTGTACTCATTATAAATTTTGTCATACACACACACACACACACACACACACACACATACTTCAAAAGCCAATAGATGAATTAAAATACAAAACTAAAAATTATTTGAATGATGGCTAGGGTTGAGCTGAGTGGTAGACACTTGCCAACATGTGCAAGGCCCTGGGTTGAATCTCTGGCACAATAAATAAATAAGCAAACAAACAAATAAGTATTTGAATGATACAAATATAGGAAAGGAAAATCAGAACAACAACAAAAGATGAAATGTATAGAAAACAACAAGTACAAAGGCAGATCTAATTTAATTAAATTCATGATTATAATACAGAAATGGTAAAAGCAAATATAAACATTTTAAACAAAATGCAATTATCAGATTGGATTAAAAAGCAAGATCTCACTAAGTATTATCTATAAAAGATAAGCTTTAAAATCAAAATCAGGGGTGGGCATCAATGGTAGAGTGTTCACTTAGCATACATGAGGTCCTCAGTTTGATCCCAAACACCACAAATAAAAGTGACAATAATAAAATAAAAGTCAAAAACAGGTCAAAAGTTAAAGGATAGCAAGAAATCTACAAGCTAGGTGAGATAGCACATGACTAATCCCAGCTACTCAGGAGACTGAGGTAAGAGATTGCAAGTTCAAGGCCAGCCTTGGCAACTAAGAAAGACCTGTCTCAGAACAAAGAGAAACAGGCTAGGAATGTAACTCAATGCTAGAGCACTCGCCTAGCATGTGCACTCAAAGTTTTTCAATCCCAGTGGGGGGGGGGGGGGGGGGCTAAAGAAAAAAATACTATGCAAATATAACCTTAAGAAAGCTTGAGAAACATTGAGGAATAAAAAGAAACAGGGGCTGGGACTGATGCTCAGTGGTAGAGTGCTTGCCTAGCACATGTGAGATAATAGGTTTGATCCTCAGTACTGCATAAAAATAAATAAATAAAATAAAGTTATAAAAATGAAAGATAAAATAAATAAAAATAAAACCTTTAAAAAATATGATATCCTGAAGATGTAACAATTAAATGCATACAAAGCTTTTGGAACCAGACTGATCAGGATCTGAATTCTAGCTCTGAAATGACTTGCCTTGGGCAAGAAACTTAGTATGACTGAGTTCTATAAACTAAGCTTACAAGCTACAATTCATGTGTTAAATGAGGTAACATAAAGAGTGTAACACAGAGCTGGGGTCGTGGCTCAGCGGCAGAGTGCTTACATGTGAGGCACTGGGTTCAATCCTTAGCACTGCATACAAAAATAAACACATAAAATAAAGGCATGCTGTTCATCCACAACTACTAATTTAAAAAAAAAAAGAGTGTAACACATAGGAGGTGATCTGCGGGGTTATTACTTTTTTGAAAATGATTATAAGCACAACTTTTTTTCTTTTTGGTACCAGGTATTGAACCCAGTGGTGCTTTACCACCAAACCACATCTCCAATCCTTCTTTTTTTAAATTTTAAGACAGTGTCTCCCTAAATTGCTTAGGGCCTTGCTAAGTTGCTGAGTGTCGAGGCTGGCCTTGAACTTGCAATCCTCTGCCTCAGCCTCCCAAATTGCTGGGATGTGCACCACCAGCAAAACCATAATTTTGAGCCCTAATACAGACTTACCTCTGAGGCTGGGTTGGAGTATTTCTTGATACGGCTCTCTCAGTTTCCAGGGAAGAACAAGCATTTGAAGGAATGGAATATTCCATAAGATTTTCCTTTTCAGCCTCTTTGTAATAAATGTTGTCAACTGGGGAAAACCAAAAAAATAGTTGGCACTCAAATCCAAAAGGCAATAGATTAGAAAAGATATAGACATATATAAGTATAGATATATATGACTTAATATAGAATTCTAGGTTGAAATCACACACACACACACACACAAACACACCCTTCCTGAGCAACGGAACCCTTAGTTCCAGTGATATCTTATGTAGCAGTCTGTTTATAAAAGCTACTTTGCTGCCGGAAGTGGTAGCACATGCCGATAATTCCTGCAACTCCGGAGGCTGGGGTAGAAGAATTTCAAATTCTAGGTCAACCTCAGCAATTTAGCAAGACTCTGTCTCAAAATAAAAATTTTTTTAATTTTTTTGTTTCTAGTTGTTGACAGACCTCCATTTCATTCACCTATATGTGGTGCTGAGAATTGAACCCAGTGCCTCACACATGCCAGGCAAGTGCGCCACTGCTGAGCCATAGCCCCAGCCCATCAAAATAAAACATTTTTTAAAAACTACTATGGTTAAAGCAGAAATAAAGTATGCAAGTTGGGTGCAGTGGCACAACTCTGTAATTCCAGGACCTCAGGAGGTTGAAAAAGGAGGACCAAAACTTTGATCTTGTTAAGGCAGCCACAATAACTTAGTAAGAACCTGCCTCAAAATAAAAATATAGGGATATAATTCATTGGTAAAGCACCCTTGGATTCTTTTTTTTTTAATATTTATTTATTCATTTATCTTAGTTTTAGATAGACACAATATCTTCATTTTATTTTTATGTGGTGCTGAGGATCGAACCCAGTGCCTCACACATGCTAGATGAGTGCTCTACCTCTGAGCCACAACCACAGCCCAGCACCCTTGGATTCTATTCCCAGTATTGAAAGGAAGGAAGGGAGGAAAGGAAGGAAAGGAGGGAGGGAGGAAGACAAGCAGGCAGGCAAAAGAGAAAAAGCAAAAGACACATGAATACCAGGCTGGGGTTGTGGCTCAGTGGTAGAGTATTTGCCTAGCATTGTGAAGCACAGGGTTCGATTCTTAGCACTGCATATAAATAAAGATCCACTGACAACTAAAAAAATATTTTTAAAAAATGGATACCAAAGTTCAGGGTCCTTGTTCCGATCCTGAACTCAACAGATACCATCTATACCCACAATCAATTATTTGAAAGTCAGCCTAGCAGCACAGACTATGAACTAATCAAGTTCACTGAAAATATGGTTATATCTCTGATACAGCCCCTCTAGTTACAAAGTGACTGAGATCAGTTTCAGATTTACCCATAGGATAATTTTCAGATGTTCTAAATTGATTAAGTTGATAGGTGCACAGCTGTGAGTATACTAAAAAACACTGAAATGTATATTTTAAGTAGATGAATTACACGATAAGTGAACTATATCTCAACCGAGCCATTACTTTTTTTAAAAAATCATTTTTAAGAGGTTTTAGGGACTGGGGTTGTAGCTCAGTGGTAGAGCACTTGCTTAACACATGTGAGGCCCTGGGTTCGATCCTACCACCACATAAAAATAAATTTTAAAAAATAGGTGCAGTGGCACACACCTGTAATCCCAGCAGCTTGGGAGGCTGAGACAGGAGGACAGCAAGTTCAAAGCCAGCCTCAGCAAAGGCGAGGCATTAAGCAACTCAGTGAGACCCTATCTCTAAATAAAATACAAAATAGCTGGGGATGTGGCTCAGTGGTTGAGTGCCTCTGAGTTCAATCCCTACTACCCTAGAAAATAAATAAATAAATAAAGGTACTGTGTCCATCTACAACTAAAAAGAAAAACAGGTTTTAGGACCTCTGAATGCATGCTGCTCCTGTTCTGATCAAAGAGACAATATTGTATAGAGTTAGTAACTACCAGTTTAAATGTCAATCATCTTTTTTTTGCCCCCTTGGTATAGGTGATTGAACCCAGGGACACTTTGCCTCTAAGCTACATCCCTAAATCCTTTCTTTCTTTTCTTTTTTTTTTTAATTTGGAGTCAGGGTCTTGTTGTTACTAAGGCTGACCTCAAGCCTCAGCCTCCCAAATCACTGGGGTTACAGGCATGTGCCACCTCACCCAGCTCAATCATCTTTTAAAATCAATACGTAAGTCCAAGAATTCATATATAATGGTAAGCAGTACACTCTTCTCTTCTGCTGTTTTGTTTCCCAACCAGACCCAAGTTAAGTTTTGTCATAAAACAACAATAATTAGGCACCTAGCAATAAAATTTTATATTAGCTCAAGTTCCAAGAAATAAAAAAAAATATTAGAACAAGATTAGTTTTATGATCATCAAGAAATTAACTAGCTCAGGGGCTGGAATTGTGGCTCAGTAGTAGAGTACTTGCCTAGCATGCATGAGGCACTGGGTTCAATCCCCGGCACCACATAAAAAAATAAAATAAAGGTATTATGTCCATCTATAACTAAAAAAAAAAAAAAAAAAAAAAAAAAATTAAACAAAAAAAAAAAAAAAGAAGGGCTGGGATTGTGACTCAGCGGTAGAATGCTCACTTTGCATGTGCGAGACCCTGGGTTTGATCCTCAGCACCACATAAAAATAAATCAGTGAGGGCTGGGGATGTGGCTCATGCGGCAGCATGCTCGCCTGGTGTGCGTGCGGCCTGGGTTCAATCCTCAGCACCATATACAAACAAAGATGTTGTGTCCGCCGAGAACTAAAAAATAAATATTAAAAAATTCTCGGGACTGGGGTTGTGGCTCAGTGGTAGAGTGCTTATCTGTTGTGTGTGAGGCACTCGGTTCGATCCTCAGCACCACATAAATGTAAAATAAAGATATTGTGTCCACCTAAAACTTAAGAATAAATATTTAAAAAAAAAAAAAATTCTCTCTCTCTCTCTCTCTCTCTCTCTCCCCCACTCTCTCTTTAAAATAAATAAATAAATAAATAATAAATCAGTGAAATAAAGGTATTGTGTCAAACTACAACTAAAAAATAAATATTAAAAAAAAAGAAAAAGAAAAAGAAAGAAAGAAAAGAAATTAACTAGCCTGGTTCACCAATAATAAACCAAGAGATACAGCATTTAGGTAATTTCCCAGGTCCTCAGGTTCCTAATACACTGTCCCACATTCTGTCAAAAAACTTTTTTCTAAAAATGTTCTTTATTACCTGGTCTCAAAGGTGTGTCATTAGCTTGCTGAAGATTAGCCTTTTTCATAGAAGTTTTGCTCTGAAAAAGCTCTCCTGTTCCATTCCCAGGATACTTGTTTTCCAAATTGGCCTTCTCATCTGCAAAAAAGCAAAGTCATCATCATTCAAACAATGAAAAAAAGCAAAACAAATTTGCACCAGGTACTTAAAATAGGGAATAAAGCCCCTTCCAATATCTTTCCAATTTGTTGAGGAAGAACAAGCAAAGTTCTAGCAATCAAAAGGAAGAGGACTGGAAGAGTTAGGAGAACCACTGGGCAAGTCGGCTACCACTGAGTTCAATCTCCAGAAGAAGGGAAAAAGAAAAAGGAAATGAATACACATTATATCAGAAACTCTGAAAACTATCACTAAACAAGTGGCAACACTGAACAGTACAATGAACAAAAGCAAAAGTGCGGAATCTGCAAGTGTAAGTAGCTCCTTATCTTTTGCTTGACACACAGTCAGGGCCATACAAACATGACCTGGCCTTGTCTACTATCTAAATACATTATGTTCCTCTTAAAGTAAACTGTAGCCACCAGGAACTGTAGGACTTACAAGGGATATTGTATAGTCAGAACTGCTTCTACAACTGACAAGATGAGACATGCATGTGCAATGCATGCAAGTGAAGCAGAGCTAGCTTCTCTCTTAACTAAGATAGTTTTATCTTAGGTTCTGCTGTGCAAAATAGTGAAAAGTCTATTCTACCAACACCACACTGATAAAGCTGCAGGAATGCAGTGATCCCCAGCAATAACATCTCTGTGCCTGTATGCTCTGATTGCAAGTGTATAAAGAGACATGATTATCTGAAAGAAAAGTGAAAGTAATATATTAAAATAAGAAAGTTCTGAAAGATTGTGGGATTAAGTTTTTTCTGCCAAGTTGTACTAGTATTTCTTTTTCTTTCATTCTTTTGTTTGTTTGTTTGTTTAAAGACAATCTTGGAAAAAGAAATCCTCAGGGGCTGGGGATATAGCTCAGTTGGTAGAGTACTTGCCTAGTAAACACAAGGTCCTGGGTTCAATCCCTAGCCCACCAAACAAAGAAAAAAAAGAAAAAAGAAATCCTCAGACAGCCCAGGCATTTCTTCCAGGCTCCAGAGAAGCAAGGACACAGGGAAGACCCCTCTAGGATAGCTAGCTCTCTTATATACCCCTTCCTCCCAAACCATTTCCAACAGACCACTCCTCTCAGGATTCCCAATGGATACCACTAAAATCCTTTCCCAAGAGAATGGCAGATGCCATCACATTGGGACACTATACTTAAGTGCCAAGTATGGCTGCAAAGGATTCATTTTTGTCCCTACCACATATTGATTTCTCCTTCAAGGAGGATGACGACATGAGAAAGAATAAAATGAAGGGGCCTCATCAACCACTGATCTCACATTATTATTCCAAAGTTAAGTAAAAACATAACCATGGGGCCAGGGCTGGGGCTGAATGGCAGAGTGCTTGCCTAGCATGTGTGAGGCACTGGGTTTAAAAAACTAAAAAAATAAAAGCATGTTGTCCATCTATGACTATTAAAAAAAATAAACATATTGTGGCCTGGCTATATGCCACATCACAGAACCAATTCTGTTATTGAGGACTGGGTCTTTAGGAGCAAAATCTTTCCACTTAAAAATGAATTGGGATGGGCTGGGGATGTGGCTCAAGCGGTAGCGTGCTTGCCTGGCATGCGTGCGGCCCGGGTTCGAACCTCAGCACCACATACAAAACAAAGATGTTGTGTCCGCCGATGACTGAAAAATAAATATTAAAATTCTCTCTCTCTCTCTCCCCCTCTCTCACTCTCTCTTTAAAAAAAAAAAAAAAAATGAATTGGGGGGCTGGGGATGTGGCTCAAGCGGTAGTGCGCTGGCCTGGCATGCGTGCGGCCCGGGTTCGATCCTCAGCACCACATACAAACAAAGATGTTGTGTCCGCCGATAACTAAAAAATAAATATTAAAATTCTCTCCCTCTCTCCCTCTCTCTTTAAAAAAAAAAAAAAGTTTAAAAAAAAAAAACAACAAAATAACATTAATTTGTACTTACAGTCCATTCCCCAAATATTGGGCATTTTAATTACAGCCTAACCATTAAACAATTTGATAATTAGGGGTGCACACTCTCACAGTCAAAAATCTGTAGAGAGGGCTAGGGTTGTAGCTCAGTGGTAGAGTGCTTGCCTCACATGCGTGAGGCACTGGTTTGAACTCCAACACCACACATAAAATAAATAAATAAAATTATGCCCATCTACAATTATGCCCATCTACCATTAAAACAATATTAAAAAAAATTTGCAGAGAATTTTAGGTTCCCTGCAATGAGGGTAATTACAAAATTGTAACAATAATGCAGTATTACTACAGTTAATTTTATGCAATTATGATTTTTGGTAGTTATAGATGGACAGAATGCTTTTGTTTATTTTTATGTGGTGCTAAGGATCAAACCCAGTGCCTTACTCACACATGCTAGGCAAGCGCTCTACAACTGAGCTATAGCCCCAGCCCCCTGCAGTTATAATTTAATGTCACATCTTTACATTTGTTTACATTTCTCTCAGCATATGGCACCATACAAAGTTCATAAGAGTCTGTGTATGTTAAGTTTTGATACATTTTAACTTTACATAATTGATTTGTACACATTTTATGGTACTAAATGACAAAATAAAATATTGTTTAAACAAATTTTAGGCATGCACAAGGAAGAGGAGGACTGAAAGAGTAGGACTACCACTGGGCAAATGGGCTACCACTGAGTTCAATCTCCAGAAGAAGGGAAAAAGAAAAAGGAAATGAATACACATTATATCAGAAACTCTGAAAACTATCACTAAACAAGTGGCAACACTGAACAATGTACAATGAACAAAAGCAAAATTGCAGAATCTGCAAGTGTGAATAGCTCCTTAGAAAAGCAGTGACACATGCTTGTAATCCCAACAATTCAGAAAGCTTGGGCAGGAGGACCTCAAGCTCAAGGGCAGCTTCAGCAACTTAGTAAGACCCCATCTCAAAATAAAAAAGGGCTTGGGATGTAGCTCAATGGTAGGATGCCTTTCAGTTCATCCTCCCATGCCAAAATAAAATTTGTGCATTCATGGCATACTGAACTTTCTGAAACTTCTAAGCTCTGCAATTGTCAAGTTTTTTAAAATTATCACGAATCTTAAAAAAAAAAAAAAAAAAAAAAAAAAAAAAAAAAACCATGTATGACTGGACCCATACAGTTCAAACCCATGTAGGTCAAAAGTCAAATATATTTCTATCAAGTCAGGGATGACAAAGTATCTTGGTGCACAAAGGGGTTTGTATATTAAAATTGTCTTCTAATTCCTCTTTGTTTTTTCATTTTGTTTTGTTTTACCTTTTGCAGTACTAAGGACTGAACCCAGGGGAGCTCTCTACCACTGAAAAACATTCCCAGCCTCTTTTCTTGAGATAGGATCTGGCTAAATTGCTTAAGGGCTTGCTAAATTGCTAAGGCTGGCCTCAAACTTGCAATTCTAGCAATTCTTGCAATGACTAGCCTCCCTAGTCATTGGGATTACAGGTGTGTGCCACCATGCCTGGCTGGATATTATTTTGAGGCAAAGTCTTGCTAAATTGCCCAGCCAGGCTGTCCTCAAACTTGCAATCATCCTGCCTCAGCCTCCTGAGTAGCTGGGATTACAGATGTGCACCACTGCCCAGATAAATAACTCTATGTTTGGAAGGTACTCAGAGAAAATCAAGCCACTAATTGTAAAATGGCCAGAGAAAGCACTTACCAAACCATGAATCTATGTTTTCGGAATCTTCCTCATCATCCAAAGATGTAAAATTAATGAAGTCCGAAGGAGCATCAAAAGAATAAGTTGTTGTAACTTGTGACATTGTCCACCCTTAATGCAGAAGAGCAGGTTTTTTCAGTATTTGTATCACTTTTCTCAACAGGTCACTTTCTGAGGAAAGAAATGATTCAGAAATTTGGTTGCAGCCAGAAGCAGTGGCACATGCCTGTAATCCCAGCACCTTGGGAGGATGATTCAGGAGGATCGAGAGTTCGAAGTCAGCTTCAGCAATGGCGAGGCACAAAGCAAGTGTGAGACCCTGCCTCTAAATAAAATACAAAATAGGGCTGGGGATGTGACTCAGTATTTGAGTGCCCCAGAATTCAATCCCTGTTACCCCCCCCCAAAAAAAAATTTTTTTGATTGCACATTAATCTAAGGCACTGATTCTCCAACAACTACTTTGGTTTTACTACTGAATTTTGCAATCCAGAAAATCATCTGGACAATATGCATTACTTTGTCAAATCAACCTAAAAATTAGTTGTTCCGGTTTTTTCTTTAGTAACTTGAACACACTCTTTTTTTTGTTTTTTGTTTTTTTTTGTTGTTGTTGTTGTTTTTAATTAAGGATTGAATCCAGGGGCACTTTGCCACTGAGCTATATCCCCTAACCCTTTTTATTTCTATTTTGGTTGCTGAGGTCTCACTAAGTTGCTGAGTCTGGCCTTGAACTTACAATCTTCCTGCCTCAGCCTCCCAAGTCACTGGGATTATAGTTGTATACCACTGTGCCTGGCTATGCCAGGTTGCTGAGAGCCACAGCATGTCCAAATGGCATGGCATTTTTGCCAGTGGTTGAGAGGTGAGCCATTGAGATGATGATGGTTATGTTAAGCTGTGTATTCAATTGTATATTAGACCCCTGCTGTCCGCCTCAGGTGCCAGCTACTTTTGGAGTTCTCCCTACTTTGGGGATTCCTGGAGAGTTTGCGTTGGTTGGGGAAGTGCCAGAGGAGGGATTTCCAGTTGGTGTTGGTGTGTCCCGGGAGAAGGCCGTGAGGGTGGTTTGCAGGAGTTCGGAAATAAAGTTTGTTCCTGCTTGAGTGGCTTGTGATTTGATCCCAGCCAAACTGCGGCACCAGGTGTTTTATATATTTATTATTTTATTATTTTCCCTCAACCTTAACTTTTATATCTACCAAAAAAAATCTTACCAAAGACAAATTCAAATCTCTGACATCTTTCCAAAATTCAAGCTTTGTTTATATCTCTGATATAATACACAACACTCAATTTTTTTTAACACATTTATTTCTTTAGTTACTGGGGATTGAACCCAAGGGTTCTTTACTACTGAGCTATATTTTCATCCCTTTTAAATTTTGAGACAATGTCTTGCTAAATTGCTAAGGGTCTGGCTAAATTGCTGAGGTTGGCCTCAAACTTGTGGTCCTCCTGCCTCAGCCTCCTGAGTCACTGGGATTACAGGTGTACACCACAATACCCTGCGCATACCATTCAATTTTATATTAGTTAACCATGCAAATGTCTCTCCTAATAGACTGAAGGTTCCTAAACACAGGAACAGATTTTATTTATTTATATCTCATCCATTTGTTAAGTAGCTTAACACAGTACTTTATACACAGTAAAAGCTAGATGCAGTTTTGCCAAATACAGGTTTTCTTTCCTTAAAAATACATTCAAAAAATGTTCAGGCATTGTGGTGCACACCTATAATCCCAGCAAATTGGGAGGTTGAGGCAGAAGGATTGCAAGTTCAAGGGTAGCATGGTCAACTTAGTGAGATATTATCAGTGCCATCTGACCTATAATATCTGAGAATAGTATATTTCATAGGATTTGAAATATCGTCTCATTTATTTATGGGAAGTAGGTGGACAGGGAGATAATGACTGGCATGTAAATGTAGAAAATACTAGAGAGGCCTCCTTGTTTCTGAAAGTTTGTGTGTGTGTATGTGTGGTGGCAGTACTGGAGGTTGAATCTAGGGCTACTCTTCTGCTGAGCTACACCCTCAGCCCTTTTTATTTTTTATTTTGAGACAGGATCTCACTAAGTTGACCATGCTACCCTTGAACTTGCAAGACATGGGAAAATCTTGGATTCCCATGATCTTAATGCCTATTGAGGTCACTGGGAACACTTCCCAGGCAGGAATGTAATGAACACAACTAAAGCTGGGGGAGGGAAGAAGCAGGAATGTAACAAGAGCAATCCCACTTAGCCTTCTAAAATTCATGATTCCACCAAAGCATGCTGCTGTAAAACACCTGGAAAAATGTTCAAGTTTAACCCCTCGCATCCTTTTATTCTCTCTTTTCTTTTAAAATTATGAAGCTATTCAGTTAGCTTCTTTAGAGGGCAGTTTCCATGTTTTTTCTTGATAGGTCTTGCCAAATACAGAAATTTATCTTATAAATACTTATGCATGTATAAGAAAGTTAATATAGCATTGTTCAAAAAGTTAAAAAAAAAAAAAATACCAAATCCCACCAATAGGAGATTGGTAGAACAAATTATGACACAACTATATTATGAAGTATTAAATAACTTTAATATTAGGTAACTGCAGATGTGGCAATATGTATAGAATAGTTCTAAGAACAATTGAGAAATATAAGTGAAAAAGAGTGTGCCCTGAGGGTTGGGGTTGTAGCTCAGCCTGCCTCATACATGTGAGGCACTGGGTTTGATCCTCAGCATCACATAAAAATATTGTATCCATCTATAACTAAAAAAATATTTAAAAAGAGTGCATCCCCATTGTTTTAAAGAGGAAAAAGGCAATCTATAATCATATAATATATTTATATGTGGAAGAAGACAATGTTAATGGTAGTTGGGTCTGTGAAGGGAGCTGGGATATATGAATTTGGGAAAAAATTTCACTATATGAAAAGTTTCTTTGAATATGTTTCATTCATGTAGTCAAATATTCAATATGCTTATTCATGCTCTTTGAATATGTTTTGTTATCATGTAAATGCATCATTTTTAGGGCTGGGGATACAGCTCAGTTGGGAGAGTGCTTTCCTCCCATGCACAAGGCCCTGGGTTCAATCCCTAGCACCACAACAAATAAATAAACGTATAATTTTCAGTTTAAAAAAAGTTAAGTAGTATTTATTTACCCTTAAATCTACATTTGCAGTCCAGAAGGCATTGGACACTATTAACAGTGTTTTATACTTATTAACTAACTAAATCCTCACAAAAATTCTACAAAGTAGGTACTATTAGTATCTTCCATTTTGAACATTACCACAAAAGGTGAGGAAATTGAGACCCAGAGATTTTCTACTTATTCAGTCACAGAACTAAGAAGTAGCAGAGCCAAGGTTTGAACCCCAATAGGATTAAGGTTCTATTCTTATCCACTGCCTCTCAAATTTATTTAAAAATAGATATTTAAGGGCTGGGGATGTGGCTCTAGTGGTAGCGCGCTCGCCTGGCATGCGTGCAGCCCGGGTTCGATCCTCAGCACCACATACAAAGATGTTGTGTCTGCTGAAAAGACTAAAAAATAAATAAATTTTAAAAAAAAATAGATATTTAAGCTGGGTGCGGTGCTGCACACCTGTAATCCCAGCAACATGGGAGGCTGATGCAAGAGGATTACAAATTCAAGGCCAGCCTCAGCAATTAGTAATTCCCTCAGCAATTTAATGAAGCCTATCTCAAAAAAAAAAAGAAAAAAAGAAAAGGATACTGGGGTTCAATCTCTAGTACCAAAAAAAAAAAAAAGATGAGATCTAAAAAATTCTAAAATCTGGAGTCTCTTTCATGCACAGGGTTTTCCTATAATCATCCCTTCAGAAGAAGATAGACAACCAAATCACACTAAACCATTAGAGAAAAACAAGGGGTAGGGATGTAGCTCAGTGGTAGAGCCCCTGCCTAGCATGCATAAGGCCCTGGGTTTGATATCTAGTGCTGCAAAAAACCAACAAACAAGCTGGGCATGGTGATACACTGAGGCAAGATGATGGCAAAGTTCAGAGCCAGTCTCAGCAACGTAGTGAAACCCTATCTCAAAAAGGTCTAGAAACATGGCTCAGTGGTTAAGCACCTCTGGGTTCAATCTCTGGTACCAAAAAAACCAAAAACAAAGGCAAATAAATTCTGCTACATAAAAAAACTAAATATCCCCAACAAATTATTCATAAGGAAAACTTTGGTAAATTGCAAATTCTTTTCTAAATATACTAGGAAAATTCTGAGCTGAAATCTTCCCACAGACAAAACATTATCCTTTAATTTCTCTTTATTCTAAGTGTGTACTTTTGCATATAGTTTTTGCTCTATATAAGATGTAAGTTAGCCAGGCACAGTGGTGTTCACCTATAATTCCAGCTACTCAGGAGACTGAGGCAGGAGGATCAGCTAGGCAACTTAGTAAGGTCCTAGCTCAAAATAAAAAATAAAAAGAGATAAAGGTATAACTCAGAGGCATAAAGCTTGCCCTTGAGTTTGATCTCCAGTATGGCATAGAGGGGAGAACCTCTGAGTAGACATTGTAGAGAAAAAGAGACTATGCAGCTGGGCACAATGGCACACGCCTGTAATCCCAGTGGCTCAGGAGGTTAAGGCAGGAGGATCGCAAATTCGAAGCCAGCCTCAGCAAAAGTGAGCCACTAAACAACTCAGTAAGACCCTGTCTCTAAATAAAATACAAAACAGGGCTTGGGATGTGGTTCAGAGGTCGAGTGCCCCTGAGTTCAATCCCTAATAAGAGAGGGAAACCATTTAAGCAGGTTTTTCAAGCATCACAAAGGTTCTCCTCTGAGGTCTAGGACTGCACTTTATTAGTGGGGGATAAAGGGCGAGAGATACAAACCCAAGTATACTGAATCTTCAGTTAGGTGAAATTTTAAAACCAAAATATTATTTTCTTAACACGACCTCTTCTTTAAAAAGCTGCTTTTAGGGCTGGAGTTGTGGCTCAGCAGTAGAGCGCTCACTAGCACGTGTGAGGCCCTGGGTTCGATCCTCAGCACCACATAAAACCAAATTAACAAAATAAAGGTATAGTGTACAACTAAAAAATAAATATTTTTTAAAAAGTATTAAAAAAAAAAAAAAAAAAGCTTTTAGCTGGGTGCAATTGCACACACATGTAAGTGACCAGGAATACTGAGGCGGAAGATTGCAAGTTCAAGGCCAACCTCAGCAACTCAGCAAGACCCTGCCTCAAAATAAAAAAATCAAAAGGACTGGGGATATAGCTCAGCAGTAAAGTGCCCCTGGCTTCAATCCCCAGTACCAAAAAAAACAAAAACAAAAACACTTTGTTTAAACTATCTTTTGGTCTTGTGTAACCAATGAATAAGACAATCCCTACTCCCTGAAAAATAGGAATAAACAAACATGAATTAAGAACCCTGATTCTCTTCAATGACAACAAACAGCACAAATACATAAAGAAAACCAGCAGTAACTGCTGGGTCATGCCAGTTTCACCACACTACCTCTCCCATAAATAGTAAATATTAGAAGGTTAAAAACTTCAAATATTAAAGTCCTTAAGATCTAGCAGAAAATGGAACTAGTTAGAGCTAAAGACAACCATTTAAATGAGCCAAAAGCATGGTGGGAACTGGATGCCTTCCTGCACCCCTTAATCAAGATTGAATTTCTGTCAACAGGTCCCACTGGGAAAAAAAAAAGAGAGAGAGAGACATGCGTCAACCACATTCCCCCAAACAAGCCAAGCTGCCAAGAAAGAGAAGAGAATTAGCTTCATATTTCAAAATTATCTGAATCTGCCACAGCTAAGACTCCTGCAAAACTAGAAATATTCTGAGTGGAGAAATAGTTATTAATGATGAATAATCCTGCAATTCACCTGAGGAAAAAAGCCCTATCCCACATGTTATGATCTAGTTAAGTTCTTTTAAAAACTGCCTACTAAATGCCAATCCATCATATCATACAGTTCACTTTTTCTTTCCAAAAAAGGGACTTTAAGGAACTCACAGCCAAATGAGAAATAAAGACAAACAGGATACTGGATGATCCTTGCAATAACAGGGCATAAATAGAGCACACTCAGGAAGTACAGAGAACAAGGTGAAGGAGGGTCAGTGAAGGCTTCCTGATGGAAGTGATACCTAAAGGACAAAGGGACCTGCAGAGTTCTACAGATTAAAAATGAATGTTGAGCCAAGCAAGGTAGTACACAGCTATAAACAAGGATGAGGCAGGAGGATCTCAAGTTAATGGCCAAGGTAATCCCAGCTATAAAGGAGGCTAAGGCAAAAGGATCTCAAGTCCATGGCCAACTCATGCAACTTAACAAGACCCTGCCTCAAAATTTAAAAATTTTTAAAAAGGTGAGGAGGTTGAGGAGGTAGCTCAGTGAAACAATACTCCTGGATTCAATCCCCAGTGCTGTGAAAATAAATAAATAAATGTTTGACTTTTTCTGGGAGAAGAAATGGAAAGGAGAAACAAATAGGGACAAATACATATGAGGAAGACTGCAGAAGAAGCAATTGTAACCTATTTCCATATTCATCTGAAATTAACCTCCCATTGCCTCCTGCCTCTCTTCACTCTCAAACCAAAAATAACTAGACTTGACAAGGTCTATAAATCAAAAAGTGCAGGACCAGAGGGGGTGGGGGAAAGCTGCAGAGGGTACATTCTAAGCAGGGCTGAAATAGTGGACTAGCAGCTCCTAGCAAAACAAAGACTTTTGGTATGACAGATGCTCCCAAACTATCCAGTTTGTGAGATGTGTCTTGCCTATTTCTATTAGAGGGAAAAGCATGAGGTAAGCAATTGGTAATGTAACAGAATAAACACAGTTAAGCCAAGACTTTGTTAGAAGTATAGTTAGTTAAGATAGTCCCATCCAGGCAGTGCCATTTCCCCAGGAACACCCTCTCCTACTTTCACAAGGGATAAGAGATCCTGTTACATTACTGCAAGCAAAAGAGAGCTGAGTTACATTCATTTTAACAAGAGAAAACACCTACATTTTTTTCCTTTACATAAAGAATTAACAAGCGTCAGTAAATTACAAGATAATCCAGCGTGCAATTTTAACTGCTATTCAAAGTCACAAACTAAGTCTGAAGAAAGTTTAATGGACTCTGGTTTTCCACATTTATGTTTGCTAACTTCTATGTTGAAATCGGATCTGTTTACAGAAACAGATCTATGAAGCTTCCAAAATTGGGTCAATTTAAAATCCAATGACAATCCCTCACTGTCCAAACACTCAGAAGTCAGAACAGGACACATGGACACTTGTTCTAATTCATCACTGTCCAAAAACCTAAAGCAAATATATTTTTATATCATTTCTCTTTCAAACTTGTGAAATTCATATTATCCATTTTAAAGATTAGAAACTCAGTACTGCATTAATTTATGCATAGAACTCAATAAATCTCAAACCACTCCTGAGCTGTAGGACCTATACAAAAATCAATGATGCTGTTTCATTTAGGTCAAATAATGACACCGATCTTTGCAGATACCAAAGGAAATCTTTGTAGCATTCCAAAGTATTGTAATAATTCAACAGTAAGAAGTTTCAAGAGTTAATAAGGGTTGACTGAGGGAGGCTGTAGGATGTTACAAGCATCAACAAATGTCAATATTATACTTAGCTTTGTAGAGATTTATATACTTCAAATGGTATCTGGTTTAGGAAATACCCACAAGCAAAAAAAAAAAAAAAAAAAAAAAATCCAAGAATTTAACAAACATATTTAACCTGGAGTAGCAGAGAGAAGTAAACTGATAGGTCTAGATTTTTTTTTCCCCCCTATTATAGTACTGGGGATTGAGCCCAGGGGTACTTTCTGAGATATACCCCTAGCCCTTGCATTTATTTTTTGAATTAGGATCTCACTCAATTGCTAAGGCTGACCTCAAACTTGCTATCCTCCTGCCTCAACTTCCTGAGTAGCTGGGATTACAGGCCTGTGCTATCACATAAATATAATTTCAATGTATTTTCAATTATATACATATATATAATATAGTTTCAATTATAGTTTGCAATTATAATTTTTCTATTGTTTTGCTTTTTGTGCCATGCAAATGTCTTACCTATTTAAAAAATATATATATGTATGCCTATATCAATATATACTGTTTTAGTAGATATGTAAATGAACATAATCTCATAAGGCAACTTGGTGTTATCATGAGTATAACTTGATTATACATTTGGTATAGCAAAATCTTAAAAATAGCATTCTTAGTTGGGTGCTATAGTACACACCTATAATCCCAGGGGCTCAGGAGGCTTAGGCAGAAGGATCACAAGTTCACCTCAGTAAAAGCAAAGTGCTAAGCAACTCATGAGAACCTGTCTCTAAATAAAATTTAAAAATAGCATTCTTAGTGCTTGCCTAGCAATGGGCAAAGCTCTGGGCTCAATCCCTAGCACTGAAAATAAAACAAAACCCAGCATTCTTATGTTGAATTTTGTTTTGGCATTTCTTTTTTTTTTTTTTTTTTTGGTACCAGGGATTAAACTCAGGGGCACTAACAGTGAGTCATTTCCCCAGTCCTATTTTGTATTTTATTTAGAGACAGGGTCTCACAGAGTTGCTTTGCAACTCACCATTGCTGAGGCTGGCTTTGAATTCGCGATCTTCCTGCCTTAGCCTCCTGAGCCACTGGGATCATAGGAGTGTGCCACTGAGCCAGGCATGTTTTGGCTTTTTTGTTTGTTTGTTTGTTTTAGTTGTAGTTGGACACAATAGCTTTATTTTATTATTTTCATGTGGTGCTGAGGATTGAACCCAGTGCCTCGCACTAGCTAGGCGAGTGCTCTACCGCTGAGCCCCAGCTCCAGCCACTTGTTTTGGCATTTCTGAAAATTAAAAATAATTTGACCAGCAATTTCAGTGGGTAAATTACTATAGTAGAATCATATAATGGAACACCATATAGCCATTAAAATTAGATTACAGAAAAATTTAGCATGGGTAAATAAATATTCATGACCTAATTACTACGTAAATAAAAAGCAACAAAGGTTTTTAGTTTCTTTATTATTTTCTAATTTTTAAAATATAGGCACGGGAAAAAAAATGAAATCTATCAAAATGATAGCTTTATTTTATCAAAGAGGTAGGAAAATGAGTGATTTTTCTTTGTTTTTACATATGACATAAGTTTCCTTTCAAAATGTTACCTTGTAAAGGCACCTATTTAAACATTATATATTAATGTTTCCCTTCTTTTTTAATGTAACTCACTGTAAATACAACCTTACCTGTGATTTAATGGGTCTGTCAATCCACTTGCCTACAGGCTTGACTCAGAAGTTGCAATATACTCTTTCCTGAAATCTTGAAGTCAGGAAGATATTTTGTTAAAAACCTGGAAGTAGCAGAAAGGTGATGAAAAAGACACAAATTCTTTGTAGTAAAAAAGGTTAATGAACAATAGTAGGGGTCCATAAATTAAAGAACACGAATCATAACCAAGGGATGAGCCAGATGCAATAACTTAACACACAGTAATCCCAGTGACTCTGGAGGCTGAGACAAGCGGGATCACAAGTTCAAGGCCAGACTCAGCAAGTTAAAGTGGCACTAAGCAACTGAATGAGACCCTGTCTCAAAAATAATAAAAAAATAAATAAAAAGGGCTAGGGAATGTAGCTCAATGTGAGTGCCCCTCAGTTAAATACCCAGTACCCTGCCCCCCACCAGAAAAGGCTGCTTCTGATCAAGGACCTCCTAACATGCCAAACTGCTTAACAGATTGTTGTTGCATCACTGTAAAAGTATCCTTAGACTTTAGTGTATATTTGCTGTCTTCTGGTGTCTTTGTATTCCATAGTCTCACATTAAAGCAATATTTCCAAAGCCTGCCATTTAGGAACACTAACACCTAAAGGTGGTAGTGTGTACTTCCATTCAAACATCAGGCTCACTTAAAATATAAACAAACTTTCCTATTTATAATTTTATACTTTTTTCATTAATCTTTTAATTTCTTTCTACTTTACTAAGTGTTCCTTGACAAATAATATCAGAATCCCTTCCCAGTTATCTATCCCTTTTTTCACAAAATATTTCAGGCTGCTCATCTGTATGTCTCTATATTAAATACAGATTTCTCCATAGAATTGCTTGGGCTGTTCAATTGCCCTATGGTCAATTCTCTTTCCTAACTTCAGCCATGGCAAAGAAAATGAAGTTTGTCAAAGGACATTTAAATTCATTCCTTTCTTCTTCCCCAGCATGTCAAAAAAAGAGGGGGTGGGTAGAAAGGGAGATAGGGAGTAGAGAAGCCCAGAAAAAGTTGAAGGAAAAAATACATAGGCAACATAGAACTCTGAAACTCTTTCAGTATCTAAATGAAGAACTTTCCTGATAACACTTTCTCCTGAACAAGTTTAATTGCAACTGTAGGATAAATTACTTTTATGAAGGTTTGGATTGTACACATTTAAGGATAATTTTGAGCAAAATAATCCCATTTTATGTGATTAATTTGAAGGTTTAAACAAACAAAACAATAACCCTATTTGAATACAATTCAGTTTTTCATATCTGTAATTTTGTAGTGATTTAGGCAGATCTTTCCTTTGTATTCAACAGATATTTAGTGGGTGACTCCTATGCACCAGTAGTGCTCCAGTCCCTCAGTGCTGCTCTAGTCCCTGTCTAACCAAACTCCCTCTCAATGAGCCAATCTGCATCCCAGCTACTTCACAAAGCCACCCTTACCTGTTTTAAGCCTTACTGATCTCCCTCGCCTCTAAACTGCCAGAACACTTATAATAACAAACAGTAGAGCACTCAGATGCTGTCTTGTCTTGTTGTCACTTGGCAATATGAATTAAATCTATTTGTCTCCAAGCATACCAGAAAGCTCTTGAATACACCAATCTAAGCACATAGTACACCCTCAATTAATTGGCTAAGTAGTAGCAGGGAGCCAAAAAAAATTTGAACCAAGAATGACAACTTAGGGATGGAGTTGCAGCTCAGTCGTAGAGCTCTTGCCTTCTGTATGTGAGGCACTGGGTTCTATCCTCAACAACACATAAAAATAAATAGATAAAAGAAAGGTATTGTGTCCATCTACAAATGGAAGAAAAAAAAAAAAGAATGACAATACTGAGACACCCAAATCAACCAAAGGTACTCAAATTTAATTTGGGGGTGACATGACATGTTGTGTAATACACTGAGGCCAATACACACAAGAATATTCTTATTGCAGCAGCAAATGTACACCCCCCCCCCGAAAAAAAAGCACTTCTATTTATTTTTAACATCTGATGAGTGAGAAAAATTCAGTTCAAAGGCCATGGGATGCAAAACAAGCTAAGCCTGAACCAGGAAGTACACCAATAGATGAACGTAAAATTCCTCTTCTAAGCAGGAATGGTTTGGAGAGTCTCTGCTACTAAACTACTTAGAAATTTTCACATCAGAAAAAGAAACCATATATCAAGAAACAGAGGTTAAGATAGGAGGATCGCTAATTCAAGGCCAATCTCGGTAACACAAAGACCCTGCCTCAAAATAAAAAAAATTTTAAAAAAAGGGGGGCTGGGGGTGTAAGCTCGGAAATAAAGCGCCCCTGGGCTGAATCCCAGTACAAAGGAACGAGAGAGAAAGAAATAGAAAATTAAGGTTACGTCAATTCTTCAATATTATAATCTGGTTCCGGTTCCCTTTCCCCTCCTATACGTCTATAAATGTTCCAAGAAAGGAAATTACAAAGGCAAAACTAGTAACTCGATACCAAGGAGGAGGGATAAGCAAATATGGATAACTTTAAGTTCCCAACAAGACGAATTTAAGTGACATTACACTCTCCCTCGATTATGTTTGCACACCCTTTTATCTTACACAATCTTTTATTTTATTTTTTTTTTTTTTAGTTGCAGTTGGAAACAACACCTTTATTCATTTTTACGTGGTGCCGAGGATCGAACCCAGGTCCTCGAACGTCCTAGGCGAGCGCTCAGCCGCAGAGCCCCAGCCCCAGCCCCAGCCCCAGCCCCAGCCCCAGCCCCAGCCCCAGCCCCAGCCCCAGCCCCAGCCCAATCGTTCTGAAATGTAGTGGAGTGCGACCACCTTTGTTTTCCTTCACCAAACGCCTCATTTCTTGAGGGCAGAGCCGCTATTTCACCCCCTTCTCGAAACTTACACACATCGTAGGCCTCGGTTTCCGTCTCTGTAAAGTGAAAAAATAGCACCTAACTCACTGGTGCAAAATCAAGTGAAAAATCGCACGCAGATGGCTCGGTCCGCAAAACGCTTCCCACCCGTTGGCGCCGTAAGAACAATAACAGTGGTCGTTAACGTTGTGGTTGGCCGACAGCCTCCCGCAAATTCTTCTCCACCCGGTTTCCCAGGCCGCCTTCACCGCAAAACCCTGTCACCAAAAGAAGGATGGCCCGAAGCCCCCGCCTAGGCGGCGCCCCAACCCCGCAACCGCCTCAGAGGCCGGCCCAGAGGCGCGCACAGGGCTAAGGGTGTGGGGGGGGGGGCGACCTCTCAGACGTTCGAAAGTCGGGGAGAAGGGAAGCCCCGCGCCCCAGCCGCTCGCAGTTCCCTTCCCACCGCTCACCTCGCTTCGCCTCGCCACGGTTCTGATAATCAAGCGCCGCCAGCCCGCCGCGGGGATCATTCAGTACCGTTGAAAATTTGAACTCAGGCAGCCTGGTCGAATGCACCAATCAGAGCTCCAAGAACGAGCCATCCCAGTCTCTCGATTGGCCCTTGAGAACGCAGCGACGCCGGAAGTCAGGAGGAGGGACGAGCAAACAACCGGCCCGAGAGGCTTCCGGGAAATATAGTCTCCAGCGCCCTTGTGAGCCCATAGGAACAACTCCTCTACTACAAAACCCAGAATGCTCTGCTCTAGCTACTTAGGAAAGGTGGTACCAACTAAGAAGTAGGGAGTCTGTTAAGATCACAGAAGGACCCTCATTCTGGACTTCCCCAACGCATTCAAGAAGAAAATATTTTCCAATTTTATTTTTAAAAATTATTTGCTGTATTTGTGCGTTGTTTTGAATATTTATGGGAATTCACTTCATTTCATTAGGCAGTTTCCTAAATACAACATAAAATTTTCCCCAGCTTCCTTCCTCATCATGAACGCATTTCTCAGCCTGTTTCTCCAGTCCTACCCCTGATCTTAACTGGCTGAAAGTCGTGGTTTATTTGGTGATTCGTCTTCATTATCCAAATGCATCCTTGGCTTTGTTATTCCCGTGTTTTAAAGGAACAAACACAGGCCAAGAAATGTTGAGTAAATCTATCTAAAACTGCCATAAATGGAGATGGGATTTGAGTGGAGAGTGTCTGTTCTTTTTATACATCATCAATTAGAAAATAATAAGAACAACAAAAAGACTTTATTTATAATAGCAACAAAAGCTACAATTTAAAAAATTAACCTGAATTAAAACTATAAAACTTGGTTGAATAGCCATTAAAAATTAAATGAAGGGGCTGAGGTTGTAGCTTGGTGGTAGAGCGCTCCTCTAGCACGGTGGGAGGCCCTGGGTTCGATCTTCAGCACCACGTAACAACAAATAAATAAAATAAAGATGTTGTGTCCAGTTATAACTAAAAAATAAATATTATAAAATTGTAAAAATTAAATTAAGTTATATAATGGATGGAGAGATACTATTTTAAAGATGTTAAATCTCCAAATCAAAATTTCAAGGCAATTCTAATGTAAATCCCAAGAAGTTTTGGCATGGAACTTTTTTGGGGGAGTGGGGGGGTGGGGGCGGGGTACCACGTTTTGAACTCAGTGGCACACGACCACTGAGCCACATCTCCAGCCCTACTTTGTAGTATTTTATTTACAGACAGGGTCTCACTGAGTTGCTTAGCGCCTTGCTGTTGCTGAGGCTAGCTTTGAACTCACCATCCTCCTGCCTCAGCCTCCTGAGCCGCTAGAATTATAGGCGTGTCCACCAGGCCCAGCTAGAACTTCTTAATGATTATAAAGTAAATTTATATAGAAGAGGAGGGCTGGGGATGTGGCTCAAGCGGTAGCGTGCTCGCCTGGCATGCGTGCGGCCCGGGTTCGATTCTCAGCACCACATACAGACAAAGATGTTGTGTCCGCCAAATACTAAAAAAAATAAATATTAAAATTCTCTCTCTCTCTCCCTCTTTCTCACTCTCTCTCACTCTTTCTTTAAAAAAAAAAAAAAAAAATTTATATAGAAGAGGAAATGTACAAGAAGTGACATCTGAGCAGGGTATGTGAGCACACACCTGTAATCCAGCAACTCCTGAGGCTTAGACATGAGGATGGCAAATTCAAGGCTAGCCTCAACAATTTAGCAAGACCCAGTTTCCAAATTTAAAAATAACAATTATAAAAAGGTCTGGAGGTACAGCTTAGTGGTAAAGCACCCCTAGGTTCAACCCCCAGTACCCCCCAAAAATAAAGTGGCATTTGAGTGTTGAAAAATGATAGGGGTACTAAATTAAATTTGGCCTGAGGTTGGCTCAGCACTTAAGTCTTTACATATGGAACTAGGACCTAGATAGTAGGTAAAGGAACTTAGGAGTACTCTTAGAACAAACAGCTGTCTCAATCAATGACAGCAGCGGAGCTTCAATAATTTGCAGGCATCCAACTGATTCAAATAAAGCAAAATATGACCTATAATCAATTAAACTATCTCTGTACCTCACTTTTTTGTTTTCAGTCCATAAATGCTTCCTGATCATGTTGCATGCTGGAGTTTTAAAATTTGTTCTGGTTTGCTGCCAGGGCATTAGACAAGCCTGTAATCCCAGCAGCTCAGGAGATTGAGACAGAAGGATGAGTTCAAAGCCACACTCAGCAGTTTAACAAGACCCTGTCTCTAAATAAAAAAATAGAAAGGGATGGGAATGTAACTCAGTGGTTAAAGGCCACTTGGTTCAATCCCAAATAACCCAAAAGAAAGAATGGTTCTTTGCTCAACTAGACTATTAAATTTGTCTAGGACTTTTCCTTTTAACAGGGGTATTTTTTTTTTTTTTTTTTTTTGAGAGAGAGAGAGAGAGAGAATTTTTTAATATTTATTTTTTAGTTTTTGGCGGGCACAACATCTTTGTTTGTATGTGGTGCTGAGGATCAAACCCAGGCCACACGCATGCCAGGCGAGCATGCTACCACTTGAGCCACATCCCCAGCCCCTAGGGGGAATTTTTTTTTTTTTTAAATATTTATTTACAGCGCTAGAGATGGAACCCAGGGCCTTGCACATGCTAGGCAAGCACTTTATCACTGAACAACATTCTTAATCCCGACAAAGAGAGTTCACATACCAGATTTCACCATATTAATATATAAAAGTAGGGGCTGGGGTTGTGGCTCAGTGGTGGAGCACTCGCCTAGCATGTGCAGGGCCCTGGGTTCAATCCTCAGCACGACAAAAAGATGAATAAATAAAATAAAGATATATATATATATATATATATATATATATATATATATATATATATATATATATATATGTATATGTCATTTTTATATGGTTTGTTTCATTGGGACCATGGAGGTGCAATCAACAAAAATTAGACAGGAAAATTCAACAGGAAAATATATCTGAATTGGAGCTGGGGTTGTGGCTCAGTGGTAGAGTGCCTGCCTAGCATGCAGGAGGCACTGGGTTCAATCCTCCTAAATGTAAAGTAAAGATATTGTGTCCACCTAAAACTTAAGAATAAATATTTAAAAAATTAAAATTAAAAAATAAATAAATAAAAATATAGAATTGCTCTTAGATTTTTGCTTTTTATGGCACTGTGGATCAAACCCAAGTGCTCACATATGCTAAGCAGATGCTCTCCCACTAAGCAAAAGCCCCAGCACTTGGGTTTGCTTACGTGTCCTTGTGTTGTAGACATACTATACAGAGCTGGAGATGTAATTCAGTGGTAGAGTTCTTGCCTATCACGTGTGAAGCCCTGAATTTAATCCCTAGCACATAATATATAGAAATGGTAGAGGTGAAATGTTTCTAGAATTTACTTCAGATAATTGGTAGAATGTAGTAGAAGGAAGTAGATGGGAGTTTAGATGAAAGAAGATGAGCCACAGTTGATAATTGCTAAAGCTGAGAGATAGGTTCATGATACAAAAGTATATTCATATACCCATGTATGTGTTTTGAAATTTTCTTTTTTTTTAATGTTTTTTAGTTGTAGTTGACACAATACCTTTATTTTACTTATTTATTTTATATGTGGTGCTGAGGATCGAACCCAGGGCCTCGCACATGCTAGGCAAGCACTTTACCACTGAGCCAAAACCCCAGCCCCTTGAAATTTTCTACAATTAAAAAAATTTTTTAAACCATTGTATTGCTATAGAAATTAAAGGGAAAAAAATCAGTAGAAGAGTTTAAGTGTCCAGAAACAGCCTGGGCCAGTGGCACACACTTGTAATCCTGGATACTCAGGAGGCTGAGGCAAGAGGATGGCCAGTTCAAGACCAACCTGGAAAACTTAGCTAAAATCAGTCTCAAAATAAAATTTTAAATTGTGCTGGGGATATGGCTTTGAAACAGAAAAATTGTCTAGCATATACAAGGCTCTGGGTTCAGTCCCCATTACTGAAAAAATAAAAATCAAATGTATATGCCCTTTGATGAAGGACTTCCAGGAGAGACTCATCCACACCCACACACAGGCACAGTTGCTGCAGCATTTACTGGGTGCCTACCAAGTGCCAGTCATTGTGCTAAAATCAGGGATCTGCAATGAAAAGAGACAAAATCCTGCTGGGCGTGGTGGTGCATGCCTATGATCCCAGTTGCTTGGGAGGCTGAGGCTAGAGGATCACGAGTTCAAAGCCAGCCTCAGCAAAAGCAAGGTGCTAAGCAAATCAGTGAGACCCTGTCTCTAAATAAAATACAAGATAGGGCTGGGGATGTGGCTCAGTGGTCACGTGCCCCTGAGTTCAATTCCCAGTACCAAAAAAGAAAGAGAGAGAGAGAAAAAAAAAAATCCTATCTTCATGGAGATGATATCCTAGTGGAGAAGAAAAATATTAAACAAGGTAAATAAGTAAATAATGCTAGGTGCAGTGGTGCACCCTTGCAATCCCAGCAAGTCAAGCAGCTGAGGCAGGAGAATCCCAAGTTCAAGGCCAGCCCCAGCAATTTAGTGAGACCTTGTCTCAAAATAAAAAATAAATAAATGAATAAAAGTAAAAAGGACTGAGGAATGTAGCTCAATGGTAGAACACCCCTGGGTTCAATCCCTGATGTCTCAAAGATACCTCCCTGTCAGCCCAAATCCCTGGAACTTTTTAACTGCTGCTTAGTATTCCATTCTATAGGCGGTCTTATGAAATATTCTCCTATTTATGAAAGTTTAGGGGATTTAGAGTTTTTCACAACAACTCTACAACTCAACAAACTATTTTAATGGACTTCTCTTTTTTTAACATTTTTTTTAGTTGTAGATGGACATGATATCTTTGTTTTATTTATTTTTTTATGTGGCACTGAGGATTGAACCCAGTGCCTCACACACGTGAGGCAAGCACTCAACCACTGAACTACAACCCCAGCCCCTTATTTCTACTCTTGTCCCCTCCCTCAGTCATGGCTGAAATTGCAACAGACTGGACCAGATGTGTCTGCTTTCTTCCAGCACTAAAATTTCTACTTTAGGGATTTGAGACCTCCTAGTGTGCTCCTACAGAATGGGAACTTGAGCCTCAGCCTAGAATGTAATGGATGCAGAAGGAATGACAGGAGAGGAAGCACTTGCCCAGGCCAACTTGTTGATTTAGAAGGACCTGGGAGTTCTTGCACACATCCTGGTTTCTTGGCATTACCTCATTCATTCATTCATTCATTCATTCAGTTAACCATTCACTGAGCACCTTCTGCCTCACAGGCCCTATAAGCACAACTCTGCTGCCACTTCCTTCCTCGTATAAAACAATGTACCCCCATCCCTGACTGAGCCTGCCTGCTATGTGGCCGTGGTTGTATGATATATGTGTTCTGAAATTGGGGTAACCATAGCCTAGGAAGTCCCCTGCCATCCCTTTGCCTCACTATTCTGTCTTCCTCCTCTTCTTGCCATTCATACTTTGGGGCCTGGTCAGCAAATAGTTCTGCAGTTATCACCTCCTAATCTGCTACATCATTTACTGTTTTTGTTTCTTTGTTTTTTACTGTTTTGTAAAGCTAGGGATTGAACCCAGCACCTTGCACATGATATAGGTAAGTGCTGTACCACTGAGCTACATGCCCAGCCCTTATGGATTGTTTTCTAGTTAAAAATGAATTGTTCTTCTTTTCCTATCTTAATGCCTTTAATTTCTTTTGTCTGTCTAATTGCTCTGGCCAGTATTTCGAGAACTATATTGAATAGAAGTGGTGAGAGAGGGCATCCCTGTCTTGTTCCAGAATTTAGAGGGAATGCCTTCAGTTTTTTTCCATTTAGAATAATGCTAGCCTGAGGCTTTGCATATATAGCTTTTACAATTTTGAGGTAAGTTCCTGTCATCCCTAGTTTTTCTAATGTTTTGAACATAAAGGGATGCTGTACTTTGTCGAATGCTTTTTCTGCGTCTATCGAGATGATCATATGGTTCTTATCTTTAAGTCTATTGATGTGGTGAATAATGTTTATTGATTTCCGTATATTGAACCAGCCTTGCATCCCAGGGATGAATCCTACTTGATCGTGGTGCACAATCTTAAAGGCATTAAGATAGGAAAAGAAGAACTTAAATTATCACTATTTGCGGATGATATGATCCTATACCTAGAAGACACAAAAGGGTCTACAAAGAAACTACTAGAGCTAATAAAAGAATTCAGCAAAGTGGCAGGATATAAAATCAACACGCATAAATCAAAGGCATTCCTGTATATCAGCGACAAATCTTCTGAACTGGAAATGAGGAAAACCACTCCATTCACAATATCCTCAAAAATAAAATAAAATACTTGGGAATCAACCTAACAAAAGAGGTGAAAGATTTATACAATGAAAACTACAGAACCCTAAAGAGAGAAATAGAAGAAGATCTTAGAAGATGGAAAAATATACCCTGTTCATGGATAGGCAGAACTAACATCATCAAAATGGCGATATTACCAAAAGTTCTCTATAGGTTCAATGCAATGCCAATCAAAATCCCAACGGCATTTCTTGTGGAAATAGATAAAGCAATCATGAAATTCATATGGAAAAATAAAAGACCCAGAATAGCAAAAGCAATTCTAAGCAGGAAGTGTGAATCAGGAGGTGTAGCGATACCAGATTTCAAATTGTACTACAAAGCAATAGTAACAAAAACAGCATGGTACTGGTACCAAAACAGGCAGGTGGACCAATGGTATAGAATAGAGGACACAGAAACCAATCCACAAAATTACAATTATCTTATATTCAATAAAGGAGCTAAAAGCATGCAATGGAGGAAGGATAGCATCTTCAACAAATGGCGCTGGGAAAACTGGAAATCCATATGCAACAAAATGAAACTGAATCCCCTCCTCTTGCCATGCACAAAAGTTAACTCAAAATGGATCAAGAACCTTGATATCAAATCAGAGACTATGCGTCTGATAGAAGAAAAAGTTGGTTCCGATCTACATATTGTGGGGTCGGGCTCCAAATTCCTCAATAGGACACCCATAGCACAAGAGTTAATAACAAGAATCAACAAATGGGACTTACTTAAACTAAAAAGTTTTTTCTCAGCAAGAGAAACAATAAGAGAGGTAAACAGGGAGCCTACATCATGGGAACAAATTTTTACTCCTCAGATAGAGCCCTAGTATCCAGAGTATACAAAGAACTCAAAAAATTAAACAAGAAGAAAACAAATAACCCAATCAACAAATGGGCCAAAGACCTGAACAGACACTTCTCAGAGGAGGACATACAATCAATCAACAAGTACATGAAAAAATGCTCACCATCTCTAGCAGTCAGAGAAATGCAAATCAAAACCACCCTAAGATACCATCTCACTCCAGTAAGATTGGCAGCCATTATGAAGTCAAACAACAACAAGTGCTGGCGAGGATGTGGGGAAAAGGGTACTCTTGTACATTGCTGGTAGGACTGCAAATTGGTGCAGCCAATATGGAAAGCAGTATGGAGATTCCTGGGAAAGCTGGGAATGGAACCACCATTTGACCCAGCTATTGCCCTTCTCGGACTATTCCCTGAAGACCTCAAAAGAGTGTACTACAAGGATACTGCCACATTGATGTTCATAGCAGCACAATTCACAATAGCTAGACTGTGGAACCAATCCCGATGCCCCTCAATAGATGAATGGATAAAAAAAAAATGTGGCATTTATACACAATGGAGTACTATGCAGCACTAAGAAATGACAAAATCATGGAATTTGCAGGGAAATGGATGGCATTAGAGCAGATTATGCTAAGTGAAGCTAGCCAATCCCTAAAAAACAAATGCCAAATGTCTTCTTTGATATAATGAGAGCAACTAAGAACAGAGCAGGGAGGAAGAGCAGGAGGAAAAGATTAACATTAAACAGAGTCATGAGGTGGGAGGGAAAGGGAGAGAAAAGGGAAATTGCATGGAAATGGAAGGAGACCCTCATTGTTATACAAAATTACATATAAGAGGTTGTGAGGGGAATGGGAAAAAAATAAGGAGAGAAATGAATTACAGTAGATGGGGGTAGAGAGAGAAGATGGGAGGGGAGGGGAGGGGGGATAGTAGAGGATAGGAAAGGTAGCAGAATACAACAGTTACTATTATGGCACTATGTAAAAATGTGGATGTGTAACCGATGTGATTCTGCAATCTTTGTAATGTTTTGAATAACCAATAAAAAATAAACAAATAAAATGAATTGTTGATTGATATAAATTCATTATAAAATCATTTTTTAAATATGTAAGATAATACTCCATTTTTCCCGTGTGTGTGTGTGTGCGTGTGTGTGTGTGTGTGTGTGTGTATGTGTGTGAGTAATAATAGCTGATACACCATGTATTGGGCACTATTCGAAGTACTTTAAAACTATTAACTGGTTTTATTAAAATAACCCTACAAGTAGGTAATATCACCATAACCGTTTTATAGTTTGGGGAAATTGAGGCTCAGGAAGGTGGATAGCTTCTCCAAGATTATACAGTTTGTGTGTGACAAAATCAGAATCTGAACTCAAGAAAGCCAACTACAGAGGCCAACATCTATTACAATGTCTCGTATGCAAAGTATGGTGGCACATGCCTATAATGCTAGCTACTGGGGAAGGTAGAAAGTTCAAGACCAGTGGTGGCAACTTAGTGAGACTCTTTCTCAAAATACAAAAAATAAAAAAGGATTGCATGGGCTGGGGATGTGGCTCAAGCGGTAGCATGCTTACCTGGCATGCGTGCGGCCCGGGTTTGATCCTCAGCACCACGTACAAAGATGTTGTGTCCACCGAGAACTAAAAAATAAATATTAAAAAATTCTCTCTCTCTCTCTCTCTCTCTCTCTCTCTCTCTCTCTCTCTCTCTCTCTCCCCCCCCCCCACTCTCTCTTTAAAAAAAAATAAAATAAAATAAAAAATAAAAAAGGATTGGAGGTGTAGTTCAGTGATAGAGTGGTTACCTAGCATTTGTGAGGCCCAATCCCCAGCACCAATTAAGAAAAGGAAAGCAATTACCAATCCTTTAGTAACAACATTTCCACTATTGACATTTTACCATATTTCCTTCTGTTTATTTTCTTTCTTTCTTTTTTTTTTTTTTTTTAATGTGGTGCTGGGGATTGATCCCAACGGTGATCTACCACTTAGCTACATCCCTAGACCTTTCAACCCATTTTGCTTTTTTATTTTGAAACACAGTCTTTACCAGTCATTACCCAGGCTTAAACTGTGGTTCTCTGCCTCAGTCTCTTGAGTAGCTGGAATTACAGGCATTGCACCACCATGCTCAGTTCTTTCCAGTCTTCTAAAAACTGATTTTATTAGTTATAATACGAATATATATATGCTTATATATGCATAAATATATATACACACACATGAAATGTATGAGATAAATAATAATGAGGCAAAAACGTGTACATATATACAATTCAATGTAATAAAAACATTCTACTCTTTCAAGATGGCAATTTCATCCTGTTACCTAGGTTCATACTGTACCCTCCCCTGTTAATGTGCAATGGTTGTCTTAAATTTTTGAAGCTCTTCAATATCTGTCTTTTTTGGCGGGTTAGCATTATGGAGGGAGGCTTCATGGCATAAATATGATTGATTAAATCATTGGCCACTGAAGATCAACTTCACCTTCAGCTAACTCCTCCAGGGAGGCTAGGGGATGGGGCTACAAGTCCCAATCTTCTATTCCTGCCTTGGTCTGTCCTGGACAGACCCCATCCTAAAGCTATCAAGGGGCTGTCAACCATCAGTCAGCTCATTGGTATACGGAAAGACACTACTTTGAAAATTCCAAGGATGTTAGGAAACAGAGATGAAGACCCAAAATAAATTTTTGCAGTATTGGGATGGGGATGTAGCTCAGCTGGTAGAGTGCTTGCCTCTCACACCACACACAAGGCCCTGAGTTCTAATCCCAGCATCACACAAAAACCAAACAAACAACATTTTATATATATGTGTATATATGGATATATATATGTGTGTGTATGTGTGTGTATATATATATATATATATGGAAGAATCACAAGTCTATGATCTCTGGACAGAATTTATCTGCCCTCTGCTGGGCTCCAAAAGCACACTTAAGACTTACATAATCCGACTTCTCATTGAAATAATTGCACACCACAGGTTTCAAAAATGTAAATCAGATCACATTCTAAGGCAGTTTAAACCCTCCCATGAAACAAAATAGCCTCTTTTTTTTTTTTTAACCATGCTGGGAACAAATCAAGGCCTCATGCATATTAGGCAAGGGCTCTACCACTGAGGTATATATACTCCCAACCTATGGAATAAAATAGAAAGTTCAAAATTGACCCAATATACTTAGGAATGTAGTTTCTGACAATGAAGGTATTTCAAGTCAGTAGGGAAAAGATGATGACAATATGATCATAATTTTATAGTCATTTGGAAAAAAGTTTTTGATTTCTACCTCACACTTCATATTAAGAGAGTGTTCAGTGGATTTAAACGTAAAAGATGAAACCATGTAAAAACTAGAAGAAACAGAGTGTTTTTTTATAATATTGAACTGGATAATTTTTTTTTTAAAGGGGAGAGAGAGAAAGAGAGAGAGAAAGAGAGAGAATTTTTTAATATTTATTTTTCAGTTCTCGGCGGACACAACATCTTTGTTTGTATGTGGTGCTGAGGATCGAACCTGGGCCGCATGCATGCCAGGAGAGCGCGCTACCGCTTGAGCCACATCCCCAGCCCCAATTTTTTTAATATTATTTTTTAGTTTTAGGTGGACAATATCTTTATTTTACATTTATGTGGTGCTGAGGATCAAACCCAGTGCCTCCCGCATGGTAGGCAAGCGCTCTGCCACTGAGCCACAATCCCAGCCTCAAGAATGTTTTTTTTTTTTTTTAAGTATGTCGTAAAACCTAGAAAAACTGATAAATTAAGACACATAGAAAATAAAAGCTTTTTTCATGATAATAAATTGGAAAAATATCTATTATTCATATGTAGAAAAATAAGTAATGAGAGAAAAGTTGAATAGGAAGACGAACTGAAAAAGGAGCAAACAATAAAAAATATAAATGAAGAATTCAAGATCCACCCTTCCAGAAGAACTAAAACATATGATATATTGCTTAAGCTCACTCACAATAATAAAAAGAAATGAAAAATAAAGGTGCCTCTCAGTTTTTACCTGTTGGCAAGGATAAAAAAATTTGATAACACAATGAATAGCTCAAGATGTGAGGAAATAAGCACTCTTATTTAATGATGAGAGAATAAATGGATACAGCTGGGTGTGGTGGCACAGGCTTACAATCCCAATAGCTTGGGAGGCTGAGGCAGGAGGATTGCAAGTTCTAAACCAGCCTCAGCAACAGTGAGGTACTAAGCAACTCAGTGAGACCCCGTCTCTAAATACAAAATAGGGCTGGGGGTGTGGTTCAGAGGCTAAGTGCCCCTGAGTTCAATCCCCAGTACCAATCAAAACAAACAAACAAAAAAAGCTACATGGATTACTTTGTCAATATTCATCAAAATAAAACAAAATTAACTAATGTTGGGCCATGATGGCCCATGACTATAATTTTAGCTACTCAGAAGGCTGAGGCAGGAGGATGGAAAGTTCAAGGCCAGCCTCAGCAACTTAGCAAGATCCTGTTTCAAAATAAAAAAATTAAAAAGTATTGAAAATGTAACTCAGTGGTAAAGCACACCTGGGTTCAATTCTAGTACCTATAACACTATACATTGTGTTATCAACCTTTTTTATCCTTGCCAATCAGGTGAAAACTGATGTTCTCAAGTACAGGAATGGGCAATTGGATCACAATGTGTCCTTATAAAGTTATTATTTTTTTGTGGTGCTGTGGATCAAACCCAGGGCCTTTCACATGCTAGGTATTCCCTCTACCACAGAGCTACACTTCCAGTGCTAAAGCTAATTTTTATGAGGATCTGGGGGTATAGCACAGTAGCAAAAGAGCATGGTTGGGCTGGGGATATAGCTCAGTTGGTAAAGTGCTTGCCTGGCATCACCAACACCATAAACACACACACACACAATTCTGAGGGGGTGGGGAGTGCATACCTGTAATCCCAGCAGGAGGCTGAGGCAGGAGGATCATATGTTTGAAACAAGCCTCAACAACTTAGCAAGACCTAATCAACTTAGCAAAACCCATCTCAAAAGATAAAAGAAGGGTCAGGGATGTGGCTGTGTTGAGAACCCCTGCATTCACTCCCTGGTACTAAAAAAGAAAAAAAAAAAAAGTTGAGCCATCTTCAAAATGTAGAGCCCAGTGTAAAAAGCAAAGTACAGAAGTGTTTATATCAGGCTACTGCTTGAATACAACTTTTATACACATAAATATTCTCTTTTTTTTAAAGCTTTTTTTTTTAAGAGAGAGAATTTTAATATTTATTTTTCTTAGTTTTCGGTGGACATAACATCTTTGTTTGTATGTGGTGCTGAGGATCGAACCCGGGCCGCACGCATGCCAGGTGAACGCGCTACTGCTTGAGCCACATCCCCAGCCCATAAATATTCTCTTGAACACACCTTGGGAATGCAAACCAAGAAATAGGTTATAAGTGATGACCTATACCTATGTGATAGAAGCTGGGAACTGAAAAGCAGGTGGAAGAGGACTTAGTTTCTATTCCATGCTCTTTTTTATTTAGGTTTCTGTACCCTTCCTTTCCCAGGGCCTTGTGAATACTAAGCTAGTACTCTGTTACTAAACTACACCCTGAGGAGATATATACATATATATATATATATATATATATATATATATATATATATATTTTTAGAATTTAGAAAAAGGAAAAAGAAAGTTTATTGCTTTGCTGGCAAAGAAACACAGGAGACTCCAGTTCCAAAGGCTGTGATTCTGCCTATCTGCAGGAACAGGATATATCTTTTTTTTTTTTTTTTTTTTTAGTTGTTGATGGACCTTTACTTATTTATATGCAGTGCTGAGAATCGAACCCAGTGCTTCATCGAACCCAGTGCCTCGCACATACTAGGCACACTTTCTACCACTGAGCTACAATCCCAGCCCCAGGATATATCTATTTTTAATCAACTAAATTTACATAAAATATTTTCACTGGGCAAGGTGGCCGCACACCTGTAATCCTAGCTATCCAGGAGGCTGAGGCACGAGATTCACAATTTTGAGGCTAGACTTAGCAATTTAGGGAGACTGTTTCAAAATTTAAAATTTAAAATGAGTCCACACTCTTTTATATGATTTCTTTGGCACATGAGGTGATGCCAGCTATATCCTCTTTAAAAGTAATTTGAACCAGGTGCGGTGGTGCATGTGTATAATTCTAGTCATCTTGAAGCTGAGACAGGAGGATCACAAGTTCAAGCCAGCCTGGATAACTTACTGAGAACATATCTCTAAAAAATAAAAAGGTCTCAGGATGTAGTTCAGTGGTAGGTTCAATCCCCAGTATTGTTATGAGAGAGAGAGAGAGAGAGAGAACTGAACAAAACAAACAACAATAAGAACAAAGCTTCAATTTTTAGAATCAATTTCAGTTCATTTCCAAGGTCAATTTTCAAACTCCTTCCCCAGTATACTTGCCCTCATTCTAGCCACACTGCTTCTGTTTCAGTTTTGGAACAAGCCAACATCTTCCTAACTCACAATATTTGCACATGTGCTTCCCTCTGCCTAAATTGATGTTGCCTAGGCGCTTAACCATCCGTTGCATTTTCAACCTTGGGTTCAGGACTGGGGATGTAGCTCAGTGGTAGAATACTTGCCTAGCATCTCAAGGAAACAAACAAATACCTGGATTCAATCATCTTTGCAAAGAGGCCAGCCCTGGCCACCCTACATAAAAATCATTGAAAATGCCTCTCTCGGCAGGAAAAGTGGGGCTTACATCTTAGACCACCCACTCTAAAGAAGACCCTCTCTCTTTACCATTTTCATTACAATACCCTAATTTACTTTTTTCATAGCATTAGTCACTATTTGCGATTATTCTACCTCTAGACAAGTTTTAGTGAAAACGAGACCATGCCTTGATCCTAAAGCTCAAACAATAACCATTTGCTGAATGAATTGATGCAGCATAGATTACGGACCATACACTGTTCTGCGGGATTTACTTAATCTTTGCAATCAGTAAGAGGCTGGTTCTATTACCCATTTATAGTTGAGGAAATGAAGATACAGTGCAGCTAAGAAACTTGCCCAATTAGCAGAGCTGGACTTCAGAGAAAAAAGTGTTTAGGCACAACGTGACCTTTTTTTTTTTTTTTCTTTTGTATACAAACTATGGATGAATTTGAACGAATGAATGGAAATGTGAATATAAACATTGATTCTTTGCGTCTCGGGATTCCTTAGGCCTTCCGCAAGGGGGTGCTCTATCCCAGGTCTTGACGCCAATCATTTAAGACGCGCGCTCCTTTTGCGTCTCGGGCTCGCGCGCGCCGCCTCGGCACCGGAAGTGACTGAGCTTGCAAGTTCCCCCCGGTCTCTTCAGGGGAAACTGAGGCCGGTTTGTTCAAGACAGACGGCGTGAGCAGTCCGCCAGGTAGGCCGGCCCGGGTCCGCGGCTCGGAACTCGGCTGTGAAGAGCCCTCCCGTTTGGAAACCACCCGGCCGATGAAGGGGGATGTGGCCCCCCACGGCTCCCTGGGCTCGCAGGTGAGAGCGCCGCCTTCCCTGTGCGTGACAGGCAATGCGCCCAATGGGAACTTTCGCCGTCCCGCTTCCGTGCCGACTGGACTCGCTGATTGGTTCAGATGGGGCGGGCCGCCGGGGGCGAGACCCCTCCTCCCATAAAGGTCTAGGGGGCGCCCCTGAGGGAGGGCGGTTGCCTAGCAACGGGGCGGTGGCTCGGCGGGTACCCGGCCTAGCAAGCGCGAGAAGCCGCAAGGCGGTAGCCCACCCACCCTGGGCTCGGGAGAGGTGCTTCCCCCAGCCCCTGAGCCCTCCCTGGGGCTCAAGAAAGCCGCGTTGGGCCTGTCCCCAGGAAAACGTGGTCTCAGCTGTGGGGGGTCTAGAGCAGGCCTAGACTCCTCTTCCTGACCGGAGGAGAGGCCCAGCGCCTCCTCTTCACCCCGTCTTTGTGCAGGGCGCCGGCGGCCATTGTGTCCGGGCGGGGAATGGAGGACCTGGCAATCCCCCACCGCCACATCCAGGGCCTTTGGGGAATTCAAAGAAAACCAGCGACGTGTGTGGGGGGTCTCTGGCCTTCAGCCTCCCGGAAAGGCCCGGGGGTGGCCTTTTCAAAGTCAGATCGCAGATCCGAGGCAGATTTCCTCCCCCTGCGTCGTTCATCGAAACCTTGAGACCCATTGAAACCTTGAGTCCCTTCAGGGTTTCGGAAGCCTCACCCAGGGCTGGTACTTAAATAGGAGGGGGGAGAAAAAAAAACTCCACTGAACCCATACCAGCCACCTCCGGGAGAGTTCTCCTGACTCCCAGTAGGAGGCGGAGAGCCAAGGGGCGTGCAAGAGCGAGGGGGCTGGGCTCCCGGGTGGCTGGAGGCCGCGGTTGCCGAGCGGAGAGGCTGTCCTCGATCCTGGCGATGCGAGGAGGAAGCCAGCGAGGGGGCAGGTTCCTGAGCTTCGCAATTCCTGTGTCGCCTTTTGGGCTCCCAGCCTACCAGGTCGCATGATCCCTCTGGCTGGAGCTGTTTTTTTTGCCAGCCGCCGTGAGGCCGGCTGAGATACCGTCAACCCGGCCGCCACCTCCTCTCCCGACCTATGATACAAAAGATCTTCCGGGGGCTGCACCTGCCTGCTGTCGCCTGAGACGGATTTGAATGTAGGTGGTGCGTGGGGGGGGGTGCAGACTGCCCATGGGGGTGACTTTCCGAGGAAGGTATTTCGGAGAAAAGGGGGTGGCCGGGGTGAAAGAGACCGATGGGATGATTCAAAGCCTGCTGGTTCTTTCAATTTGACTTCATTGAAGTCTCTTGGAACCTGGACCCAGACCTTCACAAGAGCCACAAAGAAACCAGTTCGGGTACCTGAAGGGGGAATGAGATGTTGTAGGATAAATGACATGCATATTAATTTTTTTTTTTCCTGAAGCTCTTTCTCTCTCTTCAGAACCTTATCTTGGCTTTGGATCTTAGAAGAGAATCACTAAGCAGAGACCAGACTCAGTGAGTGAGCAGGTGTTTTGGACAATGGACTGGTTGAGCCCATCTCTATTATAAAAATGTCTCAGAGCAACCGGGAGCTGGTGGTTGACTTTCTCTCCTACAAGCTTTCCCAGAAAGGATACAGCTGGAGTCAGTTTATCGATGTGGAAGAGAACAGGACTGAAGCCCCAGAAGGGACTGAATCAGAGGTGGAGACCCCCAGTGCCATCAATGGCAACCCATCCTGGCATCTGGCGGACAGCCCCGCGGTAAATGGAGCTACTGGTCACAGCAGCAGTTTGGATGCCCGGGAGGTGATCCCCATGGCAGCAGTGAAGCAAGCATTGAGGGAGGCAGGCGACGAGTTTGAACTGCGGTACCGGCGGGCATTCAGTGACCTGACATCCCAGCTCCACATCACCCCGGGGACAGCATATCAGAGCTTTGAACAGGTAGTGAACGAACTCTTCCGGGATGGGGTAAACTGGGGTCGCATTGTGGCCTTTTTCTCCTTCGGCGGGGCACTGTGCGTGGAAAGCGTAGACAAGGAGATGCAGGTATTGGTGAGTCGGATCGCAAGTTGGATGGCCACTTACCTGAATGACCACCTAGAGCCTTGGATCCAGGAGAACGGCGGCTGGGTAAGAACCACGCCCCTTGTGTGTCCCTTTTCTTTGAAGACCTCCAACAACCCTCCCGTCTCTCTTTCTGCTTGTGTTGGTGATTGTGGGAGATGTTGATTGTTAGGAGAACTGCCTAGCTTCATTTCACCACAAGAAGGTGAACTGTTTGGAAATCTGGATAACCCAGTTCCTGAAGGAACCGCATCTTTTCATTATGGTCACCCATATGACCCCACTCTTTTATACTTGTGTTCCAGTTTCTTAGCAAAGACTAACATAGCCTATGTGTTCATTTGGCTCAAAAGCTTTGAGACTGAGGAGTTCATTTGGTGTTTCCTTCCCCTTGATCCAATGGTTCACCATGCAGAGGGGTGGTGAATATAGTGCCTAGAGGATCTGATAGCCCACAAGCCCCTTCATCCTTTATCCTACAACGGTGTCAGTCCTATCCTGGCTTCCCTTCCCCAAATCAGGTTCCCTTTATTTCAGAGTTTGCATGCACAGTCCTCTTCTCAGACCACTTGACCAGGCAGGAGTTCCCGCTGGCTTGGATGGCTGAGGATCTTCTGATTTTAGGGCAGGGTAGGCTGTGCCAGTTGTGTTTGTGTTGTGTCCCCGAGTTCATTTTACCTAAAGTGTGCAACTTTCTGCATGGTTGGCCTATTTGTAAAGCTCTTGCTGTGTCACACATAAGCCCTGGGACTTTGCACCTCACTGCTCAGGGTCGGTTGGGGAGCTCCAGCTGCTCTGCATTTACTTTCCGGCCAGAACCCAGAGGCCTCTTCATCAAGCACTATTTGCTGGCAAAGCAAGAACCTGGTCTGTGGGGCTCTGAAGAACATTAAGATGTGGTAACAGACTGGACCAGGGGTATAAGTCCTGGCCCTGTCACTTAACTATGTTAACTGTGTGACTTTGGACAGGCTGGTTCACTTTTTTTTTTTTTTTTTTTTTAAGTTATAGGTGGGCACAATGTCTTTATTTTACTTTGTGTGGTGCTGAGGTTCGAACCCAGTGCCTCATGCATACTAGGCAAACGCTTTACCTTTGAGCCACAAACCCAGCCCCTGGTTTACCTTCTTAAGCCTTAGTTTCTTCCACTAAAAATGTGGCAAGCTCTTCTTGCCTTGCAGACTATTGTAAATCTTGGAGATAACATGAACACAGTAACTGATACCAGCAAGCTTCTTTTGGAATCCCCCTGCCCATCACCAAGTCAGCATGACACAGATGAGAGCTTCTTTTCTGGTGATCCCATGGGTGATTTTTACTCTTCTCTAGTGAACTCTGTCCTGTTTCCTTGCTTAAGCCCCCAGGCCCCCTAGGCAGGGAGATATGAGAGGTATTCTGTTCCTTTAGAATATTCAGAAAACCAACAGGCTGTAGAAAATAAGTCATCTATTGAAGGAGCTGAGGTGGAAGGGGCCTTGCACCCTGGACTCAGGAATGTCAAGAATGCGATTGTCCTAGGCCCTGCCTAGGGCGTGGCAGCACTTCACTACCACTGAGCTGGAGAACTCCTGGGTTTGCCCTGGAATCCACACCCTCTCTCATTTCCCATTTCTTTTCAACTTTATCAACTCTTCCCCACTGCCAGCTCTTGTAAAAGGCTAGGGGGTAAAGTCAATGGAGGTCAGATGACTGGGTGGAGTTGGGGGAGATAAAATGGTGGGAGGCGGTGGTCTCTTTAAAGCTAAGGGTGACCAGATTTGAAAGCCAATCTGTAAATGAACTCCCTGGGGGGATAAATGATTAAATAGTTTGTGTAGTGACGTCCTCTCTTCCCTCCTGCTTTGATTCTCTTTTGGGGCAAATATTTGTTCAGCTGATTACAGGAGGGACAGGATTACAGCATTTCAGACACACCCTCTGAGGCATCTCCAGGTAGGGACTTGAGCCCTTTGCCCACTTTGCCTGACTATTGTCTTTGGCCCCTGGTCCTAATACCAGGTGGGTTATCAGCTATCAACAAAAGGTAGTCAGTCTGGTAGAGGTGCCTGATCTGCCAGCCTGCCTCTGTAGAGAGCTACCCTAACCAGAGAATTGCCAGCTGCCCAGTGTTGCATGTGAAAGGAGGCTTAGACACAGCAGCTTTGGGCAAGTTTGTTAGGTTTCCACTGGATTGAAATTCCATCTTCCATCTCTGCTCGAGAATTATCAGAGCCTGTTGGACAACATACCACATGTCACTTCCTCTTGGTGAACAGAGGGGATGTGTGCAGAAGAGCCAGTTATGTCAGAACCATTTCTGGGCATGCCTTCCTCCCCTGAGGCCAGAGGGGGAAAGAATATTTGACTCAGGATCCTTTGAGCCTGGGTAGAAGAGACCTGCCAACTTCCCTCTCAGGTGTTGTCCTGCTCCGAGCTGCACAGACTGGCTGCTGCAGTGGCATCTCAGAACCTTCCTGGAGGCTGCAGCTGCGAGAGCCTTGAGTGTAGGAGTTACTGGGCTGTTCCACCCAGGGATATGCTCTAAATTTAGCATCCCTACAGGAAAAGGGGAAGGAAATTGGCCTTTATTGAGTACCTCTTATGCATTGTGTTAAATCCTTTACTTATGCAACCTATTTATTGAGCATCTACTATAAGGCAGGCAGTGTACTAGGTGCTGGCCATAAGCCAGACACGATTATCTTCTGTCATGGAAATGACATGCTCTTTTATATATTCCACACAGGAAACTTCCAAGATAGGTGTGTTCATTCGGTTTACACACAAATCTCCTAGTGGCTTAGTGGCTGACCTCAGGTAGTCTCTCAGCCAGTCAACTATCTGAGACTTTATATCAAAATTGGCCTAACTCTGAAGCCTAAACACTTTCCATCCATCTCAGGTCCAGAGAGTAATAAAGTAACCTGGATGGATGGACATAGAGAGCCAGAGATGCTGTTGGGTCAAAACATTCTTATGAAAGTGCTTATGCTGGGCTGTGGTCCTTGTATTGTTCAGGTAGCTGTGGGAAGGACAGTGCCTTTGTCACCAGTAGCAGGTTCCTACAAAGGTGTGGGTAGCCTCAGGTTCTGGCACCAGTAAAACTCAGACATGGCAGGTGTCAAGTGGATATCAGTGTTTTCCCCCATCAAAATGGGCTTCTTGTTGGTTTTTTCATCCTTAAAGCCTTCGCAGGCCCTGCCAATAGATGACAGTGGTGCATGTGCAGGGAGGTGGCTTAATTGCAGGGTGATGCTCCAAGGATTGGAATTTCAGCTTCTAGCCACCCTACCACCTGCCTGAGTCACTTGGAGAAATGCTGAACCTGTTGGTCTCTCTTGTCTGTCTCTCCCACCTGTAAAATGCAATAATGATAGCCAGCTGCCATAGCTTGACTCTAGTAAAGGATCTAGAATAAAAGCCCTTCCCCTACCTTAATTGAAGGGTAGAAGCACTTCTTTTAATGAATGGGCTTCCTCCCTCAGGGAACTGAACTTTGTCCCTGGAGTTATTCCTTAAGAAAAATAACCAGTTCCGGAAATATTCACTAGAATGTTGTATGGGCTTTCCATTGGGAAGGTGGGTGAGGACGGAGGTGGTCCAGGATACTTTTGGATAGCTGTCCTTGGAGAAACTCTTGAGTCTGATGGAAGCACCAATGCTAAGAGCATTAAGCACCGGTGTATGGGCAGAAAACATAACTTGGCCTTTCCCAGACTGCATGACTGTGTGGTCTAGTTCTGTCTGTTGCCTATTTGTTCTTCTTTGGCATGGATTTATGCTTCGTTGAAGCACCTCAGCTCCCTTTGCAAGTGTTGGCAATTCTGTGGTTTTCTTGGGGGAAACCCTATTAAGAAACCCCAAACATGGAAATTTTTAGTAATCTCATTCAGGTACCAAAATGAGGTACAAGTATCTTAGGGGCTCCCCCTTGGAACACCCACTTCTTCTGGGTGTACACTGTAGGTTGCTCTATGCCATCACAGGATTTTCCAGACTTCCTAGGAATAATTTCCCCAGTAGCCCAAAGGAGCCCTTCAGCTTCTGGTTGAAAATTACCCAGGTATTTTTTCATGGGGCCCCAGTGGAACCTGGAGGGTTTTCTTGGCTTTCTTAGGGGGCATCAACAGATTTGTTTGTGCTGCATGAAGCAGCAGTTGTTAGCTGACCCTTCCCTAGCAGATATCTGTCCTGAGGCCAGGGGGCTCAAGGTTCACCTCTATGCCCAACCTTCCTGGTTTTTCCAGCATCCCCAGCCTTCTATCATGGGACTGTCTTTTTAGCAATTGTGGTTTTGTCTGGGTTTAGTACTGCTTAAATAGATATGGGATAATTCCCAGTGTGCTGCTCTTCTACAGTAGCAGAATCTTCTACTGTCTTAATTTACCAAGGATTCTGTGCCCCACCTCAACCTCCACCCTAAATTCATGGAGTCCTCCCCAATTCCCTCCATTTTCTTTGAGAGTCACACTGTCCTGGACCACCTTCTCAGCTGTCCCTGCAGCTCATAGTCTGTACCATTCCCACTTGGCCAACCTGAATCAGACAGTTCCACTGGATCTTTTTGTTTAGCCTGGGCAAGAGAAGACCCAGGAAAATATGTTGCTAGCTCGCACACCTGTAATCCCAGCAAATTGGGTTGCTGAAGCAGGAAGATCACAGGTTCAAAGCAAGGCCCTATGCAACTTAGTAATTACTAAGACCCTGTCTTAAAATTAAAAACAATCTGGGGATATGGATCAGTGGTTAAGATCTCCTGGGTTCAATTCCAGGTACACACAAAAAAAGGGCTTCTCCTTTTTTTATTGGTATGATCCCTGCAAAACTGGCATAAATGGAAAGAGGCTAATAATGGTAGAGTTTTTAAGTTAGCATAGAGAAGACATTTCTCACAACTCCTACCTCAGGGTTAGGAGCTTCCTAAGGGTGGAGTCCACATCTTGTCTGTACTTGTTTCCTTAGTTCTGAGCACAGGTCTTGGGCATAGCAGGCACCTAATGAGATACTCAATTTCCAAAGATACAGATTTGTTGGATCAGAGTAACAGTTATGGGAAGGGCCCTTTTCCTAATCCTTCATTTGTTATTTGTTGTATACCAGGTTATCCTAAGTACTGGGGTATAGCAGTAAATAAAACTAAATTTCTATCCTCATGGAGCTCACAGTTTAGTGGGGAGAGACACAAAAAATGCATAATTACATAACAACATTTCTATCAATGATAGATTGCGTATACCATAGTAGCCCCATAAAATTATATGGTGTAGTGACACTGGATTCATCTTAGTTTGTGTAAGTATACCCTGGTGTTCACACAGCAACCAAAGCTCCCAACAACGCATTTCTCCCATCCTTGTTAAGTGATGCATGACTATACATATATGTATCAGGTGATGTTTAAGTGCTCTGAAGCAAATAAGGCAGGTTGGGGCATAGGGTGTGCCTGACAAGGAAGGGTGGTGCTGCAAGTTTAAGTGATCAGGCCTAGGGTTTGTGGTTCAGTGGTGGAATGCTTGAATAGCATGCCCAAGACCCTGGGTTTGATCCCCAGTAATGTCTAAAAAAATGACCAAAGAAGATACAGGGGAATGAGAAATGGCTTTCCTCCACCCATCTAGGTTTGG